>NW_027224327.1:1874854-2187330 GCF_023699985.2 Odocoileus virginianus | reverse complement strand
TATTTTCTGGATGCGATTTGTGTAAAATTAGTTTTAATTGTTTAAATGTTTGGTATAGTTTGCCTTATGAAACTCATGGGTCAAGATTTTTTTTTTTTTTTCCAGAAAAGTATTTCATTATAAATTCTATTTTCTTGATAGCTATGGGAGCATTCAAGTCATTTATTTCTTATTGGGTGAATAGTGATAGTTTAAGGTAGATTTTGAGGAATTAGCCCATTTTATCTAAGTATTCAAATTTATGACTAGAGTTGTTTATAGTATTCTATTATTATCATTTTGAAGTCTATGGGAACTGTTAAGGTATCACCTGTTTCATTCTTGATATTGGTGATTTGTGTCTTTTCTCTTTATACATTGTCATTCTTGCTAGAAGTTTGTCAATGTTATTGATCCTTTCAAAGAACTGACACTTTAATTCATCGACATCCCTGTTGTTCGGTTTAGTTTTAACCAATCGCTCTTACCTTCATCATTTCTTTCCTTCTCCTTGTTTTTGGTTTACATTGCTCTTCTTTTTCCAGCATCTAAGGAGTAGAAGTCACTGTTATTAATGTTTATATATAATTTCCCAGCCCCAATCACAAGCAATTAGAAAGGCCTTGCCTGCTCTCCCCGCATAGGCTTGGTGCTCAGCTACTGCAGTGCAGTCTCTGAAGGGAGTTGCAGTCAGGTCTGTTTCTCTAACTCATGTTCTGTCCTAGCCCAGACACCACCATTCAGAGGCCTCTTGATTTGGCTCTTCAACCAACATCTTCCTCAAATCTTCCCTCTCAATCTTCCTCAGGCCTTTGCATCTACAAAACACAGGAGCATTTTGTTTAGGGCTTCCTGTGATGGTGAGACAATCTGTGTGTGTCATCTATCTGATCTAACATGGACAACATCCCCTTGGGACATGTAACAAAAGATGGCCAGCACTTTCTCCAATGCAGCCTCCTGCTTATATTATTGCAGTTCAAATTAAAAATTACTATTATTTTCATTTTGCCGTTGTCTAACTTGCTGCTCCTACATCTGGCCCCTCTGCTCTCTCTCCAGCTGATCTGAGTCCTTGACAAACATCAAACAGGATAGTCAATTAAGCACAATGTCATTATGGAAGAGTAAAAAGCTAGAAGATATCATAGGGCACCTTTGGAGGGGGCTAACAGAGAATGTGGGGTATTCTGGTGGGGTATTACTAAATCATTTGCAAGAGTATGAATGTTCTACAAAGCACTTTGCCAACAGATCTTGGAAAGTACTAGAACATCCCATGGGGCACTTTATTAGCCAAGCTACTGAGTCTTGGGGAGTGCTAATAGAAGTCACAGAGCATTGTTGTAGGATGCTAAGGAATTGTTTACATAAGCTATTTGGTTCCCAGGGGGAACTTTTGGTCCTTCTTTTAGCCTGGAGTTCCTTGATGAGTTCGTGTTGTAAGTTAACTTAGACATACAACAGAGAAGTTCAAAAAAGTAGAGACGAACTGTCCCAGCACTGCCTGCAGCAACCTGACAGTGGAAACAGAGGATGGGGAGCCTTCATGAATTGAGGAACTCCAAGCAGTTATCAAACACAGATAAATGCCCTGCAACACAGCAAGTTGTTGAAATTTCAGAAGGGATAAAAGAATGTAGAGCCGTTTGAAATCACTTTGACCAGTGACCCTGAAGAGACCTTAGAGACTTAATTAGATGCTTTTCAGAGATAATTTTGCTAAATTTAGTAGAGTAGCATGATATGGAGTGCACTACTAAAATCCCCTACTTCAGAGTGCCCCGACAGTGGCTGATGTCAGGAAAACAGAAGTCAAACAGCAGTTTCAAGAGCCTCTGCACTCAGAAGTGCAGAAGTCTGAGCTGTGCTGGAATGAGCCTATGCTATGCTATCCCTGGAGTCCTGTCCAGGAAACAGCTGTCTACCCCACCTTGGTTCTCCACCTGGCTCTCTCCACTTTCCCCTAGCCCCAGAAAACTTGTGACCAAAGCTGACAGATGACCTTATAGAGATTTGTACTTTGGCAAATTCTGTGATTGATAAAGGGACTGTGTCTTCTGCATCTTCCTATGGATCTCTGGATAGGTTGGAGGCAACAATTTCTTTTGTTCAGATCACTCAATTGTTCATAAAAAAGCAATATTAGTGGTTTGCTAAGACAATGTCCCTCTGTCCCTATGAGAGATCAGAGGCCCTATGCCAAGGCTGAAAGTCCATGAAGAGATAGGGAAACTGCACTGCTCAGGCCCTAAAGGGGCCTGAAGCTGCTACACACCATCCCCGCCATCAAGATGAGGTGGAAAATAGCTCTCTGCTTTGGGGTCTGAGGTCACCAACACCAGAACACTTGGCCAAGTCTGATTATAGGTAGGTTCTTTTGGGTATCTACAAAACTTTATTGCTATTGCCCCTACTACTGAATTTATTATGGGAATTGTCTATGTATACCCCTCTTACTCTCCCCCCACCCAAAACTTTAGCAGGAATTACTGCAGTTATGACCATTTAGTATAGTGTGGAGGAGCACTATGAACTTCATAGGCTACTGTTAATGGCCTGGCCATTTGACAAGACACTGGCAATCCTCAGGCTGACATATAAAAAAAAGCAAACATTAAGTACTATAAATTTAATGCTGCTCTTAATGTTCCTCTTCCTGCTGCTCTAGTAGTGTTTTGAGGGGAACATTTTGTACATTGTCTTTTTGTTTTCACCCAGATCAATGTAATTTTTATTTCCCCTGGGACATCTCATGAATAATGGATTATCTAGAAGTGTGCTTTTTACCTCCTAATTATTTGGAAATTCTTCTGTTACTGTTATATTATTGATTTCTAGATTTATAGTCAGATAACTCTGCATGATTTCAGTTGTTTTTTTGTTGTTGTTGTTGAGGTTTGTTTTATGGCCAAGAATACACAGCTGGTCCATTAACAATATTGGGGTGAGGGGGTCTCAACTCTTTGTGCAGTTGAAACTCTGCATATAGAGTTGGGCCTCTGTAGCCAGGGTTCCTTATCCATGGATTCAGTCAATCATGGACTGTGAAGTACTATAGTATTTATTGGAAAAAAAAAAAAAAACACTGCATATAAGTGGACCTACACACTTCAAACCTGTGTTCTTCAAGAGTAACTGTGGTCTATTTTTGTTACATGTTCAGTGTATTATTGAAAAGACACTTTTGGGGGAGTGTACTGTTCTATAATGTTGATTAGTTCATTTTGGTTGATGGTGTTGAGTTCTCTTATTTGCTTGATTTTCTGTCAAGTTGGTCTACCAATTGTTGAGAGAGAGGTGTTGAAGTCTCCAAATGTAATTGTAGGTTTTGTAATTCTCTTGTTTCTCCATTTTTGCTTTGCATAGTTTCTAGATTTGCTGTGTTCTTGGTGCACACAACATACTTTTAGGATTGCTGTGTCTCTCTGGTATATAGATTGTCATCATTAGGTCTCTCTATATACATTTATTTGTTTGTATTTTGGCTCTGAAGACAAATTTATATATTAGTATAGTCACTCTTACTTTTGATTGATGTTTGCACAGTATCTTTCTCCATACTTTTGCTTTTAACCTATAAATATCATGGTATTTTAAAGTATGTTTCTTGTAGACAACATATGAATTGGTTATATTTTTGTTTTCTTGCCAATTTCTGACTTTTAAGTGCTGTATTTAGACTATTTACATGTAATGTAATCATTTCTTTTTTAGGGCATTGTTTTTGTTGTTCTGTCACTCAGCTGTGTCCAACTCTTTGCAACCTCATGGACTACAGCACGCCAGGCTTCCCTGTCCTTCACTATCTCTATGAGTTTGCTCAAACTCAGGCCCATTGAATCAGTGATCTATTGAAACATCTCATCCTCTGTCGCCCCCTTCTCCTCCTGCCCTCAGTCTTTCCCAGCATCAGGGTCTTTTCCAATAAGTTGGCTCTTCACATCAGGTGGCCAAAGTATTGGAGCTTCAGCTTCAGTATCAGTCCTTCCAATGAATATTCAGAATTGATTTCCTTTAGGATTGACTGATTTGATCTCCTTGTAGTCCAAGGGACTCTCAAGAGCCTTCTCCAGCACCATGGTTCAAAAGCATCAATTCCTCCACACTCAGCCTTCTTTATGGTCCAACTTTCACATTCATACATGACTACAGGAAAAACCATACTTCGATTATACAGACATTTGTCAGCAAAATGATGTCTCTGCTTTTATAATACACTGTCTACCTTTGTCATAGCTTTACTTCCAAGGAGGAAGTGTCTTTCAATTTCATGGCTACAGTCACTGAGAGCAGTGATTTTGGAGCCCAAGAAAGAAAATCTGTTACTGCTTCTACTTGCCCCCCTCCATTTTCCAAGAAGTGATGGAAACAGATGCCATGATGTTGTTTTTTGAATTTCATTGAGTTTTTGAAGTTTATTGAGTTTTAAGCCAGCTCTTTCATTTTCTTCTTTCAGCCTCTTCAGAGGATCTTTAGTTCCTCTTCAGTTTCTGTCATTAGAGTGCTATTATCTTCATACCTGAGGTTATTGATTTTCTCCTGGCAATCTTGATTCCAGTTTGTGAGTCATCAAGCCTGGTATTTCACATGATGTACTCTGAATATACTTTAAATAAGAAGGGTGACAATATACAGCCTTGTCGCACTCCTTTCCCAATTTTGAATCAGTCCATTGTTCTATGTCTGGTTCTATTACTTCCTGACCTGCAAACAGGATTCTCATGAGACAGGTAAGTTGGCCTGGTATTCCCATGTCTTTAAGGATTTTCCACAGTTTATTGTGATCTACACAGTTAAAGACTTTAGCATAGTCAGTGAAGTAGATTAAATGTTTTTTTCTGGAATTCTCTTTCTCTATGATCCAACATATACTGGAAATTTGATCTCTTGTTCCTCTGCCTTTTCTAAATCCAGCTTGTATATCTGGAAGTTCTTGGTTCATATACTGCTGAAGCCTAGCTTGAAGGATTTTGAGCATTACCTTGTTAGAATGTGAAATGAGTGCAATTGTACAGTAGTTTGAACATTGTATGGTATTTTGAACACTTGTTGACATTGCTGTTCTTTGGGATTAGAATGAAAACTGACTTTTTCCAATCCTGAGTTTTCCAAATTTGCTGGCATAGAAAGTACAGCACTTTAATGGTGTCATCTTTTAGGATTTTAAATAACTCACCTGAAATTCCATTAATACCACTAGCTTTGTTTGTAGTAATGCTTCTTAAGACCCACTTGACTTCTCACTTTAGGATGTATGACTCTAGGTGAGTTATCACACCATTGTGGTTATCGGGGTCATTAGACTTTTTTTTTTTAAATAATTCTGTGTATTTTTGACCCCTTTCCTTAATCTCTTCTGCTTCCCATTTCTATCCTTTATTGTGCCTATCGTTGAATGAAATGTTCCTTTGATATTTCTAATTTTCTTGAAGAGATCTCTAGTCTTTCTGATTCTATTGTTTTCCTCTATTTCTTTGCATTTAAGAAGCCTTTCTTATCCTGTTATGCCCGATGTCCGAATCCCCGAGCGGGAAGAGAGAAAGCTACCAAGAGACAATGCAAAACGCAAGAAGAAAGTTTATTGCTAGCTCGAGCTAGGGCCCCCGCTGTGTCCAACGCAGTGGCGCACAGGCTGAGAGCCCCGAGCCCGGTTTTTCTACTCATATTTATAGGACATCCAATTTCAAACATAAGCAGGGGTCACTTAGCGAAGCGGATTGGTTACATGCTTGCGGGGGTCCTTTCATTGGTCAGACATTCGCGCGCGCGGGATTTTTTTCCGAAAACAAGTTCTGATTGGCTGTATCTGGGTGGCCTGATAATCGTCCTAGTTGCCAGAGGAGGGTCTTTCCCTTCCCGCCTCTGTCTCCTATCATGGCGTTATGTTTGCTCTTCCTACAATCCTTACTTACTATACTTTGGAACTCTTCATTCAGGTGGGTGTATCTTTCTGTTTCTCCTTGCCTTTTGCTTCTCTTCTTTTTTCAGCTATTTGATAAAACCTCCTCAGGAAACCATTTTTCCCTCTTGCACTTCCATTTCTTGGGGATGGTTTTGGTCACTGCCTCCCATACAATGTTATAAATCTAAGTCTGAATTTTGCAATAAGGAGCTCATGGTCTGAACCAGAGGGAGCTCTGTCTTGTTTTTGCTGACTGTATAGAGCTTCTCCATCTTCTGCTGCAAAGACTATAATCAATCTGATTTTGGTGTTGACCATCTTGTGATATTCATGTACAGAGCTGTATTGTGTTATTGGAAAGGCTATTTGCTATGACCAGTGCATTCTCTTGGCAAAACTCTGTTAGCCTTTCTTTGCTCTGCTTCATTTTGAACTCCAAGGTCAAACTTGCTTGTTACTCTAGGTATCTCTTGACTTCCTCCTTTTGCATTCCAATCCCCTATGGTGAGAAGGACATCTTTTTTTGTGTTAATTCTAGAAAGTCTTGTAGGTGTTCAGAGAACCATTCAATTTCAGCTTCTTTAGCATTAGTGATTGAGGCATAGACTTGGATTACTGTGATGGTGAATAGTTTTCCTTGGAAACGAACCAAGGTCATACAATAGACCTTGACAAGCTATGCATATGTAATATGCATATTATTATACATATATACACAAGTCATGTATATGTAATATATACTTATAAACAGATACATACACACATATTACATATCATAACTTGTTAGAGTCTATTTGTGTTGACATTTTGTTAATCAAAGTGGAGTCTAGAATTTTTGTCCCATTAAGCCCCCCATTATAATATGATATTAAGTATTTCTTCCACCTTTATTGATAAACACATAAGACTATGTAATTCTTTCATCTAACACAATTTATAAACTCAAGGGAAAAATTCAAGAAGAAAAACAAAGTCTAATGTATTTATTACTCTTTTTACTCTGACTACTTTTCTTTTTTTTTTTTTTTCTGATATTTTCAGATTCTTATTTTTATTGTTTCCTTTCTAATCAGAGATATTTCCTTAGGCAGTCTTTTGGTGTAGGGCTTATGAGAGCAAATTCTCTTAGTTTCTTTTCACCTGACAATATTTTTATTTCCCTTTCATTCTAAAGGGTATTTTTACTGGATATAATATCTGGGTTGAGAGTTTCCTTTTAATTTCTGAAAAATATGCCACTTCTGACCTCCTTGATTTCTCATGGGAAATGAATTTCATTTGACTTGATTTTTCCTTACAGTTAATATTTATCATTTCCTGTTTTCAAGATGTTTTGTACTTAGTTTTCGGAATTTTTACTAAGATGTGTCATAGGATGATTTCCTTGGGTTTATACTGTTTGAAATATGCTCAGGTTCTTGGATATGGAGGTCTATACTTTTGTCAAATTTAGAAAATTTTTTTCTTTATTTATTCAAATAGTTTTTGGCCCTACCCTTGTTTTCCTTTCCTTCTAAATTCCAATGATACATACATATATATCTTCTGTTACAGCCTCACAGGTCCCAGAGTCTTTGTTCATCTTTTTGTCCAGGCTATTTGTACACAGTTGTTCAAATTGGATAATCTCTGTTATTATAGCTCCAAGTTTCTCTTACTTTCTCCTTTTTGTTGCTGTGTTTTCCTCTTATAAAGTTTTATTTTGATTATTATAATTTCAATTATAAAGAGTGAATTTGTTTTTTCTTTATATCATTTGTTTGCCAAGATTTTTACTTTATTTATGAGGCTTTCTATTTTTAATTTGTTTC
Organism: Odocoileus virginianus; assembly: GCF_023699985.2. Lineage (NCBI taxonomy): Eukaryota > Metazoa > Chordata > Mammalia > Artiodactyla > Cervidae > Odocoileus > Odocoileus virginianus. Next base: position 2,179,635 of record NW_027224327.1, on the reverse strand, counting down.
AGGTGTGTTCCCAAGTGCTTGTTAAAGCTTTTTCTATTAGGGCCATTTTAATTTTTGTGAGATAACTCTAACTTTTGTGCCCTTTTAATATTGACATCTGTTTATTCAGTGTGATGTTTTTCTGTTTCTTGGGATGATGAGTCATTTTTATTGCTAGTCTGAGCATTTAAGATATTATATTGTAAGACTTTGGATCTTATTTAATCTTGTTTTAGCAGTTTTCTTATGGCACAGCTTCTTTAGGAGAAGGCAGCTGCTTCCTTATTATCACCATATGGGAAGTTCAGGTTCACTACTCAGATTGCATTGCCACCATCTGTCATTCTTTGCATCCTGACGTCCCTGGCCAGTTGTCCTATCTACCTTTCAGAGTATTCTTATGTTTGTTTTAAGTAGACTCTAGTTTTTATGAATTCCACTATTACATAATAAGGTCAGTGGCTCATGTCTTCTTGGTGGGCTTGGCCCTCAGCACACTGTCTGATAGTAATTGAGCAACTACTCCTTTTTTGTTCACTTCATCAATAAATCTATGCTACTGTCTTACAAACTTTCTTATATGTTTTTCCTTTGTTTCCCTCTTACTCTATATGCAAAAAAAGAAAAAAAAAGCATCCCAATGCAGGTTTCTATGTCTTTATAAAAGAAATTCAATTAATATAATTATATTTATAATCAATATGGTTATTTTGGTTATATTTATAATTAATACGGTTAGATATATGTGCCTGTGTGCTCAGTCACTCAGTTAGTCTGACGTATTTTGACCCCAAGAATGCCTCTGTCCTTGGACAGAGCAATTTTCCCAGCAAGAATACTGGAGTTGCCATTTTCTCCTCCAGGGAATCTTTCCGACTTAAGAATCCAACAGCAATCTCCTGTGTCTCCGACATTGCACATTGCAGGCAGAATCTTTACTGCTGAGCCACTGGGGAAGCCTGGCTAGATATGTTCCTTTTATTTATTTCACAGTTTCCATTTATAATATTTCTAGTTTGTTTACCTCCTTAAATTTTCTTCTTATTTTTATTAAGTTGATCTTTTAAAAAATCTTGTTTTCTTTTTTGTAAAATGGCATGTTCTTTTCTTGTCTTGTTTTACCAGTAGTCATCTTCCAGTTTGTTTTGGTTTAAAGACTAATGGCTTTATTTTGAGGGTAAAAATTCCAGCATTTTAGGAAAGTGAAAGGACAAACCAAGTACCACCACCCAACATTAATTAATGTTTATTAAAGATTATTCTAGATGCCACCCAATGAGACTGGTTGAATAATATCTTTAAATAAACTTAATAGTTTAAATTTTAAGATGTTGAAACAAAAATGAAGTAGGAGGCATTGTTGATCACTGTCTTTATCAAAGGAGATATGAGATTCTAAACAACTCAGAAATTAAGAGGAGAAAACAGAAAAAGATAAAAAGAAATAAGTGATTGTTTATGGTTATTTATTGCCATTCTGTGATTTGAAAACTATTTCATCTTTAAAAAGACTACGGTTGCCCTGCAATTATTGATGAGGACATCAGCTCATCCACACTTTCCTTACTTCCCCCCACTACCTCTAGTTCGATCTCCAGGGGTTCTAATCTCCTTTTACCTCTATAATCACAATGATCTCCTGGAGCAGCTAAGAGTAGGGCTCCTCCTGCCTAGAGAGTCTTCATCTTTATGTGTGTTCCTGAGTGCAAGAGGGAGGACCATCTGTGGAGTTTCCTTGGTGAAGAAACAGGAAATGCAAGGGGTCAGAAGTGTTTCTTCTGACTGTCAGAGCGGTCTACCCATCTCTGTGCTCTTTCCAATGTGCTAATACTTCAGTTTAATCCCTACTTCACATTAACTATTGCTGTACCATTGGGCATGTTCTTTCAAGTATCTAAATTTTCTATACATCTATCCTATTCTACTTTCGAGGAACTTTCAGGAATAATCATACTTGCAAAAGGGATATTAAAGGAACAAAGTTTGATGCACATTTAAAGATGATCACTCTTTTAATTATTTTTTCTCTAGTTTCCTTTATGTGTTTAAAATTATTTTATATTGAAGCAAAATTGATTAACAATGTTGTGTTAATTTCAAGTATATAGCAAACTGATTCAGTTATACATATCATGTACTTTTTTTTTCAAATTATTTTCTCTTTTAGGTTATTATAGAGTATTGAGCACTGTTCTTGTGCTATACAGTAGGTCCTTATTGTTTATCTATTTTAAATATAGTAGTGTGTACATGTCAATCCCAAACTACCAATCTATATATTTTTTAATAATAGGCAACTGTTAAATAACAGGCAACTCTGGATTTCTATTCTTCCCAGGATTCTTATAATCATACCAATCCAATCTGTTTCATCTCTTCTTCTCTTACTTTTAGTCATAAAGTAATCAAGAACTTTCAAACTTTACCATTTTCTTCCCGCAGCCTACAGTCCCTCAGTATGTCTCCTTTGCAGCAGCCTTGGGATCTTCATCACACAGCTGCTGTCAGCTGTTATTTTCCACTAGAGATGTCCTTTTGTATTTCACCCTGATAATAATGGTGTGTGCCTTTTCCATTCTTTTAAGTGCAAGAGTTCTCAAAAAACAGTCATTCTTTTCAGGAGAATCATTAGTGAGACTGATGTTTAAATCTGGTGAATGAGAACATGTAGGCAATGAGCTGAAATCTTTTGCTAAAGGTCACATCCTGAGTCAAGGGCAGATATGGAAACAGATAAAAGCAAACTGAAATTTTGATGTCTTCAGGAATATGACAGCTTTTATGGAGAATATTGCTGAAATTGTTGATCGTTGCTATTTCCTTCCTTCACTTTGACCCTTTTTGGACACTTCCTAAGAATGTATACATTTTAGTCTCAAGCTTGCCAACAGTCTTCATTCTGCAGCCATATTCAAGCATAAGAACCTAGTCCTAAGTTATATCCCAACTCATCTGCATCCTCACTCCTATTTTCAACACAACCACCACTCCCACCAACATCACCATGACTAATAAAAAGCAACCACAGCTCTGAACTATCATCTCCACCACCAAAACTCTAAGACCAACATTGTCAACACCACCACTAATAGTGCCACCAACAACAATATTGGTGTTACAAGTACTGCCACTGCTTCCGCTAACACCATGACCATCATCATCACCATCATTATCATCACTGCTCCCACCTCTTTCATCATCACACCAACACCTCCAATACCACCAACACTGCCACAATCTACTATACTAACCAGCAATTGCCACTACTACCAGCAAACACCATAGCCATGAACACCATCACCACCACTACTAAAACTGTGTAGATGAGATGACTGGTATGGAGAACTTCTTTTATTGAGCTTTGCACTTGTGGATAATTGTAAATTCACTAACAGTTGAAGCATTAATAATGTAAAGGTCCTATATTCCTTTAACCCAACTTCTCTTGTAATAGCACCTTGAAAAACTATAGTTAATAATAGTAACTAGGCTATTGACATTGATACAGCCATGATACAGAATATTTTAATAAATTCTCACAAAGATACTATGACTTGCCTGCCTTTTAACAGCCACGTCTACTTTACTCCTGCTTCTGTTACCTCATTAATCTTCATCTCCATTTCTATAATTTTCCCATTACAAAAATGCTATTTAAATGGAATCATACAGAATGTATTCTTTTGAGACAGGTTGTTATTCATTCAGCATAATTTTTTGGATAATCATCAGGTTGAGGGCTTCACTAGTCTTTTATTTTCATTGCTAACTACTGGGTTGTTGTATGGATGGATATATATATATGTATATGTAACTATGTATAAATATATAACTGAAGTATATATACATATATGCTGGTGCTGCGACTAAGTCACTTCAGTCATATCTGACTCTGTGCGACCCCATAGATGGCAGCCCACCAGGCTCCCCCATCTGTGGGATTCTTCAGGCAAGAGTACTGCAGTGGAGTGCCATTGCCTTCTCCATATACATATATGTGGCTAGGGTTAGGGTTGGGGTTAGGGTTGGTAGGTGCCCAATATGCTACTGGAGATCAGTGGAGAAATAACTCCAGAAAGAATGAAGGGATGGAACCAAAGCAAAAATAATACCCAGTTGTGGATGTGACTGGTGATAGAAGCAAGGTCCGATGCTGTAAAGAGCAATATTGCATAGGAACCTGGGATGTTAGGTCCATGAATCAAGGCAAATTGGAAGTGGTCAAACAGGAGATGGCAAGAGTGAATGTCGATATTCTAGGAATCAGCGAACTAAAATGGACTGGAATGGGTGAATTTAACTCAGATGATCATTATATTTATTACTATGGGCAGGAATCCCTTAGAAGAAATGGAGTAGCCATCATAGTCAACAAAGGAGTCCAAAATGCAGTACTTGGATGCAATCTCAAAAATGACAGAATGATCTCTGTTCATTTCCAAGGCAAATCATTCAACATCACGGTAATCCAAGTCTATGCCCTGACCAGTAATGCTGAAGAAGCTGAAGTTGAACAGTTCTATGAAGACCTACAAGACCTTCTAGAACTAACACCTAAAAAAGATGTCCTTTTCATTATAGGGGACTGGAATGCAAAGGTAGGAAGTCAAGAAACACCTGGAGTAACAGGCAAATTTGGCCTTGGAGTACAGAATGAAGCAGGGTAAAGGCTAATAGAGTTCTGCCAAGAGAACGCACTGGTCATAGCAAACACCCTCTTCCAACAACACAGGAGAAGACTCAACACATGGACATCACCAGATGGTCAACACCAAAATCAGACTGATTATATTCTTTGAGGCCAAAGATGGAGAAGGCTCTATACAGTCAGCAAAAACAAGACCGGGAGCAGACTGTGAGTCATATTATGAACTCCTTCTTGCCAAAATCAGACTTAAACTGAAGAAAGTAGGGAAAACCACAAGATCATTCAGGTATGACCTAAATCAAATCCCTTATGACTATACAGTGGAAGTGAGAAATAGATTTAAGGGACTAGATCTGATAGACAGAGTGTCTGATGAACTATGGACGGAGGTTCATGACATTGTATAGGAGACAGGGATCAAGGCCATCCCCATGGAAAAGAAATGCAAAAAGGCAAAATGGTTGTCTGAGGAGGCCTTATAAATAGCTGTGAAAAGAAGAGAAGTGAAAGGCAAAGAAGAAAAGGAAAGATATACCCATTTGAATGCAGAGTTCCAAAGAATAGCAAGGAGAGATAAGAAAGCCTTCCTCAGTGATGAATGCAAAGAAATAGAGGAAAACAACAGAATGGGAAAGACTAGAGATCTCTTCAAGAAAATTAGAGATATCAAGGGAACATTTCATGCAAAGATCAACACAAAAAGGACAGAAATGGTATGGACCTAAGAGAAGTAGAAGATACTAAGAAGAGGTGGCAAGAATACACAGAAGACTGTACCAAAAAGATCTTCATGACCCAGATAATCACGATGGTGTGATCACTCACCTAGAGAAAGACATCCTGGAATGTGAAGTCAAGTGGGCCTTAGAAAGCATCACTACGAACAAAGCTATTGTAGGTGATGGAGTTCAAGATGACCTATTTCAAATCCTAAAGGATGATGCTGTGAAAGTGCTGCATGCAATATGCCAGCAAACTTGCAAAACTCAGCAGTGGCCACAGGACTGGAAAAGGTCAGTTTTCATTCCAATCACTAAGAAAGGCAATGCCAAAGAATTCTCAAACTATTGCACAATTGCATTCATCTCACATGCTAGTAAAGTAATGCTCAAAATTCTCCAAGCCAGGCTTCAGCAATACATGAACCGTGAACATTCATATGTTCAAGCTGGTTTTAGAAAAGGTAGAGGAACCAGAGATCAAATTGCCAACGTTCGCTGGATCATCGAAAAAGCAAGAGAGTTCCAGAAATACCAATATCTCTGCTTTATTGACTATGTCAAAGCCTTTGACTGCGTGGATCACAATAAACTGTGGAAAATTCTGAAAGAGATAGGCATACCAGACCACCTTACCTGCCTCTTGAGAAACCTATATGCAGATCAGGAAGCAACAGTTAGAACTGGACATGGACCAACAGACTGGTTCCAAATAGGAAAAGGAGTACGTCAAGGCTGTATATTGTCACCCTGCTTGTTTAACTTATATGCAGAGTACATCATGAGAAACGCTGGGCTGGATGAAGCACAGGCTGGAATCAAGATTACCAGGAGAAATATCGATAATCTCAGATAGGCCGATGACACCACCATTATGGCAGAAAGTGAAGAGGAACTAAGAAGCCTCTTGATGAAAGTGAAAGAGGAGAGTGAAAAAGTTGGCTTAAAGCTCAACATTCAGAAAACTAAGATCACGGCATTTGGCCCCATCACTTCATGGGAAATAGATGAGGAAACAGTGGAAACAGTGTCAGACATTATTTTGGGGGGCTCCAAAATCACTGTGGATGGTGACTTCAGCCATGAAATTAAATGACACACTTACTCCTTGGAAGGAAAGTTATGACCAACTTAGATAGCATATTAAAAATCAGAGACATTACTTTGCCAACAAAAGTCCGTCTAGTCCAGGCTATGGTTTTCCCAGTGGTAATGTATGGATGTGAGAGCTGGACTGTGAAGAAAGCTGAGTGCTGAAGAATTGATGCTTTTGAACTGTGGTGTTTGAGAAGACTCTTGAGAATCCCTTGGACTGCAAGGAGATCCAACCAGTCCATCCTAAAGGAGATCAGTCCTGGGTGTTCTTTGGTAGAACTGATGCTGAAGCTGAAACTCCAATACTTTGGCCACCTGATGCAAAGAACTGACTCATTGGAAAAGACCCTGATGCTGGAAAAGATTGAGGGCAGGAGGAGAAGGGGACAACAGAGGATGAGATGGTTGAATGGCATAATCGACGTGACGGGCCTGGGTTTGGGTAGACTCCGGTAGTTTGTTACGACAGGGAGGCCTGGAGTGCTCCGATACATGGCGTCTCAAAGAGTCGGACACGACTGAGCGACTGAACTGAACTGAACTACAGTTATATATTAATATATAGTTTTATATATATATATACTTATATATATAAATTTATATTTATATATATACTTATATATATATATTAATATATAGTTTTATATATATATACTTATATATGTATTAATATATAGTTATATATATATACTTATATAGTTAAATATATACACTACAGTTATATATTCATACATAGTTATATATATATACACCACAGTTATATATTCATATGTAGTTTTATATATATAGACTTTATAGATATATATACTACAGTTATATATTCATATAGTTATATACCTATGTGTTATATATATTACAGTTATATATTCATATATTGTAATACATATGTTATATAAACTACAGTTATATATTCATATATAGTTATATATATGTAACATATACACTAGTTATATATTAATATAAAATTATATATATGTTATATATATATACACTACAGTTATATATTCATATATAGTTATATATTCATATATAGTTATATATATGCTAGATATACTACAGTTATATATTCATATAAAGTTATATACCACTGTTATATATTCATATATAGTTATATATATATAGCAGAGCTACATATTCATATATAGTTATGTATATTTATTAGTTATATATTCATATATAGTTATATACATATGTTTTATATATATATATACTAAAGTTATATGTTTATATAGTTATATATATATGACAGTTATATATTAATGCATAGTTTTATATATATACTACAGTTATATATTTATGCAGTTATACATATATGTTATATATATACTACAGTTATATATTCATATATATTTATATTTGTTATATATATAAAACAGTTATATACTCATATGTAGTTATATCTATATTAGTTATCTAAGTATATACTAAAGTTATATATGCATATATAGCTATATATATGTTATATATATATATATATACTACACTTATATGTTCATATATCATTTATATGTTCATATATCAGTTCAGCTCAGTCGCTCAGTCATGTCCGACTCTTTGTGACCCCATGAATCGCAGCACGACAGGCCTCCCTTTCCATCACCAACTCCCAGAGTTTACTAACTCATGTCCATTGAGACGGTGATGCCATGCAGCCATCTCATCCTCTGTCATCCCCTTCTCCTCCTGCCCCCAATCCCTCCCAGCATCAGGGTCTTTTCCAATAAGTCAACTCGTCGCATGTGGTGGCCAAAGTATTGGAGTTTCAGCTTCAGCATCAGTCCTTCCAATGAACACTCAGGACTGATCTCCTTTAGGATGGACTGCTTGGATCTCCTTGCAGTCCAAGGGATTCTCAAGAGTCTTCTCCAACACCACAGTTCAAAAGCATCAATTCTTCAGCACTCAGCTTTCTTCACAGTCCAACTCTCACATCCATACATGACCACTGGGAAAACCATAGCCTGGACTAGACGGACCTTTGTTAGCAAAGTAATGTCTCTGCTTTTTAATATGCTATCTAAGTTGGTCATAACTTTCCTTCCAAGGAGTAAGCGTGTCTTAATTTCATGGCTGAAGTCACCATCTGCAGTGATTTTGGAGCCCCCAAAAATAATGTCTGACACTGTTTCCACTGTTTCCTCATCTATTTCCCATGAAGTGATGGGGCCAAATGCCATGATCTTAGTCTTCTGAATGTTGAGCTTTAAGCCAACTTTTTCACTCTCCTCTTTCACTTTCATCAAGAGGCTTCTTAGTTCCTCTTCACTTTCTGCCATAATGGTGGTGTCATCGGCCTATCTGAGATTATCGATATTTCTCCCGGCAATCTTGATTCCAGCCTGTGCTTCATCCAGCCCAGCGTTTCTCATGATGTACTCTGCATATAAGTTAAACAAGCAGGGTGACAATATACAGCCTTGACGTACTCCTTTTCCTATTTGGAACCAGTCTGTTGGTCCATGTCCAGTTCTAACTGTTGCTTCCTGATCTGCATATAGGTTTCTCAAGAGGCAGGTCAGGTGGTCTGGTATGCCTATCTCTTTCAGAATTTTCCAGTTTATTGTGATCCACACAGTCAAAGGCTTTGACATAGTCAATAAAGCAGAGATATATGTATTTCTGGAACTCTCTTGCTTTTTCGATGATCCAGCGAACATCGGCAATTTGATCTCTGGTTCCTCTACCTTTTCTAAAACCAGCTTGAACATCTGAAGTTCACGGTTCATGTATTGCTGAAGCCTGGCTTGGAGAATTTTGAGCATTACTTTACTAGCATGTGAGATGAATGCAATTGTGCAATAGTTTGAGCATTCTTTGGCATTGCCTTTCTTAGGGATTGGAATGAAAACTGACCTTTTCCAGTCCTGTGGCCACTGCTGAGTTTTGCAAGTTTGCTGGCATATTGCATGCAGCACTTTCACAGCATCATCCTTTAGGATTTGAAATAGGTCATCTTGAATTCCATCACCTACAATAGCTTTGTTCGTAGTGATGCTTTCTAAGGCCCACTTGACTTCACATTCCAGGATGTCTTTCTCCATCGTGATTATCTGGGTCATGAAGATCTTTTTGGTACAGTCTTCTGTGTATTCTTGCCACCTCTTCTTAGTATCTTCTACTTCTCTTAGGTCCATACCTTTTCTCTCCTTTATTGTGCCGATCTTTGCATGAAATGTTCCCTTGATATCTCTAATTTCTTGAAGAGATCTCTAGTCTTTCCCATTCTGTTGCTTTCCTCTATTTCTTTGCATTGATTTCTGAGGAAGGCTTTCTTGTCTCTCCTTTCTATTCTTTGGAACTCTGCATTCAAATCTGAATATCTTTTCTTTTCTCCTTTGCTTTTTGCTTCTCTTCTTTTCACAGCTATTTATAAGGCCTCCTCAGACAACCATTTTGCCTTTTTGCATTTCTTTTCCATGGGGATGGTCTTGATCCCTGTCTCCTGTACAAAAACACCATGAAAAGACATTTTATCATTGAGGCTATACAGTTCAAAAATAAGCACATTAAAATATATTCATGTTCATTAGTCCTCAGGAAAATACAAATTAAAACCACAACAGGATATCAAAGCACACTTAATAAAATGCCTAAAATAGAAAATAGTGACCAACAAAATGTTAGCAAGAATAAAAATAAACTGGATCAATAACATGGTGTTTGTAGGAATATAAACTGGTCCAGTCACTTGAAAACTGTTTAGGAGTTTCATGAAAATGACTGGTAATGCAACTACCATATGACTCACCAAGTTCACTGAGAAAATTCCCAAAGAAATAAATTCCAAGAGAAAAAGAAAAAAAATTAACGTCTACATAACAATCTGTACACAAATGCTTATAGCAGCTTTATTGTTAAAATGTGAACTGGAAACAAACTAGTAGCCATGCATCAGGTAAATCAACTGTCATCTTTTCATTTTCTTAAAAGGATTTTCCACAGACCAAAATATTTAATTTTGATGAGATCAGATTTATTATTTTCCCTTTAATGGATTGTGTTTTTTAAATTAATTTATTTATTTTAATTTGAGGCTAATTACTTTACAATATTGTAGTGGTTTTTGCCATACATAGACATGAATCAGCCATGAGGGATTGTGTGTTTTCTATCAAATGAGAGATTTCTTTGCTCAGCCATAAGTGCCAAGATTTCTGCATATTTTTTTCTAATGTATTTATAGTTTAAAATTTTATATTTAAATCTGTGATATATTTAATAACATTTTATATAAGGCATAAAATTTAGGTTGGGGAGGTTCATTTTTCTTTGCCTATGATGGCATGTTGCCTTATTTACATTTGTCAAAAGTGTTAGCGGTAACACTGACAGAAACAGCCCACCCTGGCCAGGCACCATAGTAATCATTTGCATGAGTTATTTTTCAGTGGGAGATCCTGGTAAGGAACACAGAACTAAAAGCCACTACCAGCCAAAAGAATTTGAGAAAGGTCAAAAGGAGATTTCGTATGTCCTACCAACTTCCCAGAATTCTCATGGGAATCCATCTTGGCTGAGCAATGATTGGCCAGAGACAATCTGGAAACTAATATCATCACCATAAAACCCAAAACTTCAAGCCATGTGGCCGAGTAGTCCTCCAGGTTTCCCTTACCCTCTTGCTCTCCACCTGGGTTCCTCTTCCCAATAAAGTCTCTTGCTTTGTCAGCATGTATGTCTCCTTGGACAATTCATTTCCAAGCATTAGACATGAGCCCATTCTCAGCCCTGGAAGAGTCCCTCCACCCCAAAACAAAAGGGCTAGTTTTTCTCCATTGAATTTTTTTTAACTTTATATAGAGTGATAGATAGATAGATAGATAGATAGATTGATTGATACAAACTAACAAAACCTGAACAGCATTATAAATCAGCATTATATAATTGACATTTATAAAATATTCCATATGCTAACAGCAGAATACATATGCTTCTCAGCCTTATATGAAACATTCACTAAGATGTATCCCATGATGTACTCCATCAAGGTCCTGAACTGTATATTATATTTAAAAGAATAAAGATCAGACAAAGTATGTACTCAGATCACAGTGGAATTAAACTAGAAATCAATAACTGACAGATAGTCCAAATTGTACAAATATTTGGAAATTAAGTAGCACCTTTTTAAAACTATTTTTAAATTTTTGGCCACATTGAGCAACATGTGGGATCTTAGCTTCCTGACCAGGGATCAAATCCATACTCCTCTCAGTGGAAGCATGGAGTCTTAACTCATTGGACTCCCAAGAAAGTCCCAGGAGCACCCTTTTAAAGCACACTTGAATCAGATATTAATCTCTGTGTGGCTATTCCTCTGTCATTATCACAGTTTTGATACTGTACCAAATAGAAATTCTTGACAGCAGGTAGGCTGATTCCGTTCATTTTGTTTTTATTTCAAAATTATTTTAGCTATTTTAATTCTTTTGTCTTTCAATATAAATTTTAAAATAATTTTGTCTGTATGGATGTGTACAGGGATTTTGATAAAGAATTGCTTTTACCTTGTGTATTGGGAGAACTTACACCTCTGATATGCTGTCTGCTAATTCATGATCACTGTATAGCTCTCTTTTTATTTAGATCCTCATTGAGTCATGGAATCAACATTTTGTAGTTGTCAGCATACAAGTACTGCACTTGCTTTGCTAAATTTATACCTATACATTTCATATTTTAAGTGATTTTACAATTTTATTACTTTTTGAAATTTAATTTCAGTCTCCATTGTTCATTGCTAATATGTATGTGTCTATGTACAGTTAATTTTTACGTTGATCTAATAAACTGCAACTTCATTGGAATCACTTAATAATTCTAGGGGTTTTGGGAATATTCCTTGGGAATTTTTATGTACACAGTCACGACAACTGCAAGTACTGGCAATTTTATTTATTCCTTGGTGATCTGCCGTTTTTTTTGTTTTCATGTGTTGCTTTCTCCCACTGTCTGAAACTTGACACACTACACTGAGTAAGAGTGAAGAGAGTAGACATCTTTACTTTGTTCAGTCTCTTACCATTAAGTATAATGATAGCAATAAATTGTACATGTTGTTTAACAAATTGAAGAAATTTTCATTTATTCCTATTTTCTGAGAATTTTTTATCATGAATGTTACCTTTTGCCAAATGCTTTTTCTGTATCAATTAATATGATATGTTTTTTCTTCTTTAGTATGTTAATATTAATTAATTTCAAATATTTTATGCCTGGCATTCCTGGAATAAATTGCACTTTATCACAGTGAGTAATTTTTAAAAACTGCTAATTTTTTTTTATATTGTTAAGAATTTTTGAATATATATTCATGAATAATATTGCTTTTCTCTTATGGATCAATTGCACTTTTTTCCTCTCACAAATTTAAATATTTTTTCTTAGTTTTAATTTTTGGAACTTAATGATTTATCTTGGTATGGACTTCTTTATTTTTTAAGTTATTTTATTGAAATATGATGGATTTAAAATGTGTAAATTTCTACTACACAGCAAAGTGACTCAGCTATATATATATGCACACACACACATTCTTTTTCATATTCTTTTCCATTCTGGTTTATCACAAGATACTTAATATAGTTAGTTCCCTGTCCTGTACAGTAGGACCCTGTTGTTTATCTATACTATATATAATAGTTTGCATCTGTTGATCCCAAACTCCCAATCCACCCCTCCCCGACCCACCCACCCCTTGGCAACCACAAATCTGTTTTCTGTGTCAGCGAATCTGTTTCTGTTTCATAGATAGGCTCATTTATGTCATATTTCAGATGTGAGTTTCTTTAATTGTGTTTGTGGTTAACCAGATTCTGAATCTGTAGTTTATGCTTTTTTTTCTCCCCAAATTTGTGAGGTTTCCATCCAGTATTTCTCTTGAGTACAGCCTCAGTCTCCTCTCTGGAGGAGAATCTTTGGGCACTAGAGGACCCCATTCTTCTCATGAGTGCTTCTGCAGGGTTGGACCAGACCATGTCAAGAAGAGAGGTAAGAATAAAGAGATAAAGTTATAAAGGATAAAGGTAAGGATAAAGATACATCCTCTCCTGACAGCTGAGTGTATTGTGCCTGCCTCATACTGACAGCTTCACAGGACATAAATGAGTCAAATGCAGGACCTACAGTGACAAAGGCTATTTCTCACTTCTTCACAACATTGAAAGGTGAGCTGACACAGCATCATGCTAATTTCTATATAACTACGTGACCCGTTCCAGGTTGTATGTTGTTTGGTAGTAGAGATTCTCCATCAACATGCCTGGTTCACAGCCCTTTGGGAAGGTCTATTGATACCAAGGGTGCTAGAAACTAAACTGGGGATGGACAAAGTGCTCAAGAAATGCTCTTATTACCACTGTCCATGTTTCTGAATCTCTGAAGACTGAAAATAAATGCTCTTACATCCAGATTAAATGACCCCAAAATCACAAATCTGGCAGTGGGGTATTAATTACTCTATTCATTGATGCATGTGTGATTCTCCACTGACTTGAAGTAGGTGGTAAGAGTGGGAGAGCAGCTATCATCTGAAAATTGAGTCAAAAATGTGGAGAAAGAATGCTATCAAGAGAAGCTCTCCAGAAATGTCATTAACTGAGTGGGATTTCTAACTGCTTGTGCCAAGGAATTCTTGTCCCTTTGGGCCTTACCTCACTATTATACCTATCAGTATTTAGGAAAAACAAAAAAGCTTTAACATAGTCCGTTTGTTTAGAAAATAACTCTAATGGAAACAACCTAGATGCCCATCAGCAGACAAATGGATAAGGAAGCTATGGTGCATATACATAATGGAATACTACTCGGTCATTAAAAAGAATTTGTTTGGGTCAGTTCTAATGAGATGGATGAAACTGGAGCCCATTATACAGACTGAAGTAAGCCAGAAAGATAAACACCAATACAGTATACTAACACATATATATGAAATTTAAAAAGATGGTAATGATAACCCTATATGCAAAACAGAAAAAGAGACACAGATATACAGAACAGACTTTGGGACTCTGTGGGAGAAGGTGAGGGTGGGATGTTCTGAGAGAACAGCACTGAAACAAGTATACTATCAAGGGTGAAACAGATCACCAGCCCAGGTTGGATGCATGAGACAAGTGCTCAGGGCTGGTGCACTGGGATGACCCAGAGGGATGGGATGGGGAGGGAGGTGGGAGGGGGGATCAGGATGGGGAACACATGTAAATCCATGGCTGATTCATGCCAATGTATGGCAAAAACCACTACAATATAGTAAAGTAATTATCCTCCAACTAACAAAAATAAATGAAAAAAAAAAAAAAAAGAAAGAAAGAAAATAACTCTATTCCCGGAGTCACTATTGATAGAGTTACTGCTGCACAGTAATGCCTATGGCCATACTCCAATTTCAAATTGTACCCTGAGGTTAAGAAATGTCCTGATTGTTCATGAAGCAATATGGTGTCTAAGATGCTAGTTTGCTACTTTATGCATGTCCAACAAGGTCATGCCTTTGCTTTCTGATTGCCCAGGTGTATGCAGGTGTACACAAATGCTTACACACATATGCCCACTCACACAGCTGGGATGACGTTGCTCCTGATTGGTCTCATTCCCATAAAGGGACACAAGCCTAGCAACCACCTTATTGGCCTAAATTGCTTTGGCAGGAGACTGGATGCTGAGTGAACCTCCCAATGAGCTGATGTGCATCTTTCTTCACTGAATCTCCTGTCTTCTTTTTCACCCATGCCCCCATGCCTGAAAAAAATTTACTTCTCACTGTGACTCTGCACAAGATGGGAGAAGCTGATCCTGCTTCTCATTCCCATAGGATTTCGTCTTAATTATACCATCTGAAAGCCAATATTTCCTATATTTTTGATAATTGTTTTCCTTCAATAAAATCCCGGTCATGAGGTGTTGGCTGTCTTGTTTGGCAGGGTACATGCAGGTGGTCTTTTCTGCTGCCATGAAGGAAAGAGCTGGTCAATGGTGGTCTCTGGTCTGTTATTCCCACAGAGGACAGTAAGACCTCACCTGCCGGGCCCTTCAGAAAACCATTTGCAGAAGGAAGCTCAAGACCAGTTCTTGAAGGATGAGTTGGAAATAGTAGACTTGGAGGATGGAGTCTACACAGGTGGTGATCTGCTCCCACATGTGGTCTCCCCACCTGCAGGTGTGCCAGGGATCTGCCTGGCCAAGACACCCAAAGGTGAACCCTTGGGCACTGACCTTAACTCCTAAGGAGAAAATATTTCTCCTGAGAGCATGGGAAAGCTATTTCCTCCAGGGTGAAGTGGATGAGTCAAGAGAGTCCAGCACGTAAAGATGATAAGTGCTCCCATAACCAGTTGTTAAGTGTGTTTCTAAAATAAGAATAAAGAGAATCTGAAAGAGGCTTGAGCATTTCTTCATAGCAAATAGCAGGTGTTTTTGACAACATAGGTGCCTGGTCTTGACTTTTCCATTTTTTCTCAGTTTCTTCCTGAAGAAATAAATGAGCTCTCATTGCACTGTGGGTGTGGGTGCTTTGCTTGTTTTTGTTTGTTTGGGAGTTTGTGACAATTCCCATTTTATCATCTACCATCTCTAGTAAGAGGACGGTCAACTCATATTCTGGTAGAATTTGATGTTTTGTGTTCTACACTTCATTCTTATTCAATTCAGTCTGGATGAATTTAACTTTCAACCATCACAAAAAACAAGTAAGAATACTTTTATTTATACAGAATAGGTCATTTATTGGTGAACTGCTTATTTATAAAGAAAAAATAAGTATATCATTATACAATTTATAGTCAGATATAATTAATTGATTATATAGTTTTGAATCCACAAGAAAAAGCATTTAAAAACTAATGGCTTTGACTTAAGAAGCATATAAATAATAGTGTTGATGAATTAAGTGACTTCTATTGAGATTTGAGACAACTATGCTCTCAGTTTTCCTCCATTTTATGTTCTAAGGTATAAGGCTCCCTCAGTCATTCTCACTATCTAGTAATTGGCTTAAATTAAAGCAAGTAATAATCATAAATGGTGACTAGTTGGACATGATCTCTGCCTGACTCAAGAATTATAGACACTGCCAGTTGTTATGGGGAAGCCATGACTCCAAGGACCACATCTGCTTTATTTGCTCTCAATGCTGTATCTTCCGATATTCAACACAGACAGGGTCTTCCAGGACAAAATGCATTCAGTCAAATCAAATATTTGTCTCAACTCTTATGAAAATAACATGTTGCATAAAAGCAGACCCAGAAATATATATCTGCAAAAAGCAAAAACACTATTTCAAAAAGATAAATGGGACCCAATGTTCATAAGAGTGTTATTTGTAACTGCCAATATATGAAAACAACCTAAGCCTTCATTAACAGACGGATTGATAAAGAAGATGTGGTATATATACAATAGAATACCACCAAGCCATAAAAAAAGAGGGAAAAATTGCCATTTGTAGAAACATAGGTGGACTTGAAGGGCATTATACTAAATGAAATAAGTCATACAGAAAAAGACATAAAGCATGATATCATTTATATATGGAATCTGAAACATACAACAAACTAGTGAATATAATAAAAGAGAATCAGACCTACAGAAATAGAGAACAACCTAGTGGTTACCAGTGGGGACAGAGGAAAAGGAGGGCCAATATATGGGTAAAGAATTGAGGGGTACAAACTATTACATATAAAATAAATAAGATACAAGAATATATTGCACAACACAGGAAATATAACCATTTTAATAATAAACTGAACTGAACTGATAAAAAGAACATAATATTTTAAAATTGTGAATCACTATATTGTATACCTGTAACTTATATAATATTCTATTATGATGACACATAATATGTATTATATTCATATCACAGTGATTATTTATGTATTATAAAGATACCTCAGTTTTTAAAATTAAAAAAAAAAACTGCTCAGAAAGAATTGACAGGACCAGTAACAGAACAGTACTGTACAGATGGACCAGGTCTTCCTGGTTTACCTCTCAGGCCCTTGATAAAGAAGTGCATAAGTCCAACATTTAATGGAACCTCAAGGAATATCTGAATTGTGAATTGTATGAACTTATTGCACATTTCTCACAAATTTCTACCTTTGATATAAAGATTTTAGATATGTCTTGAAGTTATAAACCATGTTGAAATGAATATCCATACATGTCTCCTTTATTCATATGTGCACTAGAGTTTCTCTAAAATCTAGTCACAGATGAGGAGTTTTAAGCTTAAGGTCTTGCACATTTTTATCATTCATTGGCATAGACAAATTATTCCTCAAAGTTGTGTTCCAGGGTTCCTTTATGCTGGTAGTTTAGGATGAATTGAGTCCTGAATTTAAGGTGAATGGGGAGCACATTTACTAAATTCCTTTTAATGTCATCACATGAAGGTATCAGACCTACTAGCTTCCTTCCAAATGCCCATCTTCTCCCTTTACCAAAGAGCTTAAATGTTGAATACAGTCTTCAGCAACGTCCTTAGCTTTAAACTCTCATTTTCCAATTGTAGGGTGGATGACAGATCAACGATCTACTAGCAAATGAAATGTTGGTAGAAATCCCTTAGAAGTGAACATATTCATGAACAAAAATGTGCAGACTTGTTGGGAAAAAGTCTCTCTGCCCATTTGCATCTTTAGAGCCTGCCTGGAAGGGAATGTGAAGCTAGGAGGCACAGCAGCCACCTTGTGACCTTCAGGTAACATGCATGAGGATTAAACCTTGCTAACTGTAGTGGACAAGACACCTTTTTTAGGACCCACACACCAATAATAGCTGAGAATACATTTGCATCACTGGTTGGGAATTTAGCTTTACCTATGGGAACTGCTTACTTAAGAGTTACCTCCCCCGCCCTCCATGGGAGAGGTGATGGCAATGATCTTTCCAATGATCTGCCCAATGAAGGTGATGGCTAAAGCAGAGTTATGGAGACTCTACTGCTGTATCTTCATTTGGGATAAGAATATCCTAGTTCCAGAACTCTAGTAGGATTGACTGAGTCATCAATTGCAAACATTTTTGCTGTTCAGCTTCTCCCTTTGCTTGGACCTGCTTTCCTCATGACCTTACTGTTGTATCTCCCCGAAACTCTCCCCAGTGAGCCTTCCGCAGTCTGAGCTTATTTCCAGGCTACACAATCTAAGATACATAAAAATCATGCCGAACACAAATATTGAAAGAGTATGATGTCACTGGTTGGATATCATAACTGCCCTGAACTGCACTCAGGTGTTTTGCAATACAAGACAAATAAAACTAAATGTATTTAAGTGTCTGCCATTTGAACTTCTATTCCTTTTAGCAGAATCCAGCTCTAACTGGCAACTGTAGTCTCACATGCTTGGAAAGTGGTCAAGGTCCTGTCAAATTTGAAAGTGTTAAGAATATAATGCTTTCCCTCACGTTATGAGGTTATGTAAATACAAAGAAGGTGAAAACAGTCTTCAGCTTTCCCTCCTCTCACTCTCCCAAAACCGCTCCTATTCTATTCTTCAGCAATATGGAAGTACCTTTAGAACTCAGATTCTGCTTTATTCCTCTTTACCACATGCTATTATTTCTGTCTCAGAATATTTCCCTGAATCTTCCCCTGAAAGGGCTTCCCTAGTGGCTCAGACAGTAAAAAATTCCCCTGCAATATAAGAGACCTTTGATCCTTGGGTCCAGAAGATCCCCTAGAGAAGGGAATGGAAACCCACTCCAGTATTCTTGCCTGGAGAATTCCATGAACAGAGGACCCTGGTGGGCTATGGTCCATGGGGTTGCAAAGAGTTGGACACTACTGAATGACTAATCCCCTAAAAACATGTCATTCTTCACAACCCAGAGCTGGCTCATTAGCATCATTCCCTGAATGTCTTACACTTCTGCTATCTTCCTGTGATAGACATAGCTCCTTGCCTGCACAATACCTATTATCCCTTCTATCTTGATGGTGTAATTTTGACCTATGCTCACTTAGCTAAATTAGAACTAACTTCCCCAAATTTCTTTCTGTATGGTTTTGGATAAGGGTTAACCAGAAAATAACTTGTGTAAGATGTAAAAGGCAGAGGTGAAACATAGGGCATTGTTTAGGCTCTGCAGTTTGCATGGAACACTGGTGCTGTTCTTCTCATGTGTGTTGTCTCTGCCTTTTTGGCCCACCTTCCTAGCTCGTGGCTCCTGCAGCTCCACCAGATTGCCTTCCCCAGCTTCTCTGTGTTTTGGGCAAGGTGTATGCATCACTCCTTGGCAAAGGGCACTGACTTTTCCCATAGGTCACCCATGTCATTAAGGTTAGAGGCAGTGAGAGACATATGTAGGTTCCACTTTGTTCTCATAGCTTGCAGGTGATCCTCATACTTAGTTCACAGGCTTTGCTTTGTCATTGCAATGACCCATCTCACATCCACCTTTTTTGTCTGATGGCCAGGCTGGGTTTAGGTTCAGAACCAAAACTGGACATACAGGCAAAAGTTTACATACTTGACTCTCTACAACTTCAAATGATCTAATGCTGCTAATAAATCTCTTATTCTATACAACATAATGATTCTGTTTCTGTTATTGAATCATGACTGATAGACCTAGGAACAAAATTTCTGATTTATTCAGTGTTAATATGATCAGCTACAAAACTAAATCGCCCATACATTGCAATAAGACTGGCTAATGATTTGTGAGTGTATACCATTGGATGAGGCTTCTGGGAAAGTGAGCATGAGTGTCCTTTTTGTTCCTTGACCTTCCCTTACTTCCTTTTTGGAACTCAGATATAAAGTTGGAGCTTCAGCAGCCATATTGCAACCTTGAGAAAGGAAGACAGAAACCAACATAGTGAAGCAGAAGGAAGGAGCCTGGGTTTCTTGTGCCTTCCTTCAGCTTATAACACAGCCCTGGACAGTCAACTCCAGGCTTCTTTATGTGAAGGAAGAAATCTACAATTTAATGAAACAACAATAATAAAAACAACAAAAACACTGCAGTTGTGAGTCTATAGTCACTATAAGGTTGCCCAGTGGACAATTCACAAACCAGAGAGCAATTATACCAAAGAAGCTTTCAAACTGTTGTGAAAGTTCTAGGCCCTGCAACAGGCTTCACAATCTGGGTATATGACAAAAGGACTGAGGATCCTCATTGAATCTGATTCGAAGTTCAGCAGGACTTTATTACAGAATTCCCACAGGACTGTGGAAATAGAAACTCTTGGAGGGCACACACACACACACACACGCACACAAAGTGTGTGCACCAGAACCCAGGAGAAAGGAGCAGGGACCCCACAAGAGACTGAGCCAGACGTTTCTGTGAATGTTTGGGAGTCTCCAGCAGAGGTGTGGGTTGACAGCGGCCTGCCTCTCATCAGGGACACTGATAGTGGCAGTGCTGGGAGGTGCATCATGTTGGCATAAGTTCTTTTGGAGGAGGTCACCATTAGCCCTATCATAGTGTGGCCCCAGGCCAAACTACAGGGAGGGAACACAGCCCTACCCATCAGCAGAAAATTGTATTAAAGATTTACTGAGCGTGGCCTTGCCCACCAGAGCAAGACCATTTTCCCCACAGACAGTCCCTCCCACCAGGAAGCTCGCACAAACCTCTTATCCTCATCCAACAGAGGGCAGACAGAATGAAAATGAAAACCACAGAAAACTAACCAAAATGACCACGTGGATTACAGCCTTGTGTAACTTAGTGAAACTATGAGCCATGCTGTGTAGGGCCACCCAAGATGGATGGGTTATGGTGACTAGTTCTGAAAATGTGGTCAACTGGATAAGGGAATAGCAAACCACTTCAGCATTCATTCCTTCAGAATCCCATCAGCAGTTAAAAAGAAAAAAAGGGCAAAAAGATATGACACTGAAAAACTAACCCCCCAGGTTGGTAGGTGTCCAATATGATACTTGAGGAGAGTGGAGAAATACCTCCACAAGGAATGAAGAGGCTGAGTCAAAGCAGAAGCAATGTGCAGTTGTGGATGCATCTGGTGGTGAAACTTAAGTCCAATACTGTAAAATACAATATTGTGTAGGAACCTGGAATGTTAGGTTCAGGAATAAAGGTTAATTGGAAGTGGTCAAATAGGAGGTGAAAAATCGACATTTTAGGAATTAGTAAATGAAAATGGATGGGAATGGGTGAATTTAATTCTGATGACCATTATATCTACTAGTGTGGGCAAGAATCCCTAAGAAAAATAGTCAAAAAGAGTCCAAAATGCAATACTTGGGTTCAACTTCAAAAAAGACAAAATGATCACAGTAGAAAAAATTATGTTGTCTTATGTGGTTATCAATAAACATAGAGGAAATATTTAGCATCATTATATTATAATGGGGGGCTTAAAGGGACAAAAATTTCTAGACTCCATTTAAACTGGTAACATGTCAACAAAAATAGACTCTGAAAAGTTATGTATATGTAATACGTGTGTGTATGTTTGTGTTTGTGTGTGTGTGTATATATATATATATGAGTGTGTGTATATATATATATATATATAACATATGCATAAGTTGTCAGAGTCTATTATATGATTAGAGTTCATTTCCAAGGAAAACTATTCAACATCACAGTAATCCAAGTTTGTGTCCCAACCACTAATGCTGAAGAAGCTGAATAGTTCTATGAAGATCAATAAGATCTTCTAGAATTAACACCAAATAAAAGATGTCCTTTACTTCATAGGGGACTGGAATGCAAAAGTAGGAAGTCAAGAGATACCTAGAGTAACAGGCAAGTTTGGCCTTGGAGTACAAAATGAAGCAGGTCAAAGGCTAACAGAGTTTTGCCAAGAGAATGCACTGGTCATAGCAAACACCCTCTTCCAACAACACAAGAGATGACTCTACACATGGACATCACCAGATGGTCAATACCAAAATCAGATTGATTATATTCTTTGCAGCCAAAGATGGAGAAGCTCTATACAGTCAGCAAAAACAAAACTGGAACTGACTGTGGCCCAGATCATCTATCCCTCATTGCAAAATTCACAACTAAATTGAAGAAAATAGGGAAAACCACTAGGCCATGCAGGTATGATCCAAATCAAGCCCCTTATGATTATACAGTGGAAGTGACAAATAGATTCAAGGGATTAGATCTGATAGACAGAGTGCCTGAAGAACTATGAACAGAAGTTCATAACATTGTACATCAGGTTTGATCAAAACCATCCCCAAGAAAAAGAAATGCAAAAAGGCAAAATGGTTGTCAGAGGAGGCCTTACAACTAGTAGAGAAAGAAGAAAAGTGAAAGGCAAAGGAGAAAAGGAAAGACATAGCCATATGAACGTAGAGTTTCAAAGGAGAGCCAGGGGAGACAAGAAAGTCTTCTTAAGTGAACAATGAAAAGAAATAGAAGAGAACAATAGAATGGGAAAAGCTAGAAATCTCTTTAAGATAATTAGAGATACCAAGGGAATATTTCATGCAAAGATGGGTCCAATAAAGGGCAGAAATGGTATGGGACTAACAGAGGCAGAAGATATTAAGAAGAGGTGACAAGACTACACAGAAGAGCTGTACAAAAAAGATCTTAATCACCAAAGAAGGCTGAGCATTGAAGAATTGATGCCTTTGAACTATGGTGTTGGAGAAGTCTCTTGAAAGTCCCAAGGACTACCAGATCCGACCAGTTGATCCTAAAGGAAATCAAACCTGAATATTCATTGGAAGAACTAATGCTGGCCACCTGATGTGAAGAGCTGACTCATTGGAAAAGGCCCTGATGCTGGAAAAGATTGAATGCAGGAGAAGGGGATGACAGAGGATAAGATGGTTGGGTGGCATCATCAACTCAATGGACATGAGTTTGAGCAAACTTCTGGAGATGGTGAAGCACAGGGAAGCCTGGAATGCTGCATTCCATGAGGTCACAGAGAGTTGGATGTGGCTGAGTGACTGAACAAAGACCTGGATAATCATAATGGTGGGATCGCTCACTCAGAGCTAGACATCCTGGAGTATTAAGTCAAGTGGACATTGGGAAGCATTACTAGGAACAAATCTAATAGGGGTAATAAAATTCCAGGTAAGCTATTTCAAATCCTAAAAGATGATGCTGTTAAACTGTTGCACTCAATATGCCAACAAATTTGGAAAACTCAGCAGTGACTACAAGACTAGAAAAGTCACTTTTCATTTCAATCCCAAAGAATGACAATGCCAAAGAGTGTTGAAACTACCCTACAATTTCATTCGTTTCACAGACTAGCAAGGAACTGCTCAAAATCCTTCATGCTAGCCTTCAGCAGTATGTGAACCAATAACTTTCAGATATATAACCTGGATTTAGAAAAGGCAGAGGAACCAGAGATCAAACTGCCAACATCCATTGGATCACAGATAAAGCAGGGCAGTTCCAGAAAAACAACTACTTCTGCTTCATTGACTATACTAATGCTTTTGACTGTGTGGATCTCAAGAAATTGTGGAAAATTCTTAAAGAGATAGGGATACTACAACATTTTACCTGCCTCCCAGAAACCTGCATGAGGTCAAAAAGCAACAACTAGAGCCAGGCGTTTAACCATGGACTGGTTCCAAATTGGGAAAGGAGTATGTCAAGGCTATATATTGTCACCTTGCTTATTAAATTTATGTGCAGAGCACATCATCCAAAATGCCAGGCTGAATGAAGCTCAAGCTGGCAGCAAAGTTGCAGGGAGAAATATCAATAACCTCAAATATGAAGATAACACCACTCTAATGGCAGAACTGACTCATTGGAAAAGACACTGAAGCTGGGAAATATTGAAGGCAGGGAGAGAAGGGGGTGACAGAGGATAGAATGGTTATATGGCATCACTGACTTGATGGATATGAGTTTGAGCAAGCTCTTGGAGTTGGTGATGGACAGGGAAGCCTGGCATGCTGCAGTTCATGGGGTTGCAAAGAGTAAGACACTACTTAACTGAAGTGAATGGCAGAAAGCAAACAGGAACTAAAGAGCCTATTGATAAGGTGAAAGATGAAAGTGAAAATTCTGGCTTAGAACTCAATATTCAGAAAGCTAAGATCATAGCATCTGGTTCCATCACATCATGGTAAATAGATGGGGAAAAAATGGAAACAGTGATAGACTTTAGTTTCTTGGGCTCCAAAATCACTATGAACAGTGACTGCAGCCAGTGAAATTAAAAGACAGTTGCTCCTTGGAAGAAAAACTATGATAAACCTAGACAGTGTATTAAAAACAGAGACATCACTTTGCCAACAAAGGTCCACATAGTCAAAGCTATGGTTTTTCCAGTAGTCATGTATGGATGTGAGAGTTGGACCATAAAGAAGGCTGAGCATCAAAGAATTGATGCTTTCAAATTGTGGTGCTGGAGAAGATTCTTGAGAGTTCCTTGGACAGCAAGGAGATCAAACCTGTCAATCCTAAAGGAAAGCAAACTGAATATTCATTGGAAGGACTGATGTTGAAGGGGATGCTCAAACTTTGGATACATTGGCCACCTGATATGAAGAGCCAACTCATTGGAAAAGACCCTGATGCTGAGAAAGATTGAGGGCAGGAGGAGAAAGATGACAGAGGAAAAGATGGTTGGATGGCATCACCAACTCAAAGGACATGAGTTTGAGCAAACCCAGGGAGATAATGAAGGACAGGGAAACCTGGCATGCTGCAGTCCATGGGGCTGCAAAGAGTCGGACATGACTGAGTAACTGAACATCAACACGTAGTAGGCATGCAGAAATATCTCTTAACTGTGGCTGAGCTAAATATTGACAAGGTTATTAATTCTCCTTGAAGAAACTGAAGTCCATTGAAAGAGGAAGCAATTTGGAAATCTCATACTGATGCAGCCTATCATGAATCATTTTCTTCCCCATTCATTTTTCTGGTGTCTACCTTTCCTAAAAGAAGTCTAAAGTAATTACATTTTAAGTTTATTACCTATCACTTTACTCTTTACATGAGTTCATCTTCCTCTTCATCTGTACTCTTTCTTCAGTGATGTTTCTGGGGTTTTTCAAAATGTTACAGTCAAAGGTCACGTTCCCCTAAGTTTGGCCCCAGTGTCTTGGGGAAAACAAGATCTGGGAACAAGATAATTCTAGACAGAGAAGCTGGTGAACTCATGTCTCAAAGAACCATCTTGTCCAGGTTTGGATGCTAGTTTCTATTATAGAACAGAGGAGAAGATAAAAAGGTAAAGTAAAAATGGTGGTAAATTGTTGCAAGTATTTCCTGGTTCCAGCTATACTCAGAGAGGATGTATTAACATTTTCTTTCCTGCAACCATTCACAGGTGGGCCTAGTCAGAATGTTTCCTGTGAGCTAAACAAAGGCATTTATCTTAACACTCAGACACCCCTAACAGGAGGGAGGGTTCCTAAAGATGGGCCGTTATATATACTTTAATCTATAAGAAACAAATCTCTAGTAATTAGCTTGTAGCAAAAACAATAGAACATAAAGGTAAAGGTAAAAGAAATGGATTCAATATGTTTTGTTCTTCTCTATTATAAAACCTTCTGTCAGAGGCAGCAGCAGCTTATCTGTACACTAGAACATTTCCAGTGGAACCCAGTCCAATTCTCCCCCAGCCTCCCATCCACTTGCTGCAACTAGTTTGATTTGCTCAGAATGGAAAAGTCAGAACATTGGAGGGTTTCCAAGTATGCACACTAAAGCAAGGTGACTCGTGCTGAAAGAGCAGATTTAAACAGGATCAAGAATCCAGTAATATAATATCTAAAATACCCAGAACACAGTAAAAAGTCATTGATCACACCAAGAATCAGGGAAATCATGACTTAAATGAAAAAGGCAGTCAAGAGATATCACATTAAGATGAATTTGAGAAGTTGGATATGTCTGTCAAAGATATTTGAACAGCCATTATAGAAGTGGTTAAACAAAGTAGATAAGAACTCCCTTGGAACAAATGGAAACAAAAAGAAGAATTCAGCAAAGAAACAATTTAAGGAAAAAAGAGTCAAATAGACATTATAGAACCTAAAAATATAAAAGCCAATGTAAAGAACTTGCTGGAATGGCTCAACAGGAGCATGTACATGGCAGCAAGTACATATATAGCTTGAAACAGAATGTATTCAATCTGAACAAGAGAGCAAATTGACTAAAATGGACAATGACAATGAAAACAGGGACTCAGTGACCTGAAAAACAATCATAAAAGATCTAAGATCTATATTATACATCTGTATCATTAACCTAGAAAAAGTGGAGATGGTACACACAAAAATAAAGTCAAATGGATTAAAGATATAAACATAAGACTGGATACTATAAAATTCCTAGAGGAAAATGTAGGCATGGCACTCTTTGACATAAATCACAACAGCATCTTTTTTTGGATTGGTCTCCTAGAGTAATGGAAATAAAAACAAGAATAAACAAATGGGACCTAATTAAATGTAAAATTACTTGCATAACAAAGAAAACCATAAACACAACTAAAAGATAATTGGGAGAAAATATTTGCAAATGAAGCAACTGACAAGGAATTAATCTCCAAAATATACAAATAGCTCATATACCTCAAGATATTAAAATACAACAACAACAACAACAACAACAAAAGACCCAATTAAAAAAGAATAGAAGATCTAAATAAACATTTTTCCAAAGAAGATACATCGCTAATTATTAGAGAAATGCAAATCAAATCTGCAATGAGATATCACCTCACACTGATTAGATGGCCATCATCAAAATATCTACAAATAATAAATGTTGGAGAGGATGTGGAGAAAAGGGAACCCTCCTGCACTGTTAGTAGGAATGTAAATTGGTAGACTCACTATGAAGAACAGCATGAAGGTCTCTTAAAAAAATTAAAATAGAGCTACCATTTGATCCTTAAATCCCACTCCTGGGCATATATCCAGAGAAAACCATAAATTCAAAAAGATACATGCACCCTAATATTCATAGTGGCACTGTTTACAATAACCAAGACATGGAGTCAATCTAAATGTCCTAAATGTCCTAAAGATGAATGGATAAAGAAGATGTGGCATGTTTATGTGGGCTTCCCTGGTAGCTCAGCTGGTAAAAAAATCTGCCTGCAATGCAGGAGACCCAAGTTCAATTCCTGGGCCAGTAAGATCCCCTGAAGAAGGGATAGGCTACCCACTACAGTATTCTTAGACTTCCCTGGTGGCTCAGACAGTAAGGAAGTCACCTGTAATGCGCGAGACCTGGGTTTGATCCCTGGGTTGGGAAGATCCTCTGGCAGAGGGCATGGCAACCTACTCCAGTATTGTCCATGAGAATCCCCATGGACAGAGAAACCTGGCAAGTTATAGTCCATGGGATCGCAAAGAGTCAGACACGACTGAGCAAATAAGCACAGTATAGTAACAACATGTTTATACAATTGAATATTACTCATCCATAAAAAAGAATGAAACAATGCCATTTGGAGCAACATGGATGGATCTAAATATTATCATATTAAGTAAACGTGACTGAAAGGTAAATATTTTATCACTTATATGTAGAATCTAAAAAACAAAAATGGCACAAGTGAAGTTATATACAAAACAAAAATAAACCCACAGATATAGAAAACAAACTTATGATTACCAAAGGGGAAAGGGAGAAGGGATAATTAGGAGCTTGGGATTAACATATACACACTATACTTAACAGGGAACTATACTCAACATCTTGTAATAACCTATAATGGAAAAGAATCTTAAACACACACACACACACACACACACACACACACACACATATACATTTTACAGTACACCTGAAAGTAAACACAGCATTGTATATCAACTATACTTCAATAAAAAAGAGAAAAAGAGAGTGGAGAAAGACTAAGGGGGTAAAAATATATTTGGAGAAACAATGCTTTAAAATATCTTGAATTTGGAATAAGACAAAACCAAAGAATCAGAAACTTTCTCACACCCCAAGCAGGGTAAACCCTGAGTCAGGAAGATTATCTGGAGAAGGAAATGGCAACCCATTCCAGTATCCTTGCCTGGGAAATCCCATGGACAGAGGATTCTGGTGGGCCCAATAGTCCATAAGGTCTCAAGAGTCCAACATGACATAATAACTAAACCACCACCACTAAAGAACTTCATACCAAGACAAACTATATTTAAACTTCTAAAAACTAAAGAAATTACCCTAAAACTTACCAGAGAGAAATGACATATTTACTATAGAGGAACACTAATTTAAATAACAGCATATTTCTTCTCAAATAGTATAGAGAACAGAAGGAAGTGGCATGATATTTTTCATGTGCTTTGTGAGCTTTTATTTTATTTTCTTATATATTTAAATTTTTTGCATGAAAAAT
Organism: Odocoileus virginianus; assembly: GCF_023699985.2. Classification (NCBI taxonomy): domain Eukaryota; kingdom Metazoa; phylum Chordata; class Mammalia; order Artiodactyla; family Cervidae; genus Odocoileus; species Odocoileus virginianus. The sequence continues at coordinate 2,150,891 of NW_027224327.1, read as the reverse complement.
TACTTTAGTTATACTCATTCTACCTTATTTAATAGTAATAATATTCCTGACTTGAACATCTTGTTAAGTATAGCTTTGATTTCATACCAAGTTTTTGATATATAATACACTCTTTTTACTTTTGCTATCACCTAAGTATTCTATAGCATATTTTATTCTTCCTCACTTGAGTCTTTGAAAGATCATTAAAATAACTGTTATTAATTTATGGTCTAAGTTCATTTTAGTTTTACATAACCTTCAAGTACATGATCAATTTTAATATAATATTGAAAATGATTCATATACTTTATGAGCAAGTAAAATGATTTTGTTCCATAGAAGTCTGCCTGTTAGAGAATCAACCTGCACTTTTTAAACTTACTTGGTTACCCCTGGTAGGATGAATCACTCCAGAGAAGCAATTTATTCTCACATACCATTACAGTAAATGACTCTGGTATAAAGTACCTGTATTACTTGGAGTTGGTCAAATCTTATTATTAAGGAAATATTAACTGATATTAAGATTTAATGGGCTTCCCAGGTGGCCCATTAAATAACTGGTAAATAACCCAGCTGCCAATGCAAAAAATGTAAGAGATGTGGGTTCGATCCCTAGTTTGAGAAGATCTCCTGGAGGAGGGTATGGCAGTACTCCAGGATTCTTGACTGGAGAATCCCATGGACAGAGGAGCTCGGTGGGCTACAGTCTGTAGGGTTGCAATGAGTTGGACGTGACTGAAGCACCTTAGCACACTGGCAAAGTTTAACACATTTCAGATCTAAGATGTAGAGAGCTGAAAACATGTCACTCTTACCCTCACCATAAGACAAAAGCTAGAAAACTTCAAATTAATGACTTTTTTTGAGCAAATCAGAAAATGGAGGTCTTAGAGCAAAAGCATGCATGTGCATGCCAAGTTACTTTGATCTTGTCTGACTCTTTGCAACCCTATGGACCTTAGCTCATCAAGCTCCTCTGTTCATAGGATTCTCCAGGCAAGAATACTGGAGTGGGTTGCCATGCCCTCCTCCAAGGGATCTCCCTTCCCCACCCAGGGCTCAAACTTGTGTCTCTTACCTCTCTTGTCTTTGGAAGGTGGGTCTTTACAAATAGCGCCACCTGGGAAGCCCAAGAGGGCAAATAGTTAGCCTTAAACCAACCTACAGTGATAGTTGCAAGGAGACAAAGACAGATGATTTACCTTGAGAGAAAATATGGAATGCTAAATATGTCTGTAAGAAAATCAAAGTAGATGTTCTAATACAGTTTCTAAAGGCCAAATGTGGGCTGGCATGAGAGTATGACAGACTCTAGGGGCTGAAGACAGGAATCTTCACATAAACTTGCAGACCTCCCAAGAACTCTATCAGGCTCCCACAAAGAAGAATGGAGAGACGTGAGAGAAAGCCATTCCCCTAGATGGGGGAGGGGAAAAAGCAGCCACAGTGAAAACTGCCATAATTCCTCACAAATATGAGTGAACAGTCTTTCCTGGTGTCTCAGCTGGTAAAGCATATGCCTGCAATGCTAAAGACCCAGATTCAATCCCTGGGTCAGGAAGATTCCCTGGAGAAGGAAGTGGCAACTCATTCCAGTATCCTTGCCTGGGAAATCCCATGAATAGAGGAGTCTGGCGGGCTATAGTCCATAGGGTCACAAGAGTCCAACATGACTTAATGACTAAACCACCACCACCAAACTTTAGGGGAAAGGTAAAAATTATGTAGCCTAAAAGTACCTCTGACAACTCATTACAGCTGGGGGAGAGAGTGGAGAATGGAGGGGAGAGGCCTCTGCCCCGAAAGAGGGGCAGGTATATAAACTAGGCCTAGAATTTACCTAGTGGGGGAGGGGTACTTGTAAAGACCACACCCCAAGCTGCATGTTCACAGTGCCTGCTTGAGACTGAGGCTTAAGGAAAATATCAGAAAACATAGGCACAGTATGTCAACAGGGATTAAGTTAAAATAGGAGATAAGAAAGCTAAGAGAATCTGATGGCACTATCAGAACTTAAAGGCTTATGTATGTGTTGTCATAAGTATTAGTGAGAATGAGGAACACAGCTGCTAACAGCATCTACCTGTTCAATTAGTGGCTGCCTTCAAATTTTTCTCTTCACCTTTGGTTTTCAGTGGTTTGAAATTTGTTGTACTCATGGTTAGATAGATTGGTTGATTGATTGATTTCTTGATTTCTGAGCTTCAATGATCTCTGGTTTAGTATATGTTGCTAGTCACTAATTATGGAATATTCTGTTTTTTCTTCAAGTATGCATATCTTCAAATCTATTCTCTTTCTTCTTTATCTGGGATTCTAGATAGATAATTTGTGACTATATCAGTTCACATTTCCATCAGCAGTGAATTAATTTTCTACTTTCTTTGAAAATATGTCAATAAAAAAAAAAGATAAATTGAGCCATCATGGTGGGTGTGCAGTGATATTTTATTGTGAAATTTTTATATTATTTTCCTGTTAACTAAAAGGTTGGAAAATTGTACAGCATGTGTAAAATGTTTAAAGAATGTTCATTAAATGAGTGACTAAAGAACACAATGAATGAAGTACAAGGAAAGGCATGACTTCAATTAAAAGTACATATGCCCTGTTTGGGGGCAGGAGAATTCCTCTGGTCATTTAGTCCTATGCTCCCATGTGTGTGAAGGTGGATCACCAATGGGATTTAGGATGGTCTGAGCTTGCCATTCCTTGTGCAGTGGGAACCAGTCCTCCTCCTTCCCATGTGCTTGAGGACACCAAGTAACAGAATGTTCTCATATCTGTCTTCCAGTTCTTCAACTCTGTCTTTTTGTGGTATTTACTTGTTTAGTTGGGTTATGATAAAAATAGGACACAAGAACTCTGTGAAGTACTGGCACATGAGTTCTTAGTGAGGCCGAAATTGCTAGGTAGTCAGTGTAGGACTCTGAGACCTTGGTCTTGTTTTCAATAAGCATCTCGCTCCTTTAAGCTAAAACTGCACCCTTTGTCCTGAATTCCTGGAATGTGTCCTTGGTCTGATAAATTATCAGCATTCAAAAGGGCAGTAATAATTAACTTCTGTTCTATATGCCTGAGGGAAAAATAATGATCATTAATCTTTAGCCATATATCTGGTTCATTGTAAAGTGGCCATGGGGCATGAAAAAGGTAAACATAAAGATGTTAAGTTAAACATTTTGACCTTTAAACTGATTGGTTAAAAATGATATATTTTAAGGACAGGAGCCAACCAAAAATGTAGAGATTAATACTGTTAAGGATATAAACTGCTCCAAGTCCCACCTTTGCAGGACTCTACCCCCTTTCAGTGTTTATGCTGAGGGTTTTGTACTTTCTTTCTGTTTAATAAATCCTATTCTCTTGCTACTGTGAGTGTTTGTGTGTTCATGAAGTTCATTCTTCAGCTCCATGAACAAAAACCTCAGATTCCTGCTTCACTAGTGAGCGCACCACTGGAGTCTGACTGAACCACTGCAGTGAGTCTTAGTGGAGACAGCCAAGAGTGAAGAATGCCAGAGGTCAACTTAATGAAGCCAGGGTTTGTGGACACACCAACTGTCGTAACTGAGGCACTCAGTGTAACTCAGTCTCAGAGGGCAGGGGCCTGAAGAGTATCAAAGTCAGGCATTCCAGGGCTATGAGCACAAAGGGAGTCAGGAAATATTTGATGTGCTGAGTGGTAGGTGAGCGAAGAAGAGCCTTCCATGCTACTGGCTTCAGCAGTGTGCTCAGCGGCTGCCCACTATGGTCCCGCTGAGCACATCTCATCTTTGTGTCCATGCCGTCACAATGAGACTGCTTCATGTCCTCTCTGGTGCTTAATGAGGCTGACAGTGAGCCAGCCTTTCTTCGAAAGAGGACTTTCTTTGAAAGAGGAAAGCTGTTTGCTGAGAACATAATCACTGGTATCAGAATCAATTCAGTTCAGTTGCTCAGTCGTGTCCGACTCTTTGCAACCCCATGAACCACAGCATGCCAGGCCTCCCTGTCCATCACCAACTCCCAGAGTCCACCCAAACCCATGCCCATTGAGTCGGTGATGCCATCCAACCATCTCATCCTCTGTCATCCCCTTCTCCTCCTGCCCTCAATCTTTCCCAGCATCAGGGTCTTTTCCAATGAGTCAGCTCTTCGCATCAGGTGGCCAAAGTATTGGAGATTCAGCTTCAACATCAGTCCTTCCAATGAACAACTAGGACTGATCTCCTTTAGGATAGACTGGTTTTATCTCCCTGCAGTCCAAGGGACTCTCAAGAATCTTATCCAACACCACAGTTCAAAAGCATCAGTTCTTTGGTGCTCAGCTTTCTTTATAGTCCAACTCTCACATCCACACATGACTACTGGAAAAACCATAGCCTTGACTAGACAGACATTTGTTGACAAAGTAATGTCTCTGTTTTTTAATATGCTGTCTAGGTTGGTCATAACTTTCCTTCCAAGGAGTAAGTGTCTTTTAATTCCATGGCTGCAATCACCATCTGCAGTGATTTTGGAGCCCAAAAAAATAAACTCAGCCACTGTTTCCCCATCTATTTCCATGACAAGAATCAAGACCATCCCCAGAAAAAGAAATGCAGAGGAGGAGCTAAGATAGAGGAGGAATAGGATGGGGAGACCACTTTTCCCCCAAAATTCATCAAAAGATCATTTGAACGCTGAGCAAACTCCATAAAACAACTTCTGATAGCTAGCAGAGGACATCAGGCACCCAGAAAAGCAGCACATTGTCTTCAAAGGGAGGTAGGACAAAATATAAAAGATAAAAAGAGAGAGAAAAGAGTTAGGGATGGAGATCCATCCGGGAATGGAGTCCTAATAGAGAAAGTTTCCAAACACCAGGAAACCCTCTCACAGGCAGGTCTGGGGGAAGTTTTTGAATCTCGGAGGGCAACCTAACCAGGAGGAAAAATAAATAAAACCCACAGATTACATGCCTAAAAGCAACTCCCAGCAGAAAAGTACCCCAGACACTCGCATCCACCACCAGCAAGTGGGGGCTGAATGGAGAGGAGTGGGCAGCATTGCTTAGGGTAAGGACCGGGCCTGAATGCCCTGAGGGCAATCGGAGGGAGCTAACGTGAGATAGCAACTTAAACTGTGGGATAGCAAGAGAGAGAGAGAAACTAACCTGGGAAAAGCCCTAACTGAAGGCACTGCCAGCCATTTGCAGAACAAAGGAAGGACTGAGCAATTCCAGAGAAGAGCTAGCCGGCTGTGGACCAGCCCATCCCCCGCTGGAGGCAGGAGGCAGGGGGGAGGGGAAAGGGGCAAACTCGGCCCCAGAGATGGCATCCCCTACCAAACTGCAAACAGGCTTCCAGTTTCTAACCAAAGACTTCCTGAGATTCTGGATGGTTGACATCTGCCAGGAGGGTCGCAGCCAGAGATCAGCTCCCTAGAAGAGACACAAGGCGCACTGGACCAGCGCGCTGGGAAACTGAGGTTGGGACAGGGAGGGGAGAAGTCACGCTCCACCTGGGGAGAGTGCACTCGTCAAGCTCCTCATTCCCTGAGCTGCTCCACTGGGGAAGGCACAAATGCAGGCCCAACTGAGTCTGTGCCTTTATGGAGTACCCGAAAACCTGAACCTGAGCGGCTTGGGCCTGGGAAGTGCACACAACTCAGGGCCCGCTCCCTGTAGAGCAGCCTGGAGCCTGAGCAGTGTAGACAGGGAAAGCACACACGCCGTGAGCGGGGCGGGGGCAACACACCAGTGTGGCCGGAACACTGCGAGTGCTCCCCACACACGCCAGTGACATTTGTCTGCAGCGCCCCTCCCTCCCCGCAGCACGACTGAACAAGCGAACCTAAACAAGAGACCACCTCCGCCCACTTGTGTCAGGGCAGAAATTAGACACTGAAGAGACCTGCAAACAGAAGCCAAATAAACAAAGGGAACCACTTTAGAAGTGACAGGTGCAACAGATTAAAATCCCTGTAGTTAACACCGACTACACTGGAAGGGGTCTATAGATATCAAGAAGTGTAAGCTGGAACAAAGGGCTATCTGAAACTGAACTGAACCCACACTGCCCACAACAGCTCCAGAGAAATTCCTAGATATATTTTTACTATTATTATTTTTTTAATTAAAAAATTTTTTTTCTTTTTTTAAAGTCCTCTATTACTCCTTAATTTTCATTTTTATAACCCACTATAACCTTGCAAAAAAAAAAGGGGGGGCTATTTTTAAAGATAATTTCACCCTAGATAATATACATGTTTCAATGCTGTTCTCTTGAAACATCCCACCCTCGCCTTCTCCCAGAGTCCACAAGTCTGTTCTATACATCTGAGTCTCTTTTTCTGTTTTACATATAGGGTTATCATTACCATCTTTCTAAAGTCCATATATATGTGTTAGTATACTGTAATGGTCTTTATCTTTCTGGCTTACTTCGCTCTGTATAATGGGCTCCAGTTTCATCCATCTCATTAGAACTGATTCAAATGAATTCTTTTTAATGGCTGAGTAATATTCTATGGTGTATATGTACCACAGCTTCCTCATCCATTCGTCTGCTGATGGGCATCTGGGTTGCTTCCATACCAGCCCAGGTTGGGTGCATGAGACAAGTGCTCGGGCCTGGTGCACTGGGAAGACCCAGAGGGATCGGGTGGAGAGGGAGGTGGGAGGGGGGACTGGGATGGGGAATACATGTAAATCCATGGCTAATTCATTTCAATGTATGACAAAAACTACTGTAATGATGTAAAGTAATTATATATTTATTAATTTTTTTGTTTTAAATATTGTATTTTTAAGAGTTTAACCTCTATTCTAGATTTTTAATCTTTGTTTTTCAGTATTTGATATCAATTTTGGACATTTAAGAATCCAACCTTCAGTACCCATTTTTACTCAGGAGTGTGATTACTGGTTTGATTACTCTCTCTCCCTTTTGACACCCCTTTTTCTCCCCCAGATCACCTCTATTTCCTCCCTCCTCCCTCTCTATTCAATCCAATTCTGTGAATCTCTGTGGGTGTTCTGGGCTATGGAGAACACTTAGGGAACAGAGTACTGCATAGATCTGTCTCTCTCCTCTTGAGTCCCCCCTTTTCTCCTCCTGCTCATCTCTATCTCCTTCCTCCCTCTCCTCTTCTTCATGTAACTCTGTGAACCTCTCTGGGTGTCCCTCACTGTGGAAAATCTTTTACCATTAACCTAGAAGTTATTGGAGCTGTATGGATGGAGAAGTCGTGAGGCTACTAGAAGAATAATACTGAAATCCAGAGGCAAGAGGCTTAAGCCCAAAATCTGAGAACACCAGAGAACTCCTGACTACAGGGAACATTAATTAATAAGACATCATCCAAAAGCCTCCATACCTACACTGAAACCAACCACCACCCAAGAGCCAGTAAGTTCCAGAGCGAGACATATCAGGCAAATTCTCCAGCAACGCAGGAACATAGCCCTGAGCGTCAACATACAGGCTGCCCAAAGTCACACCAAACCCATAGACCCATCTCAGAACTCACTACTGGACACTCCATTGCACTCTAGAGAGAAGAAATCCAGTTCCATGCACCAGAACACGGATGCAAGCTCCCCTAGCCAGGAAACCTTGACAAGCCAATCGTCCAACACCACCCACTAGGAGAAACCTTCACAATAAAAAGGAACCACAGACCACCAGAATATAGAAAGGCCACCCCAAACACAGCAATCTAAATAAGATGAAAAGGCAGAGAAATACCCTGCAGATAAAGGAACATGAAAAATGCCCACCAAACCAAACAAAAGAGGAGATAGGGAATCTACTTGAAAAAGAATTTAGAATAATGATAACAAAAATGATCCAAAATTTTGAAAACAAAATGGAGTTACAGATAAATAGCCTGGAGACAAGGATTGAGAAGATGCAAGAAATGTTTAACAAGGACCTAAAAGAAATAAAAAGAGTCAATTAAAAATGAATAATGCAATAAATGAGATAAAAAACACTCTGGAGGGAACCAACAGTAGAATAATGGAAGCAGAAAATAGGATAAGTGAGGTAGAAGATAAAATGGTAGAAATAAATGAAACAGAGAGGAAAAAAGAAAAAAGAATCAAAAGAAATGAGGACAACCTCAGGGACCTCTGGGACAATGTGAAATGCCCCAACATTCGAATCATAGGAGTCCCAGAAGAAGAAGACAAAAAGAAAGGCCATGAGAAAATACTCGAGGAGATAATAGCTGAAAACTTCGCCAAAATGGGGAAGGAAATAGTCACACAGGTCCAGGAAACCCAGAGAGTGCCAAACAGGATAAATCCAAGGCAAAACACCCTAAGACACATATTAATCAAATTAACAAAGATCAAACACAAAGAACAAATATTAAAAGCAGCAAGGGAGAAACAACATATAATACACAAGGGGATTCCCATAAGGATAACAGCTGATCTTTCAACAGAAACTCTTCAGGCCAGAAGGGAATGGCAGGACATACTTAAAGTAATGAAAGAGAATAACCTAAAGCCAAGATTACTGTACCCAGCAAAGATCTCATTCAGATATGAAGGAGAATTCAAAAGCTTTACAGACAAGCAAAAGCTGAGAGAATTCAGCACCACCAAACCAGCTCTTCAACAAATGCTAAAGGATCTTCTCTAGACAGGAAACACAGAAAGGTTGTATGAATGCGAACCCAAAACAACAAAGCAAATGGCAACGGGACCATACTTATCAATAACTACTTTAAATGTAAATGGGTTGAATGCCCCAATCAAAAGACAAAGACTGGCTGAATGGATACAAAAGCAAGACCCCTATATATGCTGTCTACAAGAGACCCACCTCAAAACAAGGGACACAAACAGACTAAAAGTGAAGGGCTGGAAAAAAATATTTCATGCAAACGGAGACCAAAGGAAAGCAGGAGTCGCAATAGTCATATCAGATAAAATAGACTTTAAAATAAAGGCTGTGAAAGAGACAAAGAAGGACACTACATAATGCTCAAAGGTTCAGTCCAAGAAGAAGATATAATATTATAAATACATATGCACCCAACATACTGCTACTGCTAAGTCACTTCAGTCGTGTCCGACTCTGTGTGACCCCATCCCTGGGATTCTCCAGGCAAGAACACTGGAGTGGGTTGCCATTTCCTTCTCCAGTGCATAAAAGTGAAAAGTGAAAGTGAAGTCGCTCAGTCATGTCTGACTCTTCGTGACCCCATGGACTGCAGCCTAGCCGGCTCCTCCGTCCATGGGATTTTCCAGGCAAGTGCACTGGAGTGGGGTGCCATTGGAGGACCACAATATGTAAGGCAATTGCTAACAAATGTGAAAGGGGAAATTAACAATAACACAATAATAGTGGGTGACTTTAATACCCCACTCACACCTATTGATAGATCAACTAAACAGAAAATGAACAAGGAAACACAAAGTTTAAATGACAAAATGGACCAGCTAGACCTAATTGATATCTATAGGACATTTCACCCCAAAACAATAAATTTCACCTTTTTCTCAAGTGCACACGGAACCTTCTCCAGAATAGATCACATCCTGGGCCATAAATCTAGCCTTGATAAATTCAAAACAATTTGAAATAATTTCAGTCATCTTTTCTGACCACAGTGTAGTCAGATTAGATCTCAATTACAGGAAAAAAAAAAAAGGATTAAAAATTCAAACATATGGAGGCTAAATAACATGCTTCTGAATAACCAACAAATCATAGAATAAATCAAAAAAGAAATCAAAATATGCATAGAATGGAATGAAAGTGAAAACAGAACAACCCAAAACCTATGGGACACTGTAAAAGCAGTGCTAAGGGGAAGGTTCATAGCATTACAGGCTTACCTCAAGAAAGAAGAAAAAAGGCAAATAATAATAACCTAACTTTACACCTAAAGTAACTAGAGAAGGAAGAAATGAAGAACCCCAGGGTTAGTAGAAGGAAAGAAATCTTAAAAATTAGGGCAGAAATAAATGCAAAAGAAACAAAAGAGACCATAGCAAAAATCAACAAAGCTAAAAGCTGTTTTTTTGAAAAGGTAAATAAAATTGACAAACTGTTAGCCAGACTCATCAAGAAACAAAGGGAGAAGAACCAAATCAACAAAATTAGAAATGAAAATGGGGAGATCACAAGAGAAAACACTGAAATACAAAGGATCATAAGAGACTACTACCAGCAGCTCTATGCCAATAAAATGGACTACTTGGAAGAAATGGACAAGTTCTTAGAAAAGTATAAATCTCCAAAACTGAACCAGGAAAAAATAGAAGATCTTTACAGACCCATCACAAGCACAGAAATCGAAACCGTAATTTGAAATCTTCCAGCAAACAAAAGCCCAGGACCAGATGGCTTCACAGCTGAATTCTACCAAAAATTTAGGGAAGAGCTAACCCCTACCTTACTCAAACCTTCCAGAAGATTGCAGAAGAAAGTAAACTTCCAAATTCATTTTATGAGGCCACCATCACCCTAATATCAAAACCAGACAAAGATGCCACACAAAAAAGAAAACTACAGGCCAATATCACTGATGAATATAGACACAAAAATCCTCAACAAAATTCTAGAAAACAGAATCCAACAACATATTAAAAAGATCATATGTCATGACCAAGTGGGCTTTATACCAGGAACGCAAGGATTCTTTAATATCTGCAAATCAATCAGTGTAATACACCACATTAACAAATTGAAAGATAAAAAACATATGATTATCTCAATAGATGCAGAAAAAACCTTTGAACAAAATTCAACATCCATTTATGTTAAAAACTCTACAGAAAGCAGGAGTAGAAGGAACATACATCAACATAATAAAAACTGTATATGAGAAACCCACAGTAAACTTTACCCTCAATGGTGAAAAATTGAAAGCATTTCCCCTAAAGTCAGGAACAAGACAAGGGTGCCCACTCTCACCACTACTATTCAACATAGTTTTGGAAGTGTTGGCCACAGCAATCAGAGCAGAAAAGGAAACAAAAGGAATCCAGATAGGAAAAGAAGTAAAACTTACACTGTTTACAGCTGACATGATCCTCTACACAGAAAACCCTAAAGACTCTACCAGAAAATTACTAGAACTAATCAATGAATATAGTAAAGTTGCAGGATATAAAATTAACACACAGAAATCCCTTGCATTCCTATACACTAACAATGAGAAAACAGAAAGAGAAATTAAGGAAACAATAACATTCATCATCACAACGAAAAGAATAAAATACTTAGGAGTATATCTGACCTAAAGAAACAAAAGACCTATACATAGAAAACTATAAAACACTGATGAAAGAAATCAAAGAGGACACAAATAGATGGAGAAATATACCATGTTCATGGATTGAAAGAATCAATATTGTGAAAATGAGTATATTATGCAAAGCAATCTATAGATTCAATGCAATCCCTATCAAGCTACCAACGGTATTTTTCACAGAACTAGAACAAATAATTTCACAATTTCTATGGAAATACAATAACTTTGAATAGCCAAAGCAATCTTGAGAAAGAAGAATGGAACTGGAAGAATCAACCTGCCTGACTTCAGGCTCTACTACAAAGCCACAGTCATCAAGGCAGTATGGTACTGGCACAAAGACAGAAATATAGATCAATGGAACAAAATAGAAAGCCCAGAGATATATCCATGTACCTATGGACACCTTATCTTCGACAAAAGAGGTAAGAATATACAATGGAAAACCGATCAACCACTTGTAAAAGAAAGAAACTAGAACACTTTCTAACACGATACAAAAAATAAACTCAAAATGGATTAAAGATCTAAATATAAGACTCACCTCCCTAAATATTGAGAATAAAAGCAAAAATAAATGGGACCTAACGAAACTTAAAAGCTTTTGTACAACAAAGGAAACTATAAGCAAGGTGAAAAGACAGCCTTCAGAATGGGAGAAAATAATAGCAAATGAAGAAACAGAAAAAGGGTTAATCTTAAAAATATACAAGCAATTCCTGCAGTTCAATTCCAGAAAAATAAATGACCCAATCAAAAAATGGGCCAAAGAGCTAAACAGACATATCTCCAAAGAAGACATACAGATGGCTAACAAACACATGAAAAGATGCTCAACATCACTCATTATCAGAGAAATGCAAATCAAAATCACAATGAGGTACCAATACATGCCAGTCAGAATGGCTGCTATCCAAAAGCCTACAAGGAATAAATGCTGGAGAGGGTGTGGAGAAAAGGGAACCCTCTTACACTGTTGGTGGGAATGCAAACTAGTACAGCCTCTATGGAGAACAGTGTGGAGATTCCTGAAAAAACTGGAAATAGAATTGCCATATGACCCAGCAATCCCACTCCTGGGCATATGCACCGAGGAAACCAGATCTGAAAGAGGCACGTGCACCCCAATGTTCCTTGCAGCACTGTTTATAATAGCCAGGACATGGAAGCAACCTAGATGTCCATTAGCAGACAAATGGATAAGAAACCTGTGGTATATATACACCATGTAATATTACTCAGCCATTAAAAAGAATACATTTGAATCAGTTGTAATGAGATGGATGAAACTGGAGCCCATTATACAGAGTGAAGTAAACCAGAAAGATAAACATTAATACAGTATACTAAAATGTATATATGAAATTTAAAAAGATGGTAATGATAACACTATATGCAAAACAGAAAAAGAGACACAGATGTATAGAACGACATTTGGACTCTGTGGGAGAAGGCAAGGGTGGGATGATCTGAGAGAATAGCATTGAAACATGTACACTATCAAGGGTGAAACAGATCACCAGCCCAGGCTGGATGCATGAGACAAGTGCTCAGGGCTGGTGCACTGGGAAGACCCAGAGGGATGGGATGGGGAGGGAGGTGGGAGGGGAGATCAGAATGGGGAACACATGTAAATCCATGGCTGATTCATGTCAATGTATGGCAAAAACCACTACAATATTGTAAAGTAATTAGCCTCTAACTAATAAAAATAAATGAAAAAAAATGAAAAGAAAAAAAAAAAAATGCAAACAAGCTAAATGGCTGTCTGAAGAGGCGTTACAAATAGCTGTGAAAAGAAGGGAAGTGAAAAGCAAAGGAGAAAAGGAAAGATATACACATTTGAATGCAGAGAAAGCCTTTCTCAGCAATCAATGCAAAGAAATAAAGGAAAACAATAGAATGAGAAAGACTAGAGATCTCTTCAAGAAAATTAGAGATACCAAGGGAACATTTCATGCAAAGGTGGGCTCAATAAAGGACAGAAATGGTAGGGACCTAACAGAAGCAGAAGATATTAAGAAGAGGTGGCAAGAATACACAGAAGGAGTGTACAAAAAAGATCTTCACGACCCAGAAAATCATGATGGTGTGATTACTTACCTTCACACCCTGCAATGTGAAGTCAAGTGGCCCTTAGGAAGCATCACTACAGACAAAGCTAGTGGAGGTGGCAGAATTCCAGTTGAGCTATTTCAAATCCTGAAAGATTATGCTGTAAAAGTGCTGCACTCAATATGTCAACAAATTTACAAAACTCAGCAGTGGCCACAGGACTGGAAAAGGTCAGTTTTCATTCCAATCCCAAAGAAAGGCAATCCCAAAGAATGCTCAAACTATCACACAATTGCACTCATCTCACACGCTAGTAAAGTAATACTCAAAATTCTCCAAGCCAGGCTTCAGCAATACATGAACCGTGAACTTCCAAATGTTCAAACTGGTTTTAGAAAAGGCAGAGGAACCAGAGATCAAATTGCCAACATCTGCTGGATCATTGAAAAAGCAAGAGAGTTCCACAAAAACATCTATCTCTGCTTTGTTGACTATGTCAAAGCCTTCAACTGTGTGGATCACAATAAACTGTGGAAAATTCTGAGGGAGATGGGAATACCAGACCACCTGACCTGCCTCTTGAGAAACCTGTATGCAGGTCAGGAAGCAACAGTTAGAACTGGACATGGGACAACAGACTGGTTCCAAATAGGAAAAGGAGTACGTCAAAGCTGTATATTGCCACCCTGCTTATTTAACTGACTCTGCTTATATGCAGAGTACATCATGAGAAACGCTGGGCTGGAGGAAGCACAAACTTGAATCAAGATTGCCACAAGAAATATCAATAATCTCAGATAGGCAGATGACACCACCCTTATGGCAGAAAGTGAAGAAGAGCTAAAGAGCCTCTAGATGAAAGTGAAAGAAGAGAGTGAAAAAGTTGACTTAAAGCTCAACCTTCAGAACTAAGATCATGGCATCCTGTCCCATCACTTCATGTTATTAGAATAGTGGAGACTGATTGATTATTGACATATGCAGAGATACTGATACTGCCTTACATCTAAAGTCTTGCTCTAAATTAGCATCTAGTAGATACTCAGGTAACATTTGATACATTAGTCAATCTAAGGTATTTGTTGCTCAGCTGCTCAGATGTGTCTGACTCTTTAAAACCCTTCAACTGCAGTCAGGCTCTTCTGAGATTTTTCAGGCAAGAATAGCAGAGTGGGTTGCTATTTCTGTCTCCAGGGGATCTTCCCAACCCAGTGACCGAACTCATCTCCTGTGGCTCTTAATTTCAGGCGAATTCTTTACTGCTGAGTCATTGGGGAAGCCCAATCTACAGTATACATAAATGAAAAGACTTATGATATATTTTCTGATGTATAATTGTAGTGATGACCACAGGAAAACCAAGCTTCTCTTTTACCCCTTCCTTCCCTCTCTTTCTCTCATCCACATGAGAGAGCTCAGTGACAGAAAAAATATAAACTCCATAGTTAATCAACTCATGACTTAGAATCTTTGCTCTGTCAAGTACTAACTTTATCATCTTGTATAATTTAAACTAAATCTGAATTTATCTTTTGATGTGTATTGTATACCTGTGTTTTAGTGTTTAGGAATTACACGAGATGTTAAAGCATAAAATTAGTGTTCAAGAAATAATAATTCTTCCTCCTTTCTACTTTGGGGCCTTATTCTAATTCCCTGTTGACAGATAAAAGCCATCACCTCTAAAAGGAATGATGATCCAATAATACAGTTTTAGACCCTGAATAGCAAAATTCTGGAACCCAATCTGTTAATACCAGGTGAGTCCCAGCCTGCATATATTTTTTTTTCTGCCACAATCTTCTAGTCAATGGTGAAATTTAAACATACAAAGTAAACCCAATGACAGAGAAAAAGCAACCTCTTAATCTCGTTGCCTCATTTTTGGGCAACTGCAATGTTTTCCAGCATATGGCCTTGCTTTCAGGCTTTTTCTCTACCCTATGCTCATGTCTCTACAAGGTTAATCTTCCTCCAGTTTTCCTCTCATAGTCACTCTTCTTGCTCACAATCCTTCCATGGTTCCCTGTACCTGAGGATGGATGTCCCAGCTTGCTCACTTGCCTTATCAGAACTCTTTGCATTAGGTCAAATCAACTTTCCTACTTTTCATCATCTTTTTTTATTCAAATATTATGCTTTTTCAGGAAAGAAGACTCAAGCCTATATTAAATGTTCCTGTTTCATTGTCTTTGCTAATGCAATATGTAGCAGACCCTGAAATTTTAACACTCCATAGACTCACTTGACTTTGATTCTGCCAGGTGTTAGAAGTAGGTTACTCATAACAGGAGCTGGACAAATGGATTCTTGGCTCAAGAATGTCTATTAGGAATGATTTAACTTTTAAAAAGGTGACAATTTTACTGTTAACTCAAGCAGTTTCACCCAAAATTCTAAATACTAGACATTTGGATAATTAATGGAAACTCTTAATCTCTTCCACTGGTATTTAATGGCAATCCCTGATTACCTTATCGTGATGGTAATAATTGCTTTACTCCTACCTGAACCCTTTCCTCCATGTATTTACCTCATTCTGCTAATCCATTTCTATGAGTCCTTAGTGAACACAAATCTTCATGACTATAGTCTTGGCATTCTATCTAGTGAAAGATTATATTTTAACATGTTTCTCATTTTAACAACTCATTATTAATAGTTCCATTAAAGTAGTTCATGTTGGGTTTGGTGAACCTGAATTTTGACATTCCTATTTCTGTCTTGGTTTTATCAAGTAGTATATGTATGTGAAGAATGTACATAGTAAACAAAGTTTAACTCATGATTAAAACTAAAACCTCCAGCAACAGCTTGTGTTCCTTTTTTGCTTATCCTCTCTAACCTGTAGCTAAGGACTCCCTTTTGGGGGACAGCATGCAGAAAGTTTGCTGACAAAATGAACTGTGACTAGACCTAATGGCCTAGGGACAATTGACTTCTTGTTGTCTCTGTGGTGAGTGGGTGGAGAAGTAGTCAAAGTTGCTGCTCCAGTCAGTCTCTTAAATGTCCAAAGTTTCACCATGTTCAACTAGTCAGTAAGATCTGTGGGAAGTGTGTAACAATAGATTGAAGACATCCAAAATACGATGAGAAGAATATACACTGAAGAATCTTGTCACTGAGAATGTAGACAGCAGTATGAACGCTCTTAATGTGTTTTGCACCTTGCAAGTTTAGTTGTTAATTATATTGTTTGGTGATACTGTTTTTAAAAGTTTAATATATCCTTTCAGTAGCAGTAAGTCAAAATTTTAAAATAAATGTTTAATTAAAAAGTACTAAAATTAGTTTTTCAAGAACGTTAATAAACATGTACAAAATGCAGGTGTAACCATTATGATAGCTATAGTGTTATTAGTGAAAGTGAAAATCGCTCAGTTGTGTCCGACTCTTTGCAACCTCTGGACTATACAGTCCATGGAATTCCTCAGGCCAGAATACTGGAGTGGGTAGCCTTACCCTTCTCCAGGGGATCTTCCCAACCCAGGGATCGAACCCAGGTCTCCCGAATTGCAGGCAGATTATTTACCAACTGAACTACTAGGAAGCCCATAGTGTTATTAAGAACCACACAAAAGCAGAGGCTAGAAGTCTGATGAAGATGCATCAATATTTATTTCAAAAGTCAGTTCTTATTTTAAGAAGATTGCACTCAAAGATAATGTTTTAGCAAATTATCTCCAGAAGGAACATTTACATATTACTCAGTAAAGCACAATTTTTCTTTTAGATCTATTGACTTATTTTCCAAAATAATGTATTTTTAATTTTAGTATTTCTTGCACACATGCTAAAAAGAGTAGTTGCTGAAAATGAATTGGCTCTGTTATAAGAAAAACTTCCATCAGTTAAATAGTATGAAAAACAGAGAGGATTTCTAACAAACAGACCTGTATCAATAAAAGAAATCTAAATGGAAAAAAAATTAAAAAAAAAAAAAGAGATTTGATCACAAGGATAGTGATCCAACAGGGAAACAGAACTGTAGGAAAAAATAAAGAACAATAGAAGAGGTATATGCAAAAAAAAAAAAAAAAAAAAGTGTGTTTTTAAATTTTAGAACTATTGAAAAAAATTAAAATTACTATTTTTTCTTATACTAAGTCAAAATAACATGCCTTTAGAATATCTAGGGTTAATTCTGAATGAATAATAAAGAATGTATCAGTCATAAGTTAATAGAAAAATGATACTGATGAAAATATCTAATTAATTTAGAAGGTAAAACGATAGGGAACATTGAAAAGGTATTATAGAAAACAAATAGTAATACAGTAGATAAAAGACAAAATAAGTCAATGTTTACATAAAATTGATTTTATATAAAATAATATGCTTTCAGAAATGATTAAAACTGAGAATTTTGATAACTGGGCATTATTAATATAAAAAACTCCAAACTGTTGCTCTGCAAAAACTCACATACATAGGATGAAAGACAAACTACAGGCTGGGTGAAAACATTTGCAAACCACATATTCAGCAAAGTATTACTATATATAATATATAAAGGACTCCAAACATTTAACCAGTTAGAAATTTAAAATTAAAATTAGAAAATGACATTTAAAATTAGAAAATGACCAAAGTCATGAACAGAAATTTCAACAAAGAGATATACAGATGGAAAGTAAGCCCATGAAATGATGCTTAGCATAATTACCCACCAAGGAGATGCAAATTAAAATCACAATGAGATATCAATATAGACATATCAGAGTAACTAAAGCAAAATTTTTAAAAAATAGTGACAACATCAAATACTTTTTGGACAAAGGAAAACTGAATCCCTCCTATATTGCTATTGAGACTATAATATGATCTATCATTCAAGAAAACACACCACCACCACTTATGACAAATGTGATACTCCAGTGCAATATGTAAAAGTTATTATATTTAACATACTGTTTTAATTGGCTACCATATGGGAAGAATAATGTTTCTTGGCCCCTACTTCCCAGTTTACATAAAAATCAATTTCAGGTGGATTGTTCATGTAAATATAGAAAGCAAAACTATTAAACTCTAAGAGTACAACATAAAATATATCTTCATGGCTTGATGGTAGGAAGATATTCTTAAATAGGGAATAGAAGTGCTAATATTTTAGAAAACTACTGCCACCTACACTAAATTTGAGAATCTGCATTTATCAGAGGACATTGTTAACTGTTAAAAGGCCAGTGCATAGAGCAGAGATTATATATAATAAATACATCTAGCAATGGTCATTTGTCCAAAACATATAATACATAGTTTCACAGGGCAAAAGACAAGAGCAATCATTGAAAGGGCCATAGAAAGTAATAAAAATGACAAAATCCATCAATCATCTGGGAAATGTAAATTAACACACAATAATTGCAGCTATATTGTTTGCAAAGGAGGCTTCATTAACTTCTTAGTTTCTGTAGGCATGGATTTTTGAAATGAGAATTAGTTTTTCCTTCCATGAGAGGATAACATTAATTTCCACAAGACTGGCAAGCTTTCATACAAGACACCAGAAGGCCTTGAATCTGAAATGTCCTTGTAACTCACTTTGACCAGTAGAACGTGGAAGAAGTGTTGCTGAAGACCTCCTAGGAATGCTGCAGCCACCATGCAAAGAAGCCCAGGCCAGCCCCCTTGAAGATGACAGAACATCTGGAGAGGGAAGCAGAGCCAGTCATGACTGAAATATCACACATGTGAGTGTAGCCATGGTGGCCCAGTACCAGTTTAGCCTCTGGATGTCTGCAGCAGCATGGGTGTTCCCTGGAGACACTAGCAAAAGCACTGCCCTGAACAATAGGCCAGAACTTTTGACCCATATAATTGGCCCATGTAGTAAAATAGTGGTTATTTAGACTTGTAAGGTTTGGTGTATTTTGTTACACAGCAATTGCTAACTAAAACAGTGATGCAGCAATGCACACTCACCATAGTTGCTAAAATGAAAAACAGACAATACCAAATGCAGAGCATCTGGAACTCTTACACCATAGAGGTGAACAGCACTTGACAGTATCTACTAAAGTTAGACATACACATACTCTAACACCCAACAATTCCACTCCTTAGTTACATGCTCAAGATAAAATGCATCTAAAACCCATGTAAAAATGTTTATTGCAGCACTATTTATAAATGTGAAAACTGCAATAGCTCAGATATCCTTTTAAAGTAAAACGGATAAAAAAAGTAATTGTGATATATTCCTACATTATACAGACATGAGAACAAACCACAATTGTATACAAATACACAACTATACATATAAGCCTCAAAAGCATAATCTTAAGAGAAACATGTGCAATTGAATTTTTATAAAGTTCAAAAGTGAGCAAAAGTAGTCCATGTTGTCAACAGTGAGGAGAGTAGTTAACTTTGAGTGGGGAGTGTGGGGAGGCAACACAAGGAGGCTTTTGGAGTGCTAGTAACACTTAATCTCTTGCTGTGAATGCTGGTTGCATGCTTGCTAAGTCACTTCAGTCATGTTCAATTCTTTGCCACTCTATGGACGTAGCACGCCAGGCTCCTCTATCCATGGAATTCTCAGGCAAGAATACTGGGTTGCCATTTCCTCCTCCAGGGGATCTTCCTGACCTGGACTTATTTACTTTGTGAGAAATCATCAAACTCTACATTTAACGATCAGTGAACATCAGTGTGTGTGTGTATATGTATATAAAATATATAGTAACATACATATATCACTTTTCAATACAATTTACAAAAGGTAAAACCTACAATGAAAGAGAATACCTTCTTCAGAAAAACAGTAGTGTTTTGTTATCAGAAAGATATGACTGAAAATTTGGTTGAACTGCGTGAATAGAAACCAAGGATATAAGATGTCCTCATAATTGATATAAATTTGTTTTTGCAATTTTTGTTTTAAAGTTAATTTATATAGATTATATTTTAAATTATTTAAAAATAGATTTTGAATAGGAAAATTTTGTGGCTTCAACAATATAATACAACTAATTTGTAATCAATAAATAGTTTTTAAACTTTTTAATGCTTTCTCTCATGCTCAAATGTTCCCAATTTTGAAACAAAAATTATATGGTTACACATCGATCATGCGCCACATGTTTTTTCACATACTAACATCTGGGGTTTTATTTCTATTTGCTGATGGTTGCTCTTGAGTTATTTTTAAATAATTTTTCTATAAACGTTTTCTCTGTCTAATAAATTTCATGACTATTTGCTTCACTTGCTAAACCAGATGGTTTGGGGTATTCAGTTCAGTTCAGTTCATTTGCTCAGTTGTGTCCAACTCTTTGTGACCCCATGGACTGCAGCATGCCAGGCCTCCCTGTCCATTACCAACTCCCAGAGTTTACCCAAACTCATGTCCATTGAGTCAGTAATGCCATCCAACCATCTCATCCTCTGTCATCCCCTTCTCTTCCCGCCTTCAATCTTTCCTAGCATCAGGGTCTTTTCCAATGAGTCAGTTCTTCCTATTAGGTGGCCAAAGTATTGGTGTTTCAGCTTCAGAATCAATCCTTCCAATGAAAATTCAAGACTGTATTCCTTTAGTATGGACTGGTTAGTTCTCCTTACAGTCCAAGGGACTCTCAAGAGTCTTCTTCAACACCACAGCTCAAAAGCATCAATTCTTTGGCTCTCAGCTTTCTTTATAGTCCAACTCTCACATCCATACATGACTACTGGAAAAACCATAGCTTTGACTAAATGGATCTTTTTTGGCAAAGTAATGTCTCTGCTTTTTAATATGCTGTCTAGGTTGGTCATAGCTTTTCTTCCAAGGAGGAAGCGTCTTTTAATTTCATGGCTGCAGTCACCATCTGCTGTGATTTTGGCCCTCCAAAAATATAGTCTGTCACTGTTTCCACTGTTTCCCCATCTATTTGCTGTGAAGTGATGGGACCAGATGTCATGATCTTAGTTTTCTGAATGTTATGAGCTTTAAGCCAGCTTTTTCACTCTCCTCTTTCACTTTCATCAACAGCCTCTTTAGTTCTTCTTCACTTTCTGCCATAGGGTGGTTTCTGCATATCTGAGGTTATTGATATTTCTTCTGGCAATCTTGATTCCAACTTGTGCTTCATCCAGCCCAGCATTTCTCATGATGTACTCTGCATATAAGTTAAATAAGCAGGGTGATAATATACAGCCTTGATGTACTCCTTTCCCAATTTGGAACCAGTCTGTTGTTCCATGTCCAGTTCTAACTGTTGCTTCCTGACCTGCATACAGGTTTCTCAAGAGGCAGGTCAGGTGGTCTGGTATGCCCATCTCTTTCAGGATTTTCCACAGTTTGTTGTGATCGACACAGTCAAAAGCTTTGGCATAGTCAATAAAGCAGAAGTAGATTTTTTTTTTCTGGAACTCTCTTGCTTTTTTGATGATCCAGCAGATGTTGGCAATTTGATCTCTGGTTCCTCTGCCTTTTCTAAATCCTAGCTTGAACATCTGGAAGTTCATGGTTCACATACTGTTGAAGCCTGGCTTGGAGAATTTTGAGCATTACTCAAAATGGTTTGGGGTATGCTCTCCTTCTAACTCACTGTTTCTTAACTGCTCAGAATTAGAGCCTTCATCACAAATCTCTTGAGAATTCTGCATCTCCTCTTTGAGAACAGTGTTCCACCTCTTCCACTCACACACATTTTCTTGCAGTGTCAGGGATCATTAGGAGATCTGATCTGAAGGGATCCTCTGGTGGTCTTTAAGCCAGGTGCTGTTGTGTGGCCCATTTCCTGAGTTGGGAAGACCCACTTTCCAGCAGAGCCTGGAGGTTATAGGAGGGTGTGCCACTCTACATGTTGCCTGGCGACCTCCTGGGTGACCTCCCACCACATCCCATGGTGGCCTCACCACTTTCATATGTGGGGCTGGCTCTGCATCTTGTCACCTCTAACTGCCCTCCTGCCTCCACTCCTTACAGATTCTGGAGAAACCCCACCAGCACCTTGAACTCTCACTTAGTCTATGTGGAATCCTCTCTTTCCTCTGATTTTCTTTGCCACTTGGACCTTGATGAATTTACCTCTGTTTTTTTGTATTACTTATTTTTATCTGTAGCTTTCCTATCTCACCAAGAATATTACATATCTTCTAGGTTTATGGCAATGATTTGAGATGAACCCATTTCAACAAGATAATCACAATATTACAAAAAAAATTGTATTTAGTGCTTCATGGATGTCCAACATTATACTTGATTAAAAAAAAATTTCCCTTGTGCCAACTCCTACTGTGTTGAAGATATTAGCTATGGATGAAGGAAGTGTTAAACACAGAGGCTCAATGACTTGCCTAAGATCTCTTGGCACAATGTGACAGAATTAAAATAGGTACTCTGGTCTGGTATGGGACTCTAGCACATGCCTTGTTCTAGCCAGCTTCTTAGGCCATGGCTATGTCCTGTTCTGACAGTAAACCTAGTTGACTGTGGTGAATTCTTTTTTTTTTTTTCTTCCTGTGTTTATTTCTTTTTGTTTCTCAGTACACCACAGCAAGCATCAGTTTGGCATCATGTGTTGAAAACTTTTTAATCTCTAAATTTACATGACACCTATTCAAAACTCAGATAAAATACAGGGATTTTTTTAAACTCAGATAAAATACAGAGAATTGATCATCTCTTATAGAATTATTTATTTAAAAAAAAAGCCAAATGTACACATGTACAGGTAATGCTGCATATCAAAGATGGGGAACTTTAAAATTCTGATCTCATGGAGCCTGCCTCATTATGGGCTCCCTGGGTGCCTGCTTGGAGGTGTCCACGTATACATGTTACTGAACTCTAGTCCCACTACTTGCTTGATGATCGAAAATCGATACCTGTGGGGCAAGTATTGTTTATTGCTTTTAATCAGGAAGCCAGCATCTTGGAAGAAGGTGAACTCAGTCTAGTTCAGTTCAGTCGCTCAGGCATGTCTGACTTTTGTGACCCTATGGATTGCAACATACCAGGCTTCCTTATCCATCACCAACTCCCAGAGCTTTCTTTTTTTTTTTCTCTCTCTCCCAGAGCTTTCTCTAACTCATGTCCATCTAGTCGGTGATGTCATCCAATCATCTCATCCTCTGTCATCCCCTTCTCCTCCTGCCTTCAATTCTTTCCCAGGATCAGGGTCTTTTCCAATGAGTCAGTTCTTCTCATCTGGTGGCCATAGTATTCGAGTTTCAGCTTCAACATCAGTCCTTCCAGTGAATATTCAGGACTGATTTCCTTTAGGATGGACTGGTTTGTTCTCCGTGCAGTCTGCACTGGTTCTAGGGCATGTGGGCTTCAGCAGTTACAGCATACAGCTCAGTAGTTGTGGCACATGGGCTTAGTTGCCGCATAGCATGTGGAATCTTCCCAGATCAGCGATTGAATATGTGTCCCCTGCATTGGCAGATGGACTTCCTTCCACTTTACCACCAAGGAAGCCCAAGGTGAACTCAAATCCCCCAAAACTCTAAAGATTCTGCTCAGTCATGAAAGTTTTCAATGGGAAAGCAGGAAGTAATCTTAGCTAATTATTGAGATAAGGGATCAAACTCATAGTCATCTCCCAGTGTTTGCATGCTTCTTGACTCCTAGTAATCTTTCTTTAGATGCCATCTTGTTCACACAGTGTGTACACAAGCTACCTTGTTCACACAGTCTATTTGCAAGATGACTGCTTGCTTGGTCATCTGTTAATTACTTATTCTTCATTTCTACTTCTTTGATATGGAAAGAACCAACAAATTAGGCAAGGTACAGTGTGATCAAAAAATTTAAAAGTTGTGCTTGGGCTGGAGATGAGCAGAGCATGGCCTGCTGTTTTAAGGTTTTAAGGTTGGTTACAATATAGATCTGCTAAAGTGACAAGACAAAAGGAGCTTCCTGCAGAGAGCTCTTTTAGGCAAAAAAAAAAAAAGAAAAGAAAAAAAAAGCTGCTTGCATCCACTTTACAAACAAAGGTGAGAACCATAGAGAAGGGGCCATTTCATGGTAAATAGAAACTTCAGTACCTCTGCCATTGTTTCTTGGGGTGAAATATTTCAACATAGGACAGAAATAACTGTGGTCCCACAGAGATGCTGCAGAAACCTCTTCTTTTCTATTAATAGCTACTTTTAATGGTTTGCTTTCCTGGAGCATTTTCCTCCTGTAGGGGGAGAACACTCTGCATGGAAAAACCAGCTGCTAGACAGACACTCAGGGCTTCACAGGTAGTGCTAGTGGTAAAGAATCTTCCAGTCAGCACAGGAAATCTAAGAGATGTGGGTTCAATCTCTGGGAAGCGAAGGTCCCCTGGAGGAGACAATGGCACCCCATTCCACCATTCTTGTTAAGAGAAGTCTGGCGGGCTTCAGCCCATGGGGTCACAAAACACTTAAAAGACAGACACTTAAAAGAAGCTGAGTCTCAGACTTCCTTTCTTCATCAAACATACAGTACAGTGCAGTGGTTCAAACTCAGGGGGAAAAGCCTGAAAACAATATTAAAATTAATCTTCTTTTCTTCTTAATAAACTCTGCAGAAAATTCTGTGGGATTAGACAGATAACAAAACAGCATGTAAAATACACAATAAATGTTCAACGTAGAACTTGAAGGTGAATTATGGAGGTCCTAAAAAGGTATATATAAATCAGATCTGGCAAAAGGCAGAGATGAGTGGGAACCAGCAATTTGTGGCTCAGAGACCATGTGAAAGACCAAGGCCTGTAGGAGACTGGGAACCCTGCTGTCATCATCTACTTTCCCGGTGAAGATATGCAGAACCTTCCCTCCAAGTGCAAGATAAAGCAGCAACTTACCAGTGTGGATTCCAGCAGTGGGATAATTTGCTGGCTGTGTGATCAAGGTGCATCTCGTTACTGATCTTAGTCCCTGTTTTGTACTTGGAATATCTGGATGCTGATGGTACCTATGCTCTGGGGTCATGGGAACAATTAGACAGGAGGAGATGCAATCTATTACAGCAAAGAGTCTCGTGTGTTAGTGCCCAGTAAAGAATAACTATGATAGTGTTTCTACCTGAGGGTATTACACAGTGAAGTTTTTCACACTGGATGTAAATGACTTGCTGCTCTACCATACCAGAGATGCCACAGTTCCTCCAAAGGGTGTCTCCATTTAAGGCCCAAAGGTCAATGTAAAAATAAGACAGGACACAAAGTCTGACCCCGTTATTTAGCATTCTGGAGCAACCAAAAGCTCCCCTCCAACCCAATCATATTTGCATCAGCATTCTTAAATTGCATGCTGTTTTCTGAGGATCATCATGATTCAAATTTTAATAATCTTGTTGAAAAACAAATCAAGAAAACGAAAAGAAAAATGAGCTGGAGATATTGTATTTCTCTTGAAGGCTACCACTAATTAAGACATTGAAAGCAATTTTAACACCATTTCTCACCACCGTGACAAATCTGACAGGTTTACAAATTAGCATTCTGGGACTCTCACACTGAAAATCCATGTTTTGTCAGATTCTGTGATGGATCACAAATGGGCTTGGTAATTGCTGCAAGTTGATACAATACCTTGCATAAAGTAAAGCAAAGTCTCAGGTGATTGCAGGAAACTGATCTTTTCATTTGCATTAAAAACTATTGTTTTTGGCAGTTATGAGAATAAATGAATAACATTTTGTAAGGCTAAGTTACTAATTCTTCTTTAGATAAATTTCAGGTTCAAAAATGACTATATACCAGTCTCTGTGCTAGAAATCCAAGCCACATGGTCTACTTAGTAGGATCCTTCCAGGATATTTGGAACCCAAGATGCAGATGGGAAATATTTCACAAAATGTGGGGTGACTTCAAATCAGTACTTTTCCAGCAAGTAAGCTGCTTAGAATAATTTCTCATTTTATGCACGGCAGCTGCTACTGGGCTCACTGAATCCCTGTCTCCCACAGGAGAGGAATATTTCAAGGGCTGTTCTGAAAGGTCACTTGTGCCAGGAAGTTTTTGATAAATCAGCAGACATAAACCCTGGGTTAGGTTGCAATAAATTTTTTCTTTTCTTTACCTTTCTTTTTGTTTTCTTCTCCTACTCATCCTCACCCCCTTCTTTTCTTCTTCTTAATATAAAGCTATCTTGTGTAGGTAGATTGCTGAGCAGGAGGAGAAATTCAAGTTGAATTTCTATAACATCTGGGGTTGAGCTTCAAAGATTTTGAAGGTTGAGTTTCAAAATTATCTTAGATAGAGGAACCAGAAATAGAAGCATCCCTTTTCTAAATATTGTCCTTTTCCAATACGTAGAGCATTCTTCCACTTTAGCCCAAGATAAAGACTTATAATCTTAGCACTGACATCTAGTATAATTGGATTCTAGCCATGAGTTAGGAAATTACATCCATTACCTTGTTTACTTCCATCAGTTACCAAGTAAATAGGTTTATTTATTTATTTATTTTATTTCAGAAGAAAACAAAGAGGCTTAGAGGAGTTAAGTGACTAGTTCAAGGTGATACTAGCAATAAATCAGCATTCAGCTCAAGCCTGTGTGCCTCTGGCCTACAACTTTACTCCTGTTTCACTGTGGCTTGCTTACTTTTATGGGGCTTCCCTGGTGCTGTGGCAATAAAGAATCTGCCTGCAATGCAGGAGACCCAGGTTTGATCCCTCGATCAGGAAGATCCGCTGAAGAAGGAAATGCAACCCACTCCAGCATTCCTGCCTCGGAAATCCCATGGACAAAGGACACTGATGGTTACTTTTATCTGCTAGTCTGTGGAAGACACAGATCATGTCTTTGCTCAGCTTCATAAATGCCTGTGCGGTGAACCTACAGCAGTTGCTCCACATGGATTTATTGAAAGAATAAACAAATGAATAAGCAAATGAGTGCATGAAGCTACTATTGCTCCAATCACTTGTTTAGCATTTCTCGATGTAATATCTGCAATGAACCAGATCAGTGTCCCCAGAAGCACATCCTGAGACAGAGAGTCACGTGCACTTGATTTGTTGAGAGAGTGATCTCAGGAGAAAGACGATGAAAGAAGAAGGATAGAACCAGGCATGGAGCGAAAGACGTGCTCTCAACTGGAGTCTGACTTCAGCCTGATCCCACAGGGGCTTCTGGAGTGGAGACTGGACCACAGAGTGCAATTAGACAAGGAGCAGACTTTTCTCAGCTGTGAGCTGCCCATGTGGGAGGGGACATAATCTCCCAATCAGACAGTTTCTATCAGCTAAGGGTGATTCTCTGGAGAAAAGGGCAGCAGGAGCTGGGAATGAGTACTCGAGGTGAAGGGGACTGGCAGGAGCCAACAGCACCTTTCTGGGCAGACATTATTAGCGTGTTGCGGGCGTTTCCCCAGAGAAACCTCCATCAGTGTGCACTTCCAACGCCTGCATCCCACTCTGACATTGCCATTCAGGGCCCATTCTAAGACCAGCCTCCCTCTGGATGCCTCCCTGGACCACTCCACCCAGCGGTCTTTGCTTTTCAGAAGTCCTACAAGTGCTTTCCTGAACCAAATGCTTATACAGTTCATCATTGCCTTTAAATGCCTTGAGATTGATATATATATATGCATATGATTATGTCTTTGTTAAACCTGAAAATTCCTCCAAGGCATAGATTGTGGCATCAAATGGCAACCCTTACGTTGATGCACTTGGCCATGTTAGATGTTGTCAGGGATGTAGTAGAAGGCGTTGGTCCTGCATAGCAATGAATAATGATAGGCTGAAAGTAATAAATAATAGTGTACACTCTGTAGTGCTTTCTATTTGTCAAGCAGTGCGCTAGCACTCAAGTATCATTTCATATAATCTCCACAAATTTCTGTCAAGTAGTCTATTATTAGGAATGCTAAGATAAGAGAAAACCTGAATACAGAGTGACTTACACAAATTAGGGATTTTTTTCATCCTGTATCTGGGAAATCTGGAGAGTATTCCTGACCTCGGTTTCAAGGCTTTCTGTGATTCTCTTGGACTTTTCTAAGTGCCTGTTACCCCATGCTCACACAGTGGCTAATGCTGCTCCCACAAGTGTTAGTTTGATTCAAGACAGGAAGGATAAGTTGTTGCTGGCTGCATCAGACAAAGTAAAACCCTTTCCAGGAGATGCAAGGAAACTTCTGCTTCCATGTTATGGCCAAAATTATGTTATAGACCTATCCTTTCAGCAAGAAAGGCTGCAACTATGCATTTCTTTTTCTCAGATTCTTTCTCATCACAGTGGGATGAACTGCAATAAGAGAGAACAAGAATTTGGAATGTCTATCAGGTCAACCCACAGACATTATCTGCTGCATGCAATTACTAAATTCATCTCCATTTCACAGAATAGAAAACTGATACAATGAAGTAATTATCCAAGAACTAGTAAGCAGTGGGTCCAGTATTCATATTCAATTATGACTGTATAGTTTGCACTTTTGACTACTATTCTGTATTACCTCTTTAGTTACTATATCTTAGAACTACATTTCTATCTCAAAAATGATAACTCCAGGATAAGGATAATTTAGAGCACTACCTTAGAGCATTCATTATTGACAACAAAAATGTATAAACCCTGGGTTAATATCTATCTCCAGAAAAGACTAGTCGTGAGGAAGCTGAGTTTAGGTTGATAAGGAAAAGCTCTTATGATGTGAGTACAAAGAGGATGATGACCTGTTAAGCAGAGTGATGGAGCAGACACACATGTTGAATCCTCCATGCTTAATACAGAAGACATCCAAAAAAGTCTACATTTTTTTTTTTTTTTTACCTAGGAAAGACCTATTTTTGATCTCAGAAGGCCAAGGTGTTTTATACATCCTCATTTTGGTAGTTTAAACCTTCCTGGGTGAGACAATTCATTTAATGTTTATGTTTTTTAATCTCTGTGCAAATAAGACACAGAATAAGGTTTCTTGGCAGAAGGTATGGTATAAATGTGGAATTCAGGAAAGGTAGGGGTCCTAGCCACTCACTCTTTAATTTACAGGTAGAATTAACTCCCAGAACACAAGCAGAGACAATACAGTTGAGATGGTGTACTGGAGTTTGCTCATACTGATGCAACAGAGTCAATTGCTACCATTTCTTCCCAACTCTGTGTTCAGTGATGTCACATTGATACTTAAAATCATGCACAGTGGAAGTATCAATACTTCTAGCACACATGTGACAAACAATACAAAGAAGGGATTTTTTTTCCCCCCTCAGAGAGCCAGTTGTTAAACTTTGACTAGCACACAGACTCATTAAACTCTTCAGACAAGTAAAATCAAGTTCCAAGACAAAAGAAAGAAAAAAGAGGAAGGGAAACTGAATGAAACAGTATCTAATTTGTCTAGGATTTGATGAACTCCTCAGCTGTGCACTCCCAACTGCTGCCTGGACCCCATTATTGATATGAAAGCGATATCATATTTCCATCAGTGGCCTAGCGTTCTGGGTAGGGGGTGCTTTTTGGGCGACTGGCTTGGATTCCTTTAATCAGCATTTGTTTCTTGCTTTACACAACTGTTATTACCTATCATAAATCCAATGACATGTGGTTATATTTATTATAAATTCTTTAAGTATGGGGGACAAATTTAAATATTATCAAGTTCTTGAAGACAAGCTTACAGACGAGTTCGCCTTGTGTGTTGGAGCTCTACTCTCCCATTCATTATCCCTCTGATGCAATGACTTTTCACAAGCAATCAATAGTTAACCTAATAAATGGGAGGGCTCCTTAAAAATCCATTGCTTGATTGCTGAGACTGAATGTTTTATTCATTGACAGCTGTGATTTATCATTTAGTGGCGAGGAGGAAAATGTTTGTTCCAGCTGTTCTCACCAATGTTGCCCAGCAGTCGGGCTTTCTGTCTGCTTCCACAGAGCAGATTGACTTTCAGTTGGGGAACCTCAGCTATATTTAGAATGTCAGGTCATTAACTATCTGTAAACAATCCAGATGCATTATCCTTCTCATTGTTCATAATTAAACTCCTCATCGTGGGAATTGTAGTGCAGAGTCTTTGATCTCATATTCAGGTTCCAAAAACTATGAAGTATTTCTATCCATATGGAAATAGCTCCTGGCACTAGGAAAATAGTCCAGTTCCCTAAGGGCACAGTGATAGCTACTATCATTTGAGGACCTACTATATGCTAGACATTAGATTAAGTCTTTATTTGCATTTTATATTTTAAAATCTTTATAGTAACTATGAATGACTTTCATTATTGATGCCCATCTGATTCTCTGCAGGGGTGCACAGTGACAATATAAGTCAGAGTCCAATATAAGGAGTAGAACCACTAGGAGTGATGAGGAGTAAGGGATTGATTACAGGGACTTGAACCTATGCCTTTATGAAAGCAAGTTAGCAGCTTAAGTGTGGCTCTTTATTCTGCATCTGATGTTTTATCTGTGGTCAGCAGGGCTTCTACAGGCAGTAGGGAAGGGAAGATGGGCATGCAGTAGAAGAAAGCAAAGAATGGAAACCTGCAAAAAGCAGTTGGATCCCATGAAAATGGCCTGGAAGCCGCTTTTGATGATGATGGTGTCCTACAGAAAATCTGGGCCATTATTTATGGAGCTACACATGAATCTGGCCCAAGTGTCCAAGGAGTTGAATGGGAAGACTTCAAAGGAGCTGGTGGAGCTGTCAGCCCATTTGTGGGCACTGGAATGGGAGCAGCCTCAGGAGGAGAGTCAGCAGGGACTGGGAAACTGGCTGCATCTTCATGTCAATGAGTGAGCCAGCAGACTTGCAGCAGCATTCAGGAGCTGTAACACACACTGTACCTCTGAGGTGTAATTCTAGACTGGCTCCTACTGCCTGCAGCTATTTGCCTGTGTGCTGGTTCTCTCTCCCATGATGGCAGGTAACAAACCTTCTAACTCCCACTGTTTAAGAAAGCTCTTCTCTTCTCAGGCCCCAGAAGCATCCTGGCCGTAGGTACAAGGGACTCCAGGAGTGGAGCAGGAGCACAGACTTGGGAGCCCAAACAGAGTTTACATCTGACTTCAAGTCCTCATGATGATCTCAGGCTTCTTAACTGAGCCCAGTTACTTCAGGTGAAAAATAAGTTGTTCATCAGTACACCTCTGGCTTGTGAGAGGATTTCATGAGAAAAGGTTAAGTGCAATATGTTGTAATACCCATCAACATATGCTGGCTCCTTTCTCTTTTCACTGTATCCAGAGTGGCCTTGGGTCCTTATCCTGACACCATAACCTTGCCTCACTGCCTGTTCTTAAAGAACAAGCAGTTCTGTTCCCCTCTTACTGGTGCCCTGATTTGGAGCACAGTCCTCCCTATCCATAGGTCAGAGAATCCTGCCTGGTTGATGGAACCCTTTCTAGGGAGCTGCCTTCTTGAAACTCTTAGAGTCTTTCCACTGATCTCATCAGTGCCCTTGTTCCCTGGTTCATGGCTGAGAACATGAGGAAGGAGAGTTTTCTGAGCCCTATAAGAACATGACTTCCCATGAAGAGTATAATGATGACATGGATGTGGATTCTGTTGAAGGAGAGGGTGAAGAAGATCTCAGTGGCTCTGCTATAGACCCTTCAGCACCACCCCTCTCTGCTGTCCCCACAGGTCTCTGTAGATGGTCAGATACCCTCTAGGCACCTACAGTGGGTTCTGACCCTACCACAACCCCTCTCCAGGACGGGGTCCCTTTTCAAGGTCTAGATCATCTCAGTCTTCTCCACTCTTGGTGTGTTCCAGGCCAAGCCTATATGTCACCTATGTTTATAAATAACAACTAATACTTGAGACTTTCCTAGTTATAAAATATTTTCTCCAAATTTTCTTTACCCATAGATTTTAGGCTTTCATACAGTGAGCCTGACTTGGATATCTTACTCTTCCCTTTGTTCACTCTTCGCTTCCTGAGAGCAGTTGCTCCCATCTCAGTTTAACTCTGCCTACCTGTTACACAAGTCATTCCAAATGTCACATTTTCTGTTCACTGACTTCCTGCAACCCTCTGAGTACTCTTTCTGATGTTCTCTGTAGTCCATCTATTCCTATTTTGCAATTGAAGAAAGACTTTGATATTGAGTTCCACAAACTGTTAGGAAAAAAAGTTACACATTGTCTGGTCATCTCCAGTTTTGTAGATGAGGGAATCAGGAATCAGAAAAACAATGGTCTTGCCCCATTCTTGTGGTTAATGAGGTTCAATAACAGATCTTTTATCCCCTTAGTCAATTGACTCTAGTCAGAGGTAACATTCACCTACCTCTAATCTTAAACCAGTGCACTAGGGACTAAGTCCAAGGCCTCCCTGCAAGCACACCCCCTTCTTACTTGCTTTATTTTCAGCAGATGCAAAGAGAAGCAACCCCTTGAGTACCATGTACTCTCCCTTCCCAGGGAGAGTGTGTCCCTTCCAGGGTGTCTGTGATGCCCCTTTGACACCTTTGATGCTTTTAGGGAATCAGGGTGAATATGTGAAGTATAAGATATTTTTCCAGCATGATTCAGGCTTTCTTGCCCCTTTTCCTGTAACTCCCAATAGAGAGGTGTCATCAAGACACAAAGACCCAAGGAGAAGCAGGATTCGCCCAAGGATGAGTGAATTAGCATCTGGTTCCAAATGTCCTGTATGGGGTCTTATCCAGGACTGGTTGGATCATGTGACTTAGACTTGTGTGTGGTTTCTTGCTCCCAGTATCCAGGCCTGCTTTCTAGTGGACCCTAATCCCAAGAGATGACTGATGGTTCCATAGTGCTGCAGGAGGGAGGAAGCAAACTGGAGGCACAGTGGCCAGCCTCATTCCAAGGAAAAAAACACAGAACAGGAGTGGGGGGTTGGAGGGAGAGCTAGAGAAGACAGGAGGAACAGGGAAAGAAGACTTGACCTCCCCATTTGTCCCCTAAGTTCAAGAAGACACATCTTTTGAACTCCTCTGGTGGTCCAGTGGCCAAGACTCCACATGCTTCCACTGCAGAGGACACAGGTTTGATTCCTTGTTGGGGAACTAAGATCCAACATGCCACAACGTGCAGCCAAATAAATAAGTCACATTAAAAAAAGACAATTTCTTTAATAGAAGTTCTTTTAAAATGCTCCATGACAGTGGAAGATTTGAGTGCAAGTGGTCTACCAAAAGCCTGAAAAGCAGAAAGAAACGAAGGGCAGAAAAGAGAGGATGATATAAAAGGATAAGAGAAGACAAGAAAAAGAAAAGTAAGGGGAGAGAGCAGAGTAGACGGCAGAGAGGGCAGAGGCAGGGAGTGGAGGAGCGGGGGAGGGGAAAGGGGAAGAGCTACTCCTGGAGTCTGACATACTGACGGCGATGTGGTAGAGGTGTGCGGGGGTGGGCGCCTCTGCAGGCAGGAGTTTACTTTCTAGCGGAAACAGGGATTAGCTGCTGGCATTGTCATTTTCCTTCTATGGTCTACTCTTTGTGTAACACTGTCAGCCACCTCCTATTCTAGGATGAAGTACATCTCTGTGATCTCTATAACCAACAGAGTGCCTGGAAGAGAGAAGATGCTCAGGTGGGAAAAGGAAAGAATGATGGATTTTGCTCAACACCTAAAGTAAAAGACTAACAACCACAGACTGGGATAGGTACTAATCCTTTGCAGATAAAGCCTGATTGTGCTCTCTGTTTGGCATCAAACCATAGCAGGTGGGATTCAAGGTCAATAAAAGGTCACTTCACTCTTCTCAAGACTGTTTCTTTAGTAACACAGGTGAGAGAAAGTGAGATCCACACCTGGAAAGGCCCTTCCAAAGGCTTCCTGGTAGTGTAGGGGAAGTGACATGAGTTAGAAGCTGCTTTCTACATGGTTGACCCCCATCTCAATTCTTTAGCCAGAGAGACCAGCACAAGTCAGACTAGACCACCATCACACTGCTTGGCCCCAGCTGGATTCGTCATGTTTAGAAAAAAACAAAGAATGAACTAATCTTAGTCCCAAGGTCTCCTTATCTTTGGAGCAGCAGGCCAGGTTCAGGGTTCAGGCTGCAGTCTCTGAGCTTTTCTTGCTCCCCAAGATTCTTGCCCTTCATGTCCTTCAGGACCCCTTGACTCCAGCCTCTCTCTTCATATTGCACTTGAGTGTCCCTGGGTCATGGCCATTTCATTGCAAGGTCTGCAAAAGGCCCTTATACTCCTCACCAGTAATCCCTGATCTGATTAATGGTGCAAGAGCCAAACTGCACTCTCTGTGGTAACCCCACATTCTTTTATTTTTTCCCCATTTATTTTTTTTTAGTTGGAGGCTTATTACTTTACAATATTGTAGTGGTTTTGGCCATACATTGACATGAATCAGCCATGGATTTACATGTGTTCCCCATCCCGATCCCCTCTCCCACCTCCCTCTCCATCCCATCCCTCTGGGTCTTCGCAGTGCACAAGCCCTGAGCACTTGTCTCATGCACCCAACCTGGGCTAGTAACCCCACATTCTTACAAAGAGGAAGAGTTTTAAAAATTTGTGTGAAGGAGACTGGCAACATTACTACTTAGCTATACTGCTAATTAACTCTCAACTATTTGTATAGCACATAAGATTATAATAACACTGCTTATATATGCAAGAGAAGGCTGGTCACCAAAATGTGCATGACAAAGAGATTATTTAAGTGAATGCCTTTAAAATGTACCAATTTAATAAATAGCAAAAATATCATTTGATAATTATTTTTGTAGGCCACCATTACAGACCATCACATCCTGCTGCCAGTTGTGAGACTTTCTTCAAGCACAGCTGCCCTGGATAATCTAACAAGTATATATGTCAGACATCTACATAGCATGTATCAATTTTTTCAAGCCTCACAACAACCCCTCAGAAGAAGTTAAATCCCTTTTACAAGTGAATTTCTTAATGCACAAATCAATTAAACAGCTTGGAGCATATGAGAGACAAAACTGAGACAAAGCTACACTGTGATGTGCTCTGGAGTTCATGCTCTGCTCTCTGGACTGGGCCTCTCTTTCCTATGCTATTAGTCAGCATCTTTCCACTTACAATTAGTGTGAATCTATATTCTCATCTCCAGAGCTTCTGGAATGCCAGTCTCTAGATGGCACAGTGCTACCCTTAGGGTAATTAATTTTTCTTTCATTAGTTCATTCGCATTCCGTAGACTTGGACAAGAAATACTTCAAAGAAAACTCCAAAATGACATTTTGGGGATTTTCAAGGAAATTCTATATTCTACAACTTAATTTTGTATTTCTAAAATAATGTCTGTTAATGACTGCCTTTTGTTATGCTGTCAATGTTTTTAGTGACCACTCCTTCCTATAAAACAGTGCATTAAGATTTGAAGCAAACTGGAGGGAGATATCATATTGAATAAGAAGAATGAAAAAGATACTCAGACCTGCAAATTCAGGATACAGTACAGAGAACATGGATTCTGAAATATCCTGTTCTGCCTGTTGTGGTTACAAACAGCATCAGTACTTAGTGGGATGGGAGGCATCCTGTGATGGTGAGTCATGTGAGAGAAGTGTGTTATTGATGGAGTGGTCTTAACATCTCTCAACTACAGTGGTTTCCTCTGTTAGCTTACCAATAATTGAGTATTTCTAATTTAGTTAGTTCACATTTTGCACCCTTTCTGTGCACAAGATAAAGTACTGCAGGCTTGAAAAGCAGAGAACCTGGAAACATATTGAGTATAAAGAGAGATTTGACAAACATGCAGCCAGAATGGGGCTGGCTGGCCATGGGCAGGTCTAATCAACCTCTGTCACAAAAGGGCTGTTGTCTCTGACCTTGTGTATGTGTTGCATTCCAGTCCACTATTCAGACAGTCCTACACAATTTGTGTATAAATAAATTAAATAAACAGATATCCAGGAAGCTTACTCCCTGAGCAGAAGAATTCTGTTAGCTTCAGTGTTTATATGCTGGCCAAGAATTAAACCACTGCTACACAGTAACCCATCTTATAATACTTAGGGTTTGTGGGCTAGAAGAGTTTTTCCATAAGAAAACTGAAGCTCAAAGAGGAAAATGAAGATTTGCTCAAATTCCTGTAAGTGGTTGTTGGTAGGGGCAGGACAATTCAGGTCTCTTGATCAAATTCTCTTTTCAATCCCTCTGTGATCCCCAACATCAATGTCAGGTAGTATTCCTGGGTATTCAGTTCAGTTCAGTTCAGTTCAGTCACTCAGTTATGTCCAACTCTTTGTGATCCCATGGACACAGTACACCAGGCCTCCATGTCC
This sequence comes from Odocoileus virginianus, assembly GCF_023699985.2. Lineage (NCBI taxonomy): Eukaryota > Metazoa > Chordata > Mammalia > Artiodactyla > Cervidae > Odocoileus > Odocoileus virginianus. Next base: position 2,114,492 of record NW_027224327.1, on the reverse strand, counting down.
ATCACCAACTCCTGGAGTTTATTCAAACCCATGTGCATAGAGTCAGTGATGCCATCCAACCGTCTCATCATCTATCGTCCATTTCTCCTCCTGCCCTCAATCCCTACCAGCATCAGGGTCTTTTCCAATGAGTCAACTCTTTGTATCTGGTGGCCAAAGTACTGGAGTTTCAGCCTCAGCATCAGTCTTTCCAGTGAGCACCCAGGACCGATCTCCTTTAGGAAGGACAGGATGGATCTCCTTGCAGTCCAAGGGACTCTCAAGAGTCTTCTCCAACACCACAGTTCAAAAGCATCAATTTTTCGGCACTCAGCTTTCTTCACAGTCCAACTCTCACATCCATACATGACCACTGGAAAAACCATAGCCTTGACCAGATAGACCTTTGTTGGCAAAGTAATGTCTCTGCTTTTTAATATGCTATCTAGGTTGGTCATAACTTTTCCTTCCAAGGAGTAAGCATCTTTTAATTTCATAGCTGCAGTCACCACCAGCAGTGATTTCGGAGCACTCCCCCCACAAAAAAAAAAAAAAAAGTCTGACACTGTTTCCAGTTTCCCCATCTATTTGCCATGAAGTGATGGGACCAGATGCCATGATCTTAGTTTTCTGAATGTTGAGCTTTAAGCCAACTTTTTCACTCTCCTCTTTCACTTTCATCAAGAGGCTTTTTAGTTCTTCACTTTCTGCCATAAGGGTGGTGTCATCTGCATATCTGAAGTTACTGATATTTTTCACACAGTCAAAGGCTTTGGCATAGTCAATAAAGCAGAAATAGATGTTTTTCTGGAACTCTCTTGCTTTTTCCAATGATCCAGTGGATGTTGGCAATTTGATCTCTGGTTCCTCTGCCTTTTCTAAAACCAGCTTGAACATCTGGAAGTTCACAGTTCATGTATTGCTGAAGCCTGGCTTGGAGAATTTTGAGCATTACTTTACTAGCGTGTGAGATGAGTGCAATTGTGCAGTAGTTTGAGCATTCTTTGGCATTGCCTTTCTTTGGGATTGGAATGAAAACTGACCTTTTCCAGTCCTGTGGCCACTGCTGAGTTTTCTAAATTGTTGGCATATTGAGTGCAGCACTTTCACTGCATCATCATTCAGGATTTGAAAAAGCTCAACTGGAATTCCACCACCTCCACTAGCTTTGTTTGTAGTGATGCTTCCTAAGGCCCCTTGACTTCACATTCCAGGATGTCTGGCTCTAGGTGAGTGATCACACTATCGTGATTATCTGGGTCATGAAGATCTTTTTTGTACAGTTCTTCTGTGTATTCTTGCCACCTCTTCTTAATATCTTCTGCTGTCTGTTAGGTCCCTACAATTTCTGTCCTTTATCGAACCCACCTTTGCATGAAATGTTTCCTTGGTATCTGTAATTTTCTTGAAGAGATCTCTAGTCTTTCCCATGCTGTTGTTTTCCTCTGTTTCTTTGCATTGATCACTGAGGGAGGCTTTCTTATCTCTTCTGGCTATTCTTTGGAACTCTGCATTCAAATGGGAATATCTTTCCTTTTCTCCTTTGCTTTTTGCTTCTCTTCTTTTCACAGCTATTTGTAAGGCCTCCTTGGACAACCATTTTGCCTTTTTGCATTTCTTTTCCACGGGGATAGTCTTGATCCCTGTCTCCTGTACAATGTCATGAATCTCCGTACATACTTCATCAGGCACTCTGTCTATCAGGTCTAGTCCCTTAAATCTATTTCTCACTTCTACTGTATAATCATAAGGGATTTGATTTAGGTCATACCTGAATGGTCTAGTGGTTTTCCTGGGTATAGGCTTATTGTTTTTGATGTGTGTAGTAAGGACCAAGATCTGCTTTTGGAGAAGTGGTATCCCAGAGGCTACCCACTACTTCACTGGGTTAAGGACGAGTTAAGCTTTCCTCAGAGAAATTGATGGGTTGGAACTTCTCCCCTTTTCGTGAGTTTAATTACCTGGAACAAGTCCCTCAAACATCTCAATAAACTTATACCGTCTTTCCACTAATTTCTAGCTATTGTTAATTATTCCTAAAGTAGTTTTAGTACCAAAATATATTAGAACAGCTTTCAGATCAGTTCAGTTCAGTCACTCAGTTGTGTCCGACTCTTTGCAACCCCATGAACTGCAGCATACCAGGCCTCCCTGTCCATCACCAACTCCCAGAGTTCACCCAAACCCATGTCCATTGAGTCAGTGATGCCATCCAACCATCTCATCCTCTGTCATTCCCTCCTCCTCCCGCCTCAATCCTTCCCAGCCTCAGGGTCTTTTCCAGTGAGTCAGTTCTTCACATCATGTGGCCAAAGTACTGGAGTTTCAGCCTCAGCATCAGTCTTTCCAGTGAACACCCAGGACTGATCTCCTTTAGGATGGACTGGTTGGATCTCCTTGCAGTCCAAGGGACTCTCAAGAGTCTTCTCCAACACCACAGTTCAAAAGCATCAATTCTTCGGTGCTCAGCTTTCTTTATAGTCCAACTCTCACATCCATACGTGACTACTGGAAAAACCATAGCCTTGACTAGACAGACCTTTGTTGACAAAGTAATGTCTCTGCTTTTTAATATGCTGTCTAGGTTGATCATAACTTTCCTTTCAAGGAGTAAGTGTCTTTTAATTTCATGGCTGTAATCACCATCTGCAGTGATTTTGAAGCCCAGAAAAATAAAGTCAGCTACTGTTTCCACTATTTCCCCATCTTTTGCCAAGAAGTGATGGGACCAGATATCATGACCTTAGTTTTCTGAATGTTGAGATTTAAGCCAACTTTTTCACTCTCCTCTTTCACTTTCCTCAAGAGGCTCTTTAGTTCTTCTTCACTTTCTGCCATAAGGGTGGTGTCATCTGCCTATCTGAGGTTATTGATATTTCTCCCAGCAGTCTTGAGTCCAGCTTGTGCTTCTTCCAACCCAGCGTTTTTCATGATGTACTCTGCATATATGTTAGATAAGAACAGCTTTTACACACTTTAAATTCACCTAATGACGGTGAATCTGAATTGGCTTCTAGACCTCTGAAAAGGTGGCTCCTAGAACTCCACCTGGAAATGTTTTATTGTCCTTGTTCCCTCTTGGAGTGATATGATGTCAACTGTGCTAAGCTGCTTCAGTCATATCTGACTCTTTGCAAACCTATGGACCATAACCCACTAGGTTTCTCTGTCCATGGGATTCTCCAGGCAAGAGTACTGGAGTGGATTGCATTCCCTCTCTAGGTAGTCTTCCCCAGCCAGGGATCAAACCCATGTCTCTTACATCTCCTGCATTGACAGGTGGGTTCTTTACCACTAGCGCCATCTGGGAAGCCTCAAGTATGGGCAACAGTTTACTTCTAATTCTCCTGTCTGTTTTATCCCTATTCAAAGCAAAGAGAAACCCAGGAAACAGTAAAACAAAAGTTTTGAGAACAAATCCATTTGATTCTATTTAGATAGATCATGCTGTAATAACTAACAACCACCAGACTTCAGTCTTACACAACAAAAGTTTATGTACCATCTCACTCATGGGAAGTCCATTCTGGAATAGAGACAGCTCTCTGGGACTGCTTTTACTGCTTCAGCCCGGAAGAGACACCTGTGCCTAATGCTCTTACTTCATTGACCAGACCTATCCAGGACTCCACTTAGTGCACACCACAAAGAGCTGTGACTATAGCCACTCATGTGCTTGGTCAGGAAAGAGGCCTGTATACTGTGAGTGCTTAAGTCTGTATTTGCACAGACTAAGCTTAAGTTTCCATCCTCGGACTCTGTTCCTACCCTTGCACAGCCTCTCTTGTGAAGGTTGCTTTATTTCAGCATCCTAAAAGTTTTGACCTTTGCCACAACTCTTATTTTCCATATCTGATGAGAAAGCTGGTCTTGTCAATCTCACCCCTTTAATACCTTCAGTGTACACCTTTGTCTTTATTGCTAATAAGTCCTCATCATGGCTAGAAATTATCTCTTTTAGTAATGTTCCCTTCCAATCTATTCTCCATCTACAGCAAGGATAGTTATTTAATATAAATCTGATTTTGTCATTCATCTTCTCAACAACCTTTAGGGAACATCTATAGTTTTAGGTTCCTTGGAAGGAAAACTATGACAAACCTAGACAGTATATTATAAAGCAGCACCATCACTTTGCCAAGAAACGTCTGTGTAGTCAAAGCTGTGGTTTTTCCAGAAGTCATGTGAGAGTTGGACCATAAAGAAGGATGAACACTGAAGAATTGATGCTTTTGAACTGTGGTGCTGGAGAAGATTCTTGAGTGTCCCTTGGACTGCAAGAAGATCAAACCAGTCAATCCTAAAGAAAATCAACCCTGAAGACTCATTGGAAGGATTATGCTGAAGCTGAAGCTGAAGCTCTGATACTTTGGCCACCTAATGTGAAGAGCCAACTCATTGGAAAAGACCCTGATGCTGGGAAAGATTGAGGGCAGGAGGAGAAGGGGGCAACAGAGGATGAGATGGTTGAATGGCATCACCAACTCAATGGGTATGAGTTTAACCAAATTCTGGGAGATAGTGAAGAACTGTGAAACCTGATGTATTGCAGTCATGAGGTCACAAAGAGTTGGACATGACTTAGCTACTGAACAACAATAATAATAGATTCAGGCTTTGGTCCAAACTCCCTAGAGATTAGGCCTCCATGGCACCCCCTTTCATGGCCCAGTCTCATCCTCCACCACACCACAGCCTGCCTTTTAGTCTGGGCACATGGAATGGATTGCAGGTGTGAAAACCCTTTGAAAAGCACAATACCTTTGCACAAATCTCCTCAATTTGCTAGAGAGTTCCTAATCTTTTCTCTACCTCATTCTTGAAAACCCACCTCATATATCAAACCTTTGTCTAGCTGCAAACCTGAAGGCATTTACCCTTTCTCTGTGATCTTTTTCTTTGCTAGTCACTGTTATAGATTTGTCCAACTACATTTTAATCATTATTTCAAAGGACTCCTTTGATGAATCCAAGGAGACAACTTGAAGGCAGGGCTGATATTCACAGCCATGTGTCTCACAGGACGAGGCAAATGACTTCCCACATGGCAGGAAGTCAGTGAATGACTGTGGAATGAAAAGCTCTGGAACACCATCTATCAAAGGGAGCAAGACTTTTGAGTAATTACAGCCTCATGTGTCTGTGTGTACCTGTGTGAATTGTTTATGTGAGCATCTAGGTGTAATCAAATTTTTCTTAACTTCCTAAATCATTGTGAGGTGCCCATCTTGGGAAGGTATCTTCAGAACTGTGGTTATGGAAGGAGAAAAGACAATGGCCTTCAAACCATGTGCTTATCTAGGGAGGAATTAGATAAAGGCCCTCCAAGAGAGGCCTTCCAGGAAATGCCCACAGTTCTGTTTCTGGGCAACTGGATCTCATTGGGACTGTAGATAAGAAACGTTTGTCAAGTTGAGAATTGTGTCATTCCACACTTGGACTTTAAGTCTCTGTCAGTAGGCCTGGGAAAGTTGCTCTAAGTTGTTCTAGTCAAATTTCCTGAGGTCTCCACTGGACTAAGGCATGTCAAGGATAGATGACAGGACAGCAGTGCTCCAGGAAAGCAGTGCTCCAGCCAAGCAGAGGGACAAGGGCAGGGAGTGAATTGGAGTCTTCTTAGGCCAGGAGCCTCCTACTATGAAGCGTGAGCAGTCACAGTTCTGCTCATGAGTCTCCACTGACCGTTTCTTTCCTCCCACCCCTCTCTCTCCATCCCCTTACTCTGAACTCTGGCATTTCCTCAAAATATGGTGCACCATTCATGCCTTTCCTTGCCTTCTCCTTCATTACTTAGTGGCTCAGCTATTGATTCAAAGCCTCTCTCATGCCTATCCCAGACTGGTTACTTATCTCTCCTCTGCTCCTGTCCCCCTAACTCCTCCCTCATCTTCATACTCTTAGTAATGCTACCTATGTTCATCTACCACTGGCCCAGAAGCCCTTCTCAGCCAGTTACCATATCTGATTCATCTGTCTCTCACAACAAAACCCACAGCTCCCACAGAGTACTTGGTCAGCAGCCTTTTGTGAGAGAAGGAGAAAGAGTTGGGTGGACAGCTTTGTGAATGTGGGAGTGGGTGTAGGTCCACACAGGTGGATGAATGGTGGTAAGGAAGCGGTGAGTAGCTTAGTATGTGGGGAGGGTGTGTTCATGAGTTAGGCAGACGGTGCATGAGTGCAGGGGTTAGGAGTGAGTACACAGGTGAGCTGGAGTGGGCAGTGAGCAAGTGGGCAAGTCAATGGGGGAGTGGGGGTGTCAGTGGGCATCTGAGTGATTTGGGGATTGAGTAGCTGGGTCAGATGTGGAGGGCAAGAAGACAGTGGAGTGGCGAAGAGAGCAACATGACAAAGCCAAAGTGGGAGCCAGAACCCTCACTCTCCACACCTATGCTGCCCCTAATCCTCTCTCTGAATATTAGCTCCTGTCACTTCACACCCTCACTGTCCTCCAGTTTATTCAAATATGTGCCAAAGACTCATTCAGAAGCAGAAGGTGCAGACCACGTGGAACCTCCTCCAGCCCAGAGACTGGAGCAGAGGAAGGCAGCTTCTGCTGGACCCCTCACCACAGTCCCTGGCACAGAAGAGGTGACAGGGCTGAGGACGAACATTTCCTTTCTGGCAGAGCCCTTATATTCAGCTGTGGTGCCAAGAGAGGCCTGTAGGCGACAGGGTACATGCACTACACAGGCCCACTGATGTGATTTTTTGAGAGCAGAGGCAGTGTCCTATTCACCCGTGAGTCCTCAGGACCCAGCTCAAAGCTGACAGATGGGGGCTCAGAGGCTAGGAAGTGAAGGGTTGAAGGGAGAGGACTGTCAAATGCACTGGACAAAATAACCACCTCTCTGAACTTAATATTCACATTCACAAGCTGAGAACCCTGAGAGGACCTAGCACTGTATTACTTTTGGATTTGAAAAATAAATTGTAACTGAAAAACTGATGGCATTAAAAGAATTATAGCAAGTTGGGTGGTTCTTGGAGTCTTAGTTCATAATCAGACTGAACTCACAAGCAATGTCAGTGGGTGAGAATGCTATTTCCCTAATGGTAGAACCTTAAGGAAAACACGTTTTGAAAGTTAATGAGCCGGGATGAGAAAAAAAGAAACATGATTTGTTTAAAAATCATATGGAGGAAGAATTCTCAACAGAGTCACAGCATTAGTAATTCTGATTGTCTGATATTTGTGTGGCAAGGACAGACCACCAACTGATTTATGAAGTCATATTAATGGGCAGTTACAAATTTCATTGCTTTTATTAACTGCTTGAAATGTTATTTACCTGATTGAATTACAGTTCTGGCCATTAACACTTTGAAATAACAGCCCAGTTAATTAACATGGCATTACCATGGCAGTGCCATGACTATCCTTGGAGGATTATGTCAGCACCAAAGCACCTAGGGTGACGGATGCACCTGAGGTAAGTCACCAGAACCAGCAGTGTTGGAGTATCACTGCACATCTTAGCTTACGGGACTTCTCACCAATACATCTTCTATTCAGGGAATAAGACCTTCTTCAGGGCTCTTAATGTCCCTCCAGTGGCCCCCAAGTCTAAAAGAGGAGGGACCCAACCTTATCTGATGTGCACCAGGTGACCTAGGTAAGGTATCTCCTTGTAACCTTGTTACAGGAAGATGCATGTTTCTAATATATTTACAATGGGAAAATGAATGTTAAAGTGAATCACTGACATGCCCACATATTACAGCTGTTAAGGGGTAGAGTGGAGTTGGACTCACATTACTCTGGCCCACAAGCCACCCAATCTTTCAGGAGCTTTCTGAAGCATCAGAATAGGAGGCTACATTGAAGGGTATGAGTGTTCTGTTTCCACAGTGCGGAAGTGCCGTGACCTCTGCCACCAGCCAAGTTGCCATGGGAGTCTGCAGGCATGTTTTGGATCACATATCAGACCATCAGACTCCTCGCAAGGAAGCTTTCCTCTGGTACAGAGTGAAGTCATGGGTTGCCTGATAAGCTGAGCCTCTTTTCAGATGAAGAGCTTCTGCTACTGTCACTTTTAGACTTTTTTTTTTTCATTTTTACAAGAAAAACACAGTGTAATAACCATCTATCTCCTTTATTTCTCAGTGGAGCTGTGTGTGTTCAGCACTGACCTCACTGGCCTTGCATTTGGCTGGAAGCAACGCTCTTATTAAATCAGAAACCAAAGAGGACCCCTGCCCCATAACCCTGACTCCAAGACAAGCCTGAGGCTGGCCTCATCCTGACATCACCGAGGAGTCTGGCATTTAAATGCCAACATCTCTCCAAAGATCCGTGATGAAAGCAGTAGGCCATGCACAAATTTTTATACTTCATTTCCCATTATAGGAAAAAAAAGGGAAAATGTCAGAGGAAATTCAGTTCTGAAACCCAAGGCAAACTTCACTGGGCAGAGAGGGATACTGCCATGAAGTGACTTTAAGAGACAATGGAGCCCCTCCAAAGTCACCTCGTGTCCTCAGACTGCTGTCTGCAATCTTGCCATCAAAGTGGCTGGCCATTGCTGAGTATCTGCTATGTGCCAAGTACTGTGCCTGAGCTTTTGCATGCTCTTTCTCTGTTCCTCTGCCTCCTTACCTATCCTGAAAACCAGGCGGTGTAGCAAGTCTGAGAAAGATAGGCTTGGCAAAATGGGGAGATATCCAGATTCCACCAGGCATGTGGCCTTGGCGTGGTGATATCCCCACTGTCCAGAAGCTGGTGAACAGCCTGCAGCTTCAGAAATAGAGTTCAGTGAATGGCACCTTCATTCATTCAGTAAGTGTTTGTTGAGTACCCCTTTGGAAAGCTACTTGTCTAGGTTCTGAGGATTTACTGGAGCATAATGGAGGAGCTTTTCTTCTGGTGGGGAATCTGCAGGCCAAAAAAAAAAAAAAGGTAATTGCAGACCACAGTGCTTGCTTGAAAACAACAGTATAGATGAGAGAGAGAAGGTAGGTGGGATGAAGGGGGACAGGTGTCAGTTATCAGCTCCTGGAATGACATCCAGAGTGTCAGTTCATTAATTCACTGGGAGAACAAAGTGCAAATAGGCCTAGACCTTGTGGTGTTCCCAGTGTTTTCTCTGAGATAGATCAATGAATTCAAAATAGTGATGAGAAAGTGCTTGACCAGTTGGAACTCAAATAAATGAGTTCAGGGTAGGAATAGCATGTCCAACTATGGCATATCTGCTGAGCCAGCCTGGTGTCTGTGTTAGCAACTTGGGAATATTTGAAGTTCCTCTGGACCATACTGACCTTGGGACTCCTGCATTTGTCCTTTTGACTCTGCTTTTGTGACTGTTTGTGCCTCTCTTCTGACTGACCTCACCTTTCTATAAGCTACTTTACTTATTGTTTCCCTAGCTTGGCTTCTCAAGAAATCAGAGGCTGGAAAAACAAATTTGCATGAGGAAAAAGAAGGTAGGAAAATGTCTCAGAGAAGAGAAAGTTAAGGCAAGGATGAGGGTGGAGCTAGCTGTCATGAGTACAGGAATCCAGCAAACTTCCTGAAGAGTTCTATGAACACTTTCTCAACTCCTGACCTAACTTGGCAGAGGGTGGCCTAAGGTATTAATTCTGTGATGTTTCTAGGCTGTACAAGCATCAAGGCTAAGGTGCACAGATGCCCCAGCTGTAACAACAGAAGAATTCCAAGGCATAAAGGGGGAGATCCAAAACACATGTCAGAGGTAAGTCTCCATTGAGTAGCACCTGGTAAAGGGGCCCTAACAGTAGTGGCTGGAGTGAGATGAGACTTAGAGGACCTCAGTGGGGCACAAGAGATGTCCTACACTTATTAGTAAAATCCTTCATTTTTAAGTCAAAATATTGACTTAGAATTTGACCAATATCCTACTTGAACCAGTTACTCTTCAATTAGGTTTTACTTGCTTGGCAGTTGTTCCATGTCTTGAAGCTGACTTGGCCCATCCCTGCTTTTTACACATAAACTTAGCAGTTTATTTCTATTAGAGCAGCTGGAGTCTCCAATTTATAAATACCCCATTAAAACAGATAAATAAACATTTATAACAAGGCTCAGAAACAAGGATTTTGTCTCAATTCACCATACCCGTTGATGCTGAGAGAGGCCTTGAACACAGAGTTTGCTACATTTTTGGCCACATTATGCTGCCAAGAGGCCTGCTAAATTCTGAAATTTTACATATTTTTATTTGGATTGCTTCAATAAATTCTTTTTTTTAATCAACTTGTTTTATTGTTTGTCTTAATAAGTCTTTTAATGCTTCTTCATTGCCTGTAGAAGAGATTGTGAACACCTTACAATGGCTTTCAAGATTCTCCAAGAACTTCCCAAACAACATTCCCTTCCTAATAAACAGTCAGTGGAATGACTGACAGCTCTTAGACACTTTTAAGATCTTCACAGTCCCTGACTTTACTATTCCTCATACTTGGCATTCCCTCTACTTCTATATCTCCTAAAATAGTGAATGGGATTAGTCAGTGGGTGGAGGCTGAATGAATTTGAAAAGTGTAATGGGAAAAGCCAAGGTTACTTGCAACATAGTGTTAAACATGGAACCCTGCTGAAGTGAATGAGGAGAACTTTAGAAAAAGTCCTCAATTGTCTTAGAAAAAGCCTGAACTTCACTGAAGAGACTGTTAATAGACATCTGTGTTTGGAGGATACTAGGAGTGAGGACTCAGAAGGAAGTAAGGGACATGTGATTGGAAACTGAAGGAAGGGGCATTCTTGTTATGCAGTGGTAGAATTCTTAGCAACACTGTACCTTGCACAATCTCAGAGAGATTTAAAGAGTTAGGAGGATCAGTAAACTACCCCTGGTTTGAAGATGGATGTGCAGTATGTTGGGGAATGCACCTGAAAGAAAACCCTACCTGATAGCCACAGGCATGGGGTTCTACAGGTACAAGGGATTGAATTCTGCCAGAAAACCTAATCAACTTAGATAAGAACCCAGGCTGGTCAGCACCTTGTTTTCAGCCTTGTTAGACTCTAAGGAGAGGAACTGGATGAATTCAACCTACAGGACTGTGTTGTTTTAAGTCCCTGAAAGTGAAAGTTGCTCAGTCGTGTCTTGATTATTTGCAACCCCATGGACTATACAGTCCACGGAATTCTCCAGGCCAGATTACTGGAGTTCATTTCTCCAGAGGATCTTCCCAACCCAGGACTGAACCCAACTCTCCCATATATTCTCATTCAGAATTGTTTTTTGAGTACCTTTTGGAAAGCTACTACCCAGTTCTGGATTTACTGACTAATGCCTTTTCTTCTGGTTGGGCATATCTGCACAAAAAAAAAAGGGTAATTGCTAGACACAGTGCTTTCTTCCAATTATTCATATAGTTGGAGGCTAAGTAGGTGGGCATTGAGTGGGATGTTGTCAGTACATCTCGAATGAATTAGCAGTGGTTTCATTATTCACCTGATCGGATCAAGTGCACAAGGCCTAGCCTTGTGTTCTCCAACTGGTTCTGAGATAGTTAATGAATCAAAATAGTTCGATGTGTTGACCATGTTGGAAACTCCGACAATGAGCTTCGGTGAATAGATGTCCAAAGTATGTCTATATCATCGGGAAGCTCTTTTCTTTTATTGCAATATTGAGGTTCATCTGACCACTCTTGAGATTCCCATATTGTTTTCTCTGTTTACTGTTTGTCCTTCTTCTGACTGACCTCACTTGTATAAAGGCTACCTTTACTTATTGTTTCCTAGATTTGCTTCAAGAAATTCTGGTGTAAACAAATTTGCATGAGGATAAATGTAGAAATTCTCAGAAGAGTTGGCTGATGGAGCTAGCTGTCTGGTACAGGAATCCCATAGTCCTGAGTAGTTTATGAACACGTTCTCAATTGAACAAATTGGAGGGTGCAACTGAGTTCTCTTCAAGCATCAAGTTGGATTCCCAGCTGTAAGCAGAAGAGATTCCAGGCATAAAGGGGAGATCTATACCACATTTAAGGATGGTCACACTGTTAATGCCCAAATAGTGGCTGTATGAATTGATTCGAGACCTCAGTGTAAAGGTGTCCCCTTTTGTAACATCCTCATTCATTGTTTAGATCATTTTGACTAGAATGACCATCCTGACTTGAAGGGTTTACTCTCATTTGGTTTTTGACTTTGCAGTTGTTCCTGTACTTGAGTGACTGTGGCATCTTTTTCATTTGCAGTTTTTTCTATTGAAATGTCTTTTCCCTTAAACAGATAATCTTTATACAAGGCTCGCTTTTGTCCATTATTTGATGTGGAGACCTTCAATTTGTAATTTTTGGAATTAGCTGCCAAGAGGCTGTAAATTCTGATTTTAATTAATTTTGTTGATTGCTTCATTTCTTTTTTTTAATCACTTGGTGTGTCTTTTCCTATAGCTTTTTAATGCTTTTCATTCTTAGAGTTGTGCAAACCTTACTAAGTTTCATAGTTTCCCATGACTTATAATTCCTTTTTCCTCATAAAAGTCGGGATGGTGATGAGAGCTCTGACATTTTAAGTCTCACGAGATGATTTATTTCCTATATTGATTCCCTCTAGTTCTATATCTTCCTAACATGGGAAATATTTAAGTCATTGTTGGAGTTTGAATTTTGTGTAATGGGAGAAAGCCAGTTCTCGATAGTTTACATTCTTTAAGGATGAGGAACATTTAAAGTCCCATTGTTTAAAGAAGTGACTTCATTGAAACTTTTAGCTCTAACCCATTCTTCATGTCTCCCCTTTTGTTCTCAAATTAAATGTATGCTAGATATTTTCACTGTGTTATTTTGTTGTTGTTTGTTTTAATACATGTTTATCTTTTCTTCCCCCTTACTAATATTTAGACAGATAGGTAATGAGAGTTTATTCTACTAACTTATCTTTCAGTTTAACAATCCTACTTTCAACTTTTTCCAACATACTGAGTTCTTAATTTCATTTTTGTATCTCAGTTTTAGAAATTTCATTTGATTTATTTTGATATATTCTAGTCCTCTAATGAATTTATCCATCTTACTGTCTATTTTCTTGACCCTAATATTATGGTTAAGGTTATATCTTGGTATATTTTCCATTGTTATATTCCTATTGTTGGATATGTGGCTATTTTTTTTTTCTTCCATCCTTAGAAGTCTCCAAGGGATCTGCTAAGTCATTATTTTCTGGTTGACTTTCTCCTGGGCTGCTACTCCTTTAACTCACAGCATTTAAACAGCATAACCTCCATGATGTTGAACTTAGAAATTTTTTCAGGATATTAGACACTAAAGCACAGGCTCCTTGGAAACCTTTTATTCCACTTTGCAGAGAAGGAAACAGGAGGACCTTTAGTCATATAAGGATTTGATGGGCCAAGCCCAGAAGTAAAACACACCATTTTTGTTCATAATCCATTGGATATATGTGATCACCTCAATGATGAAGAAGGATGAAAAGTGTGGTCTATACTGGTGCCCAGAAAGAAAGAAGACAGAGAACCTGTGTGGTGTCATGGTCTAGACTTAGTAGGTATTTGGTGAGTTTAATAGCAATGGAAATGTTGCAGGATAAACCAAATGATGTTTGAATATGACTTCAGGTTCAGTCATCCCTGTTCAATTCCTGAATGTGATTTATTTAAGAATTCCCTACAGCAAAATGATAAACAAAAATATAAAAAGATAAAAACATTCTGCTCATTCTTTTAGGAATTAAATGCTGCATTCATAATAGCAGTGAATTTTCTTATCTGAAGTGCTAAGATAATCCTTATGACTTAGAATTTACAATGGGCTCTCTTAAAAATATCATTCCTGCACAAATTAATTCAACCATTCCTTACAATATTCAGGTTCAATGAGCTGGAATATATGTTCACTGGGTATTGGGTAACTCAAAAGTTTTATCTAACATGAGGCTAAAATGCTTTCATATCCAAGGAGAATATGAACTTATTTCAAATTTTCATCTTTGTTAAATTATGGTTTAAGTATGGTTTAACTCAATCCATTTACCACCTCAGGGCTTTTAATAGGTATTTGGGGAATGCAAGAAAAGCAAAATCAAAGTACCTTTTCTTGAAGGTACCTTGGCTAATGTAACCTAAGAAATTATGATGAAATAGTACAGCCAGAAAACATCAACATTTGGATCTAAACACAAAAATCATGCAAGGCGGGTTTATTATTAGTGATCAATTTTAGCTTTAGAGAAAAACTGAGCAGAAAATTTAGATAGTTCTCATAGACTTTCCTCTTCCTAGTTTCTACTATAATTAATGTCTTATATTAGGGGGGTACATTTGTTATAATGGATGGATAGATAGTAATATATCATTAATTAGAATCTATAGCTTGCATTAGGGTTCATTCTTCATATTTTAAAGCTAGATTGGCTTTGAAAAATGTGTAATGTCATGTACCCACAATTTATGATATCATAAAGAATTGTTTTACTGCCCTAAAAATCCCCTGTGCTCTTCCTGTTCATTTCTCCCTCCTTCTCCCATAGAAGCCCTCTTGAAAAATTATATATATATATATATATATATACATACATACATACATACATATTTCTTGTGGAAATGTTTGTCTTAAGCTACATTAACGGATTATGTATTTACCCTAGACTCTGTCTTCAAGTTGGTTTTCACCTAAGACTAAGAACTGACTTGACAATAGATAAAAAAAGTTGTGGTACATATACACAATGGAATATTACTCAGCTATTAAAAAGGATGCATTTGAATCAGTTCTAATGAGGTGGATGAAACTGGAGCCTATTATACAAAGTGAAGTAAGTCAGGAAGAAAAACACCAATACAGTATATTAACACATATATAAGGACTTTAGAAAGATGGTAGCAATGACCCTATATGCGAGACAGCAAAAGAGACACAGATGTAAAGAACAGACTTTTGGACTCTGTGGGAGAAGGTGAGGGTGGGATGATTTGAGAGAATAGCACTGAAACATGTATATTATCATATGTGAAATAGATCACCAGTCCAGGTTCGATGCATGAGACAGGGTGCTCAGGGCTGGTGCACTGGGATGACCCAGAGGGATGGGATGAGGACAGAGGTGAGAGGGAGGTTCAGGATGGGGAGCACCTGTACACCCATGGCTGATTCATGTTAGTGCATGGCAAAAACCACCACAATATTGTAAAGTAATTAGCCTCCAATTTAAAAAAAAAGAAAGAACTGACTTGACAAGCCAGTATGTTTTACTCATGAAAATATTCTCTTAAGCTATGTTGATGAGACTTGTATTTGCTTGGAAATCTGCCTTTCTTCAAGATTCATGTCAATCATTTTATGGCCTGGGATGACTCACCTGGTGCCAATGTTATCTCAAAATGCATGTTGTGGGTGAGGGGCCTGGTGCCATTCTCTGAGTTTTGAGACATTTCCTTTCTCTAATTAGCAGACTGCTAGTAGCTATATAACATCCAGCTAAAGACTAGCAGGGGGCACTCTTTCTGCCCCCTTCTGATGTCTATGTCAGAAGCCTTTTCCAACTCTTTTATACTTTAATGAAACTATTGCACAAAAGCTCTGAGCAATCAAGCCTCATCACTGGCCCTGGATTGAATTCTTCTCCTCCGGAGGCCAAGAATCCTGGCATCTTTTGTGGTTCAGCAACAACCTTTCAGTATTAGAGCATGTAACCTCTTAAGACTGGCTTCTTTCACTTAGCAGTATTATCTAAGGGTCTCCCATGTCTTCTTGTTGCTTGATACCTCATTTCTTTTTATTATTGAGTAATATTTCACTGTGTGTATGTACCACAGTTTGTTTATCCATTTACTTATTGGTGGACATTTTTGTTGCTATCAAGTTTTTGAATTGTTATAAAAATTTGTTTGCAAGTTATTGTGTGAATATAGGCTTTCAACTCACTTAGGTATATCAAAGAGTGCAATTACTGGACTATATGGCAAAACTATGTAACTTTACAACTAACTGGCGTGCTGTCTTCCAAAGTGGCTACATCATTATGCATATGTACCAACATCAAATAAGAGTTCTTATTGCTCACCAGCATTTGATGTTGACTGTGTTTTGGATTTAGGTCATTCTAGTAGATGTATCTCATTATAGCAGTATCTACTTTTAATTTGCATTTTTCTGATGCTTTCTTATGCTGATTCCCATCTATTTATCTTCTTTGACAAGGCATCTATTAAGGTCTTGGGCCCATTTTTTTAAATGGCTGTTTGATTTCTTATTGTTGAGTTTTAAGTGCTCTTTGTATATTTTGGATGACAGTCTTTCATCAGAAATAAATCTTTCAAACATTTTTTTTCCCCCAGTCTGTTGATTGTTTCTTCATTCTCTTAACCATGGTTTCGCAGACCAGAAGTTTTTATTCTTATTGAAGTCCAGTTTATTAATTTTTTCTTTCATAGATACTCTTTATTGTATCTAAAAAATCATCACCTAACCTAACCTCACTTAGATTCCCTCCTATATTATCTTCTAGGAATTTTATAGTTCTATTTTACATTTAGGTCTGTGATCCATTTTGAGTTAATTTTTGTGAAAGGTGAAAAGTCAAACTCTATTTTATTTATTTATTTTGCACTTGAATATCCAGTTTCTACAGCACCATTTGTTAAAAGAATTTTATTTTCTCCATTGTATTGTCTTTGGTTCCTTCTCAAAGATCAGTTGACTCTATTTATGTGGATCTATTTCTGTCTCTACTCTCTGTCTCATTGTCCTATTTATCTATCCTTTCACTAAGTGTTGCAATGAATCACCCTGTCTTAGTGACTATTGTTTTACAGTAAATTTTGAAGTGAGGTATCATCTACCACCCCCCAACTTTGTTCTTTGATTAGTGATTTTCTTTTTCTTTCTTTTATTCCTTTATTTCTGTGGGAGTGGATTAGAGTATAATTTTAAATTTTATTTCCAGGGCACATGCAAAATTGCTTAGTGATATTCTTTATTTATAGGATGAAGTCCAGATGCCTGAGTATTTAAAGACATTTATAATCTAATTTTTTTTTAAACATCATCTATTACTACAGCCATACCTATCCACTCCCTGTTCCTCAAACTCCTCTCAAGCTCTCATAACCTTCATTTTGAGCACATTGTTCTGTCTGATTGGAATGCCCTTCTGTTTGTGTTCACCTGGAAGAATCATCTGATCCTACTGAGTATATCTCTGAGCCATTCCTATAAATGTGTTTTTTTTTTTGAAAATATTTAATTGTTTATTTAGCTGTGCGAGGCCTTAGTTGTGGCATGTGAACTCTTAGTCACAGGATATGGGATGTAGTTTCCTGACCAAGGATCGAATCTGGGTCTCCGGCATTGGGAGATTGGAGTCTTACCCACTGGACCACCAAGGAAGTCCCTATAAATGTGTTTCCTAATCATTCCTAGTCTGATGTGGTACTGTTCTCTATTTATTCTTCGATCACAAACACTGTGTTATAGAGTTACTTTTGGGATACAATAATCTATCCTAGGATAAACCTCCAATCTTGATAAAAGACCAACTAGAAATGTTTACTTAACACAAACCTAGGTTATGTTATGACAATAATTATAAAGAAAAAAAAAAAAAGGAGGATTCTAGTTCAAGATGGCAGAGTAGAAGGATGTGTGCTCATTTCCTCCTGCAAGAGCACCAAAATCACAACTAGCTGTGGAGCAGTCAACATGCTAGAACCCACCAGAAAAAAATGCCTCGTATACAAAGAGAAAGAAGAAGCTGCAATGAGATGGTAGGAGGGGCACAATCACAATAAAATCAAATCCCATACCTGCCAGGTGGGTGACCCACAAACTGGAGAACAATAATACCAAAGAAGTTCTCCCACTGTTGTGAAGGTTCTGAGCCCCATGTCAGGCTTCCCAGTCTGGGGATTTGGCAAAGGGACTGGAGATGTGACCTTGAAGACCAGCGGGATTTGATTATGGGAATTCCACAGGACTGAGAGAAACAGAGACTCCACTCTTGCAGGACACAAACAAAATCTTTCATGCACCAAGACCCAGGGGAAAGGAGCAGTGACCCCACAGGAGACTGAGCCACACCTATTTGCTGAGTGTTAGAGGGTCTCCTATGGAGGCATGGGTCAGCAGTGGCTCACCACAGGGACTGGGGCAGCGGCGGCAGCAGTCCTGGAAGTTTCCCCTGGCATAAGTCCTGTTGGAGGTCACCATTAACGCTACCATGGAGCCCATAGATCCCAGGGCTGGGTTGCAACAAGCCAAACGACTGACTGGGAGGACTACAACTCCACCAATCAGCAGAAAATTGGATTAAAGTTTTACTGAGCAAGGTCTCAGGAGAGCTGAGAGGACCTATTCCACGTTCAAGGTCAGGAGGGGCGGCTGTGAGAAGACACCCCTCAACCAAGGTAAAGAGCAGTGACTGTGTTTTGCTGGAGCAGCCATGAAGAGATACCCCACGTCCAAGGTAAGAGAAACCCAAGTAAGACGGTAGGCATTGCAAGAGGGTGTCAGAGGGCAGACACACTAAAACCATAATCACAGAAAACTAGCCAATCTGATCACATGGACCACAGTCTTGTCTAACTCAATGAAACTAAGCCATGCCGTGTGGGGCCACCCAAGATGGTCGGGTCATGGTGGAGAGGTCTGACAGAATGTGGTCCACTGGAGAAGGGAATGGCAAACCACTTCAGTATTCTTGCCTTGAGAACCCCATGAACAGTATGAGAAGGCAAAATGATAGGATACTGAAAGAGGAACTCCCCAGGTCGGTAGGTGCCCAATATGCTGCTAGATTTCAGTGGAGAAATAACTCCAGAAAGAATGAAGGGATGGAGTCAAAGCAAAAACAATACCCAGTTGTGGATGGGACTGGTGATAGAAGGAAGGTCTGATGCTGTAAAAAGCAATATTGCATAGGAACCTGGGATGTTAGGTCCATGAATCAAGGCAAATTGGAAGTGGTCAAACAGGAGATGGCAAGAGTGAATGTCGACATTCTAGGAATCAGTGATCTAAAATGGACTGGAATGTGTGAATTTAACTCAGATGACCATTATATCTACTACTGTGGGCAGGAATCCCTTAGAAGAAATGGAGTAGTTATCATAGTCAATAAGAGTCCAATAGGCAGTACTTGGATGCAATCTCAAAAACAACAGAATGATCTCTGTTCATTTCCAAGGCAAACCATTCAATATCATGGTAATCCAAGTCTATGCCCCAACCAGTAACACTGAAGAAGCTGAAGTTGAACAGTTCTATGAAGACCTACAAGACCTTCTAGAACTAACACCCAAAAAAGATGTCCTTTTCATTATAGGGGACTGGAATGCAAAAGTAGGAAGTCAAGAAACACCTGGAGTAACAGGCAAATTTGGCCTTGGAGTATGGAATGAAGCAGGGCAAAGGCTAATAGAGTTTTGCCAAGAGAACACACTGGTCATAGCAAACACACCTGTGTCTCAGATCATGAACTCCTTATTGCCAAATTCAGACTAAAACTGAAGAAAGTAGGGAAAACCACTAGACCGTTCAGGTATGACCTAAATGAAATCCCTTATGACTATACAGTGGAAGTGAGGAATAGATTTAAGGGACTAGATCTGATAGACAGAGAGCCTGAAGAACTATGGACAGAGGTTCATGACATTGTACAGGAGACAGGGATCAACCATCCCCATGGAAAAGAAATGCAAAAAGGCAAAATGGTTGTCCAAGGAGGCCTTACAAATAGCTGTGAAAAGAAGAGGGCAGAAGAGCAAAGGAGAAAAGGAAAGATATTCCCACTTGAATGCAGAGTTTCAAAGAATAGCCAGGAGAGATAAGAAAGCTTTCCTCAGTGATCAGTGCAAAGAAATAGAGGAAAACAACAGAGTCGGAAAGACTAGAGATCTCTTCAAGGAAATTAGAGATACCAAGGAAACATTTCATGCAAAGGTGGGTTCGATAAAAGAAATTGTAGGGACCTAGCAGAAGCAGAAGATATTAAGAAGAAGTGGCAAGAATACATAGAAGAACTGTACAAAAAAATTCTTCATGACCCAGATAATCACAATGGTGTGATCACCCACCTAGAGCCAGACATCCTGGAATGTGAAGTCAAGTGGGCCCTAGAAAGCATCATAATGAACAAAGCTAGTGGATGTGATGGAATTCCAGTTGAGCTCTTTCAAGTCCTGAAAGATGATGCTGTGAAAGTGATGCACTCAATATGCCAGCAAATTTGGAAAACTCAGCAGTGGCCACAGGACTGGAAAAGGTCAGTTTTCATTCCAATCTCTAAGAAAGGCAATCCCAAAGAATGCTCAAACTACTGCACAATTGCACTCATCTCACACACTAGTAAAGTAATGCTCAAAATTCTCCAAGCCAGTCATCAGCAATATGGGAACTGAGAACTTCCAGATGTTCAAGATGGTTTTAGAAAAGGCAGAGGAACCAGAGATCAAATTGCAAGTATCCACTGGATCATCGAAAAAGCAAGAGAGTTCCAGAAAAACACCTATTTCTGCTTTATTGACTATGCCAACGCCTTCGACTGTGTGGATCACAATAAACTGTGGAAAATTCTGAAGGAGATGGGAGTACCAGACCACCTGACCTATCTCTTGAGAAACCTTTATGCAGGTCAGGAAGCAACAGTTAGAACTGAACATGGAACAACAGACTGGTTCCAAATAGGGAAAGGAGTATGTCAAGTTAGTATATTGTCACCCTGCTTATTTAACTTATATGCAGAGTACATCATGAGAAACACTGGCCTGGAAGAAGCTCAAGCTGGAATCAAGATTGCTAGGAGAAATATCAATAACTTCAGATATGTAGGTGACAGCACCCTTATGGCAGAATGTGAAGAGGAGCTAAAAAGCCTCTTGATGAAACTGAAAGAGGAGAGTGAAGAAGTCGGCTTACAGCTTAACATTCAGAAAACTAGGATCATGGCATCTGGTCCCATCACTTCTTGGGATATAAATGGGGAAACAGTGGAAACAGTGTCAGACTTTATTTTTTGGCTCCAAAATCACTGCAGATGGTGACTGAAGCCATGAAATTAAAAGATGCTTACTCCTTGAAAGGAAAGTTATGACCAACCTAGATAGCATATTAAAAAGCAGAGACATTACTTTGCCAACAAAGGTCCATCTGGTCAAGGCTATGGTTTTTCCAGTGGTCATGTATGGATGTGAGAGTTGAACTGTGAAGAAAGCTGAGCGCAGAAAAATTGATGCTTTTGAAGTGTGGTGTTGGAGAAGACTCCTGAGAGTCCCTTGGACTGCAAGGATATCCAATCAGTCCACCCTGAAGGAGATAAGACCTGGGTTTTCATTGGAAGGATTGATGCTGAAGCTGAAATTCTAATACTTTGGCCACCTGATGAGAAGAGTTGACTCGTTGGAAAAGACCCTGATGCTGGTGCAGGAGGAGAAGGGGACGACAGAGGATGAGATGGCTGGATGGCATCACCGATTTGATGGGCATGAGTTTGAGTAAACTCCGGGAGTTTGTGATGGACAGGGAGGCCTGGCATGCTGAGACTCATGGGGTCGCAAAGAGTCGGACAGGACTGAGGAACTATATTGACTGATTGACTGACTGAGCCAGCTCCTGCCCTCCAAAACAAGATCCAGCTTCTCCCACCCAGCCCCTCCCATCAGAAAGCTTACACAAGCCTTTAAGTCTCATTCACCAGAGGGCAGACAGAAGAAGCAAGAAGAACAACAATCTCACAGTGGCGAGAACAAAAACCACATTGAAGAAAGTTATCAGGATAAAAAATCAGGTAGTTTTGTCCCACATGAAGGGAGAAGATAAAAGTCAGAAAAATCAAATGAAGTGAGATATGCAACTTTACAGAAAAAGGATTCAGATTGATAGTGAGAATGATCTAGGATCTCAGAGGCAGAATGGAGAAGATTCAATAAACGTTTACCAAAGACTTAGACGAACTAAAGAAGAAAAAAAAAAAAAACCACAAACTGACATGAACAATACAGTAGAAGAAATCAATAGCAGAATAACTGAGGGAGAACAAATAAGTGACCTGGAAAACAGAATGGTGGAAATCACTGCCACAAAACAGAATATAGAAAAAAGAATTTGAAGACAGCCTAAAAGACCTCTGGGACAACATTAAACACTCATTATAGGGGTATCAGAAGGAAAAGGGGCTTCTCTGGTGGCTTAGAGAGTAAAGAATATGACTGCAATGCAGGAGACCCAAGTTTGATCCCCAGGCCAGGAAGAACCTCTGGAAAGGAGAATGGCTACCTATTCCACTATTCTTGTCTAGAGAATTCCATGGATTGTGGAACCTGTCAGGCTATAGTTCACGGGATCACAAAGAGTCAAACATGACTGTGATTAACACACAGAAGGAGAAGAGAGAGAGAGAAAGGCCTCAAGAAATAGTTGAAGAGATAATAGCAAAAGCTTTCCTAACATGGAAAAGGAAATAGTCAACCAAGTCTAATGCCAAAGAAGCTGAAGTTGAACTGTTCTATGAGGAACTACAATTTAGAACTAACACCAAAAAAAAAGATCTCTTTTTCATCATAGGGGACTGGAATACAGAAAAAGGAAGTCAAGAGACACTACAGTACCTTGGAGTACAAAATTCAGGTCAAAGGCAAACAGAATTTTACCAAGAGAATGCACTGATCATAACAATCACCCTTTTCAAGCAATACAAGAGGCAACCCTACACATGGATATAACCAGATTGTCAATACCCAAATTAGATGGATTATATTCTTCATAGTTTAAGATGGAAAAACTCTATAAAATCAGCAAAAACAACACCAGAAGCTGACTGTGGCTCAGATCATGAACTCTTTATTGCCAAATTCAGGCTTAAATGGAAGAAAATAGGGAAAATCACTAGATCATTCAGGTATGACCAAAATCAATTATGATTGTACACCAGATGTGACAAATAGGTTCCAAGGATTAGATTTGATAGACAGAGTGCCTGAAGAACTATGGACAGAGATTCATGACATTGTACAGGAGACAGTGATCAAGACCATCCTCAAGAAAAAGAAATGCAAAATGGTTGTCTGAAGAGGCCTTAGATATAACTGAGAAAAGAAGAGAAATGAAAGGCAAAGGAGAAAAGGAAAGATATACTCATTTGAATGCAGAGTTCCAAAGAATAGCAAGGAGAGATAAGAAGACTTCCTTGGGGATCAATGCAAAGAAATAGAGGAAAATAATAGAATGGGAAAGACTAGATATCTCTTCAAGAAAATCAGAGATACCAAGAGAATATTTCATGCAAAGATGGACACAATAAAGGACAGCAAAGATATGGACCTAACAAAAGCAGAAGATATTAAGAGAGGTGGCAAGAATACACAGAAAAACTATACAAAAAAGATGTTAATGACCAAGATAATCATGATTGTATGATCATTCACTTAAAGCCAGACATACTGGAGTACAAAGTCAAGTGAGCCTTAGGAAGCATCACTACAAACAAAGCTAGTGAAGGTGATGGAATTTCAGATAAGATATTTAAAATCCTAAAAGATGATGTTGTTAAAAAGTTGCACTCAGTATGCCAGCAAATTTGGAAAACTCAGCAGTGGCCACAGGACTGGAAAAGGTCAGTTTTCATTTCAACACCAAAGAGAGGCAATGTCAAAGAATGTTCAAACTACCACACAATTGCACTCATCTAACATGCTAGCAAAGTAATGCTCAGCATTCTCCAAGTGAGGCTTCAAATAATACATGAACCAAGAACTTTCAGATGTTCAAGCTAGATTCAGAAAAGGCAGAAGAATTAGAGATCAAATTGCCAATGTCCATTGGATCATCAAAAAAGCAAAAGAGTTCTAGAAAAACATCTACTTTTGCTATATTGACTATGCCAAAGGCTTTGATTGTGGATCACAACAAACTGTGGAAAATTCTTAAGAGATGGGAATACCAGACCACCTCACCTGCCTCTTGAGAAATCTGTATGCAGGTCAGGAAGCAACAGTTAGAATTGGACATGGATGAATGGACTTGTTCCAAATCAGGAAATGAGTATGTCAAGGCTATATATTGTCACCCTGTTAATTTAACTTATATGGAGAGTACACCATGCAAAATGCTGGGCTGGATGAAGCACAAGCTGGAATCAAGACTGCTGGGAGAAGTATCAGTAACCTCAGATGTGTGGATGACACTACCTTTATGGCAGAAAGTGAAGAGGAACTGAAGAGCCACTCAGTGAATTTGAAAGAGGAGATTGAAAAAGCCTGCTTAAAACTCAACATTCAAAAAATGAAGATCATGGCACCTGGTCCCATCACTTCATATCAAATAGATGGGGAAGCAATGGAAACAGTGACCAGTTTTACTTTCTTGGGCTCCAAAATCACTGTAGATGGTGACTGCAGCCATGAAATTAAAAGACACTTGCTCCTTGGAAGAAAAGTTATGACCACCTAGACAGCATATTAAAAAGTAAAGACATTACTTTGCCAACAAAGGTCTGTCTAGTCAGAGCTATGATTTTTCCAAGGCATGGATGTGAGAGTTGGACCATAAAAAAGCTGAGCACTGAAGAATTGATTCTTTTGAATTGTGGTGTTGGAGAAGACTCTTGAGAGTCCCTTGGACTACAAGGAAATCAGACCAGTCAATCCTAAAGGAAATAAGTCCTGAATATTAATTGGAAGGACTGATGCTGAAGCTGAAACTCCAATACTTTGGCCACCTCATGTGAAGAACTGACTTATCCTGATACTGGGAAAAATTTAAGGTAGGAAGAAAAGGGGATGACATAATGAGATGGCAGGATGGCATCAGCAACTCGATGGACACGAGTTTGAGCAAGCTCTGGGATTTGGTGTTGGATAGGGAAGCCTGGCATTCTGCAGTCCATGGGGTCACATAGAATTGGACAAGACTGAGCGACTGAACTGACTGAAGTCAACTGTACATCAGTAAAATATATATTAAAGAAAAAATGAAGGACAAAGATAGAAACTAAAAGACAAAGGAGATCCTACTTTAAGAAAGAATTAAAGACATTTCTGAGTAGGATCCTTTTGTATTTACTGGAAAAATTGTCTCACTGAAAATGCAACTCATGAAAAGTCTTGTACTCAGGGAGAAGAGAGTTCCTTGCACTGAAGAGCAAGTATGGGTGGTGGTAGTGAACAAGGAATGGAGCATGAAATGAGGCTGGACATGTAGTCAACGTTCACACTAGGCAGAGCTTTATTTTATATATATATATATTTTTTTCATTTATTTTTATTAGTTGGAGGCTAATTACTTTACAATATTGCAGTGTTTTTTTGCGATACATTGACATGAATCAGCCATAGATTTACATGTGTTCCCCATCCTGATCCCCCCTCCCACCTCCCTCCCCATCAGCAGACAAATAGATAAGAAAGATATGGTACATATACACAATGAAATATTACTCAGTCATTAAAAAGAATATATTTGAATCAGTTTTAATGAGATGGATGAAACTGGAGCCCATTATACAGAGTGAAGTAAGCCCATTAGGCAGAGCTTTAGATACTGTAGTATGCAGGATCAATTTTATTCTAGGCACAGTGGACCCAATGAAGGGCTTTATATAGGGCAGTGAAATTATCTGATTTATACTTAAATTCTAATCAACTGCTGTATAGTGAATTATATGAAAGCAGTACTAGGGTTGCCATGTAATTTATCACCCACTGGAACACTTTTCAGTGTGAAATGGGCATTATTAATAATTATGCTGAGTCAATAGAAATATACTGGGACATGCGGAAGCCCAAGCAATAATAGACACAAGACAAAGCTAATAGTGGTTGCTAGATTCTGAACAAGGTGATGGCCTAATAAATAATAAATAAATATTAAAAAACCAAATTATTTCATGATATATTTTGGGGGTAGAATCAAGAGTATTATTGCTGATATTGATCTAAAGGATGGAGAGTAATCAAGACCTTTAGTCTCTGATTTAAGCAACTATATGAATAGAATTTCCTGAATTGGGAAAGGAGTTTGGGGGGAAATTGTTTAGGACAGAAGTAGGGAAAAAGTATATATATATATATCCATAATAAACCTCTAAACTCAGTTGTTGCTAAGATATTTGGTGGAGACAGTGGGTGGGACATTTGTATATGTATATTCAGGAACTTAGAGGTGAATAATGGATAAGAGATATATGTCTGGGCATCATCAACAAGTAAACGAATTTGAATAAATACTAGTGGAAGTGGTCAGATATAAAGTGTGAAGAAATGAATACAAAAGAGCATAGGTTCAGGCCCTATGAAACAGAAGTATATGGCAGAAGAGAAGAGAAGAGAGTATGTGAAGCTGAGAAGAAACAGCCTTTGAAATGTAAGATGATTCAGAAGACTGTAGACATGGAAATCAAGAGAGGAGAGTGTTTCATGAAGGATTTAACTCTGTAAAATGATGTTGATTGAAGTAGAGGGTATAAGGACAAGGAAGTACCTACTAAATTATGAGTCATTGTGATATTAAGAACAGCACTTTCTTCAAGTGGAGCCAGAATAAACCTGGTTGGAAAATAATGAAGAATGAACTGCAGGCTTGGAAGAAAGGACAATTTATTTTTTTCAATTTAGAGATATAGATATATAGATAAAGTAGATAGATAAATAGACAGATAGGTAGATAGAAGTAATTTCAAGAAATTTGTCATAGAGGGAAAGCAATAATGAGAGGGAAGCCGTAGCTGGATGGGGACATGAGGCTTAAGGAAAGTTAATTTTTTTTTTAAAGATGAAAGTTAAAAGAATATATTTGTATTCTGATGGGTGTCTGTTAGGGGAATTAAATGAATAGTCTTGTTTAGGCTTCAGAGACAAAGCAGAGCAGGCCTCTGACCTTGCTTCTAACCTGCCTGGACACTGCCCTGACTGGGAGTGACTGCCTGCCTGTGAGTGCAAGACTTGCAGCACCATAGATAAGATGGGGGAGAAATCTTGAGATTGTTGAGCCCCTGGAGAGGGTCTAGCCAACCAAGCCCCAGCTTAACTACATTCCGAGTTTTGCACAACAAAACAAATAGCATTAGAAGGAAACCAGGCTTACAATTTGGTCACAGATTGGTGATAATATCAGTTTTCATCCATTCTTGGATTATAATCTGTAACCTGAATTGCAGTCCTTGAAGTCTCACCCATGAGCGAATGCACCGCCTGGGACACTTTCCCAATTGGGACTCCAGATGTGCTGTGACACAGGACTTCCCAGTGCTGTTTAAGTCTGGATGTTGGTCAAAACCCAATTTGGTGATGTATCCTCTGCTCTTTCTATTTCTCTTTTCTTTTAATGTTAGTATATTGAAAGTAAGCTAGATAATTCTCTAATAAATATTTGTATTATTTATTTGTATATAACGAGTGGCTTATTTTGTTAACAAATCCTTTGTTCCTGAGATGAAAGTGAAAAAGTGAAAGTGAGAGTCCCTCAATAGCGTCCAACTCTTTGTGACCCCATGACCTATACAGTCCATGGCATTCTCCAGGCCAGAATACTGGAGTGGGTAGCCTTTCCCTTCTCCCGCAGATCTTCCCAACTCAGGGGTTGAACACAGGTCTCCTGCATTGCAAGTGGATTCTTTACCAGCTGAGCCACAAGGGAAGCCCAAGAATACTAGTGTGGGTAACCTATCCCTCCTTCAGGGGATCTTTCCAACCCAGGAATCCAACCAGGGTCTCCTGCCTTTGCAGGTGGATCCTTTACCAACTGAGCTACCAGGGAAGCTATGAGGGAAAAAGAAAACTTTTGGCAAAAAAATATTCTCCTTTCAAATACCCACAGCAAACTATTTACTTGGTTGTCTTCTCTACTTTCTTTTAAAAGTGATTTATTATAAGGCTTCAAGGATCTACTAGACAGCCCAATACAAAACAGTCCCTCAGTGAATGGCACTGAATGAGGACTAGTGCCTGAGAGCACCAGCATTTGTTATCTGTTTTCTTTTTGATCATAGCCACTCTGACAGGGGTGCAATGATATCCCATTGCGGTTTTGATTTGCATTTCACTGATGATTAGTGAAACTGAGCATCTTTTCATGTGTTTGTTGACCATCTGTATGTATTCTTTGGAAAAATGTCTATTTAAATGCTCTGCCTGCTTTGTACTCAGATTGTTTTCTTTTTTGATGTTGACCTTCTATTAGGTCTTCCATTGTGGCTCAGACAGTAAAGAATCTGCATGCAATGCAGAGACCTGAGTTTGATCCCTGAGTCAAGAAGATCCCCTGGAGAAGGGCATGGCTACCCATTCCAGCATTTTTGCCTGGAGAATCCCCTGGACAGAGGAGCCTGGTGGGCTACTGACCACAGGATTGCTCTATATTTTGGACATTGATCCCTTACTGGTTATATTGTTTGCAAATATCTTCTCCCATTCACTATATGTCTTGTTGTCTTGTTGATAGTTTTCTTCACTGTGTGAAAGAGAGATTTTTAGTTTGATATAGTTCCACTTATTTATTTTTGCTTTTGTTTCCTTTGTGTATTACTAAGGCCAATGTCAATGAGCACACAGCCTATGTTTTTTTCTGCATATGCTTTTTATGATCTTACATTTGTCTTCAATCCATTTTAATGTATTTTTCTTCACAACACGAAAGTGTAGTCCAGTTTCTTTCTTTTTTTTTTTGTATATATTTGTCCTGTTTTCCCAACACTGTTTATTGAAGAGGTTCTCTTTCCCCATTTAATATGCTTGCTGCCTTTGTCATAGATTAATTGCCTGTATAAGTGAAGGCTCATTTTGGGCTTTGTATTCTGTTCCATTGATCTATGTGCCTGCTTTTTCTTTTTGTCAGTACCATCCTGTTTGGATTACTGTAGCTTTGTATTTTAGTTTGAAATTAGAGTGTGTGATACCTCTAATCTTGTTCTTCTTTCTCAAGATTGTTTTGGCTCTTTGGGGTCTTTTGTGTTTCCATACAACTTTTAAATTATTTGCTCTAGTTGTGTGAAAATGCCATTGGTGTCTTTTTTTTTTTTTCATTCATTTTTATTAGTTGGAGGCTAATTACTTTACAATATTGTAGTGGTTTTTGCCACACATTGACATGAATCAGCCATGGATTTACATGTGTTCCCCATCCCGATCCCTCCTCCCGCCTCCCTCTCCATCCCATCCCTCTGGGTCTTCCCAGTGCACCAGCCCTGAGCACTTGTCTCATTTATCCAACCTGGGCTGGTGATCTGTTTCACCCTTAATAGTATACTTGTTTCAGTGCTATTCTCTCAGAACATCCCACCCTCACCTTCTCCCACAGAGTCTAAAAGTCTGTTTTAATAGAGATTGCATTAAATCTGTAATATTAATTCTTTCAATCAAGAATATGGTATATCTTTCCTGTGTTTGTGTCATCTTCAATTGCTTTAATCATTATCTCATAGATTCCCAAGTACAAGTCTTTTACCTCCTTAGGTAGGTTTATTCTTAGGTATGCACTTTTTTTGATGCACTCATGAATGGGATTGTCTCATTAATTTTTCTTTCTGATAGTTCATTGTTAGTGCATAGAAATGCAACAGATTTCAGTATACTAACTTTGTATCCTACAAATTTACAGAATTCCTGATGAGATCTAGTAGTGGTGAGGTCTTTAGTATTTTCTATGTATAGTATCATGCCATCTACAAAAGTGACAGTTTTACTTCTTCATTTCCAATTTGAGTTCCTTTTAATTCTTTTTCTTATCTGACTTTTATGCTAGGGCTTCCAATACCATGCTGAACAAAAGTGGTAAAAGTGGGCATCCTTGTCTTGTTCCTGGTCTTAGAGGAAATGCTTTCAATTTTTCACCATTGAATGTGATGTTAGCTGTGAACTTATCATATATGACTTTTAATATGAGATATGTTAGCTCTCTACCCACTTTTTCTTGAGAGTTTTTATCATAAATGGACTTTGAATTTTGTCAAATGCTTTTTCTGTACCTATCAAGATGATCTTATGATTTTTATTCTTTAATTGTTAATTTGATATAGCACACTGATTTGTGATTGTTGAGCCACAAATCATTGTATCTGTGGGATATATGCCACTTGATGATCTATGATCCTTTGATATATTGTTTAATATAGTTCGTTAATATTTTGTTGAGGATTTTTACACCTATGTTCATCAATGATATTGGCCTATTGCTTTTTTCTTTCTTTTTCTAGTATATTTGTCACTGGTGGATAAGGTTGAGTTCTGAGGCTAGTGCAGGCCCACTGGTAGGTGGAGTGAAGTCCTGGGTCCCTGATAGACAGGGTCAGGTCCTGGGGTTGCTATGGGCTTAGAGAGTCTTACAACAACTGACTTGCCAACTAGTGGAGCTGTTTCCCTGCTCAGATACTTGTTTGGCCTGAGATAGCCCAGTAATGGTGGTAAAAGGCCGGTGGTAAAATAGGCCCCAGCACCAATAAGCTAGAGGGAGGATTCCAAAATGGCACCAGCACCAGTGTCCTTGTAGTAAAATGAGCTCCTTGGTATGACTGCCACTGGTATCCGTGTCCCCAGGGTGAGCTGCAATTGACACCTGACTCTCCCAGAGGCTCTCCAAGGTCAGCAGGTGGGTCTGAATAGGTCCCATTCAAATTACTGCTTCTGCCTTGGGTCCCAAAGCATGTGAAAATTTTTGTGCACACTTTACTAGCCTTCAAAGCTGAGCATTTTGGGGGTTCATCTTTCTGGTGCAGAGCCCCCAGGCTGGAGAAGTTAATGTGAAGCTTAGATCTCTTGCTCCTTGAAGAAAACTTCTGAAATTGCAATTCTATTTCCATTTGGAGGCAACTACCTAGGAGTATGGATCCTGACTCTACTCTGTTTCCTTCCCTCCTATCCATCTCCTTATGGTTCCTTTTTTATATCTTTGGTTGTAGAAGATCTCCCTTACTAGACTCTGGTCTTCACCATCAATGGTTGCTCTATAAATAGTTGTAGTTTTAGTGCATCCAAGGGAGGAGGTGAACTCAGGGTCTTCCTTCCCCAAGGGAGGAGGTGAACCCAAGATCTTAGCCACCAGTCTCCTCTTTTACACTAAATCATATATAGATTATTTATAATACCAAATACAAGGTAAATGTTGTATAAATAGTTGTCAACGTGTGGTAAATTCAATTAAAATTAATTTAAGGTTTATTTAAACTAATTGTAATTAAAAAAAAATTCAATCCATTGTTAATTGAATCCCCAGATGTGAAACCTAAAGATAGGGAGGGCCTACAGCATGGTAATAGACTCAGTGTTTTCTCCTGGAAAATCTCGTGGACAGAGGAGACTGACACCTACAAGTGCACAGGATCACAAAAAGTCAGACATGACTGAAGTGACTTAGCAAACATGCACTGCAAATATAATTTTTATTCACTTACACCAGAAGCACACTAAGATAAGGTTGTAAAAGGCATTCCAGCTTTTCTGAAGAAATAGACAAGTGATGACTTGGTCAGTGAGGAAAACTGTGTACTTCTGTACAAACACATCTTTTTCCCTGATAAGAATTAGGATCAGAATAAGGGCAGTCCTTGACAGGTGGAAGCAGAAAATGCTTTTGCTTTAAAATAAGAAGAGTCAGAGTTGTTTGATTAACCATGAAGATGAGTTTATCTTGACTTTCTTTTTTAGCAAGCAGGAGCTCCATTAAGGAAGTTCCTGATAGAGTGAGCGTGGGTTCTCCCTTCAGATCTGACCCTAATCATCGTGGATTGTGACCCCATCTAAGAGGAATGATGAGCAGCAGCCTTAGTTGGGGGTGTCAGGGAATGTCCCAGGCTGACAAAGCAACCGTAGACCATGGCTTTTCTCTCCAGTTCATGGATGACACAGATCTGATCTTAGCTCTTACTTTTTTTTTTTCCTGGCCTTCCTAGCTTGCAGCAACTTTCCTCTTGGTAGCTAAAACAAAAGTAATGACTTTAATCTTAATTTTAAGATTTTAACCTTTAAGGGAAAAGTTTAATTTTAAGCCTTAAGGGAAATGCAGTTCATTAGTAATAAATACAGTACAATTAGGTTATGGTGTGTGAAGCTGAAGATAGGACTTCATATTCAATCACAGTGGCTACTCCTCTGACAGCTAATTCCTAGATTTTTCCTAAATTACATTGAGACCCAAGAAGGATGAAAAAAATAAATAAATAAATCCAGATTAAAAAAAAAACACTGTGATTAAACTGCAACATTGAAGAGTATCAATGAAGAAATGACAACCAGACTAAGGCTTCTCTTTACAGTAACAGAAACCAAAAATTAGTATCTACAATGTTATCATAAGTAATTGAAGGTTTTTGAAATTTTTTTTTTTTTCAAACAAAGGCTAAGTTAACAATCAACAGACTGCAAGAGCTAATAAGATATATACTTCATGGAGAAAAAAATTAAATCTTGAACAAAGAACTGAGATAAATAAGAAAATAAAGAATAAGAAATTGACACAGATAGGATACATTGAATAAGATCTAGCTATGGAAACACAGTGGAAGGGAAATGGTAAGAACATGCAAATAGGAGGGGTGAATGTTCAGAGCTTCAAGAAACAATTTCAAACTTCTTACATTTTTTTTCTGACTAAAGGTGAAAATTACAGGTCAACTTTATACATTTTGAAATGAAGTATACCTCTTCAAAACTCAAATATGACCACCAAAAGAACAAAACTCAGATTTTTAACAACCAAAGCAATAGAATTACAGAGTAAATATAAATACCTTGATCAATCTAGTAGAAGGTAGAAAAAGAGAAAAGGAGAAGTAATCATAGAAATTTCAGGGAAAATAGCTCAGAATAGCATAGTTATAAGAATAGATATAAAATTATTAGTAATGAAAATAAATTAATTATACTTTCTAGTTAAAAATAGTCTTAAATTATATATTAAACAAAAATCTATTTGCTAGTTATGAGACAGACATACTTAAAACATAAGGACAAAGAAAGGTTAAAAGTAAAAACATGGAAAAAATTATTCAAATAAAATATCAATAAAATCGCTGAGCAGTGCTAATACCAGCAAAATATACTTTATTTTGAGGAAAACAACATTAAGGATAAAGACACTTGCTACCTGATAAAAGGATAGAATACTCAGGAAGATATAAGAATTCTGAACTTTATTTGTTAATTTGCATAACATTCAACTGGACAAAGCAAGCATTGATAGGTTTAGCAGAAAATTATAGGTCCAACATCATATGAGTAATTTAATGATTCTCTCAGTGATTGATTTACTTCATGAGAAAAAAGTAGCAAATTTATGGGATTAAAAATATAATAAAAAAGCTTGATTTAAATCCATCTCACCTCAATAATGTGAGAATATAGCTTATTTTTAACTATGCTAATTAAACACTTAATCACAAAGTCCCCACATTAACTAAGGAATTGGAATTTGAGGTATCTTATAGACCATTTCATCTGACTAACATAAAATTAAGTAGTAAATCAAGTTTCAAAAATCCCACATGTTCAGACCAAAGGGAAAGAGAGAGAGAGAGAGAGAGAGAGAGAGAGAACATAGCTTCTTCATAAATCTTGGGTCAAAGAAGAGATGATAGGAATTAGAAAATAATACAAGGGGAATTTTGCAAAACCTCTTCCACATTATTAAATTCAGTAGTAAAGTCCAAATCTTAATTTTGTTTTCTGTTGACAGGATCACTCACTTCATTGTAAAGTTTTCCTCGCCTGTCCTTCCAACCCCTACTTCTCATCAACCCTTCTTCTCAGTCTCCCTTGCTGCTTCCTCCTCTTATAACTTCTTCCCATGGGAGCACCTCAAAAGTTGGCTGTTTTTGATTTGCATTTCTCTGATAATGAGTGATGTTGAGCATCTTTTCATGTGTTTGTTATCCATCTGTATGTCTTCTTTGTAGAAATGTCTGTTTAGTTCTTTGGCCTATATTTTGATTGCATCATCTATTTTCCCTCTACTAACCCTGAGGTTCTTCATTTCTTCCTTCTATAGATGCTTTAGGTGTAGAGTTAGGTTATTTATTTGACTTTTTTTCTTGTTTCTTGAGGTAAGCTTGTATTGCTATGAACCTTCTCCTTAGCACTGCTTTTACAGTGTCCCATAGGTTTTGGGTTGTTGTGTTTTCATTTTCATTCATTTCTATGCATATTTTGATTTTTTTATTTCTTCTATGATTTGTTGGTTATTCAGAAGCATGTTATTTAGCCTCCATATGTTTGAATTTTTAATAGTTTTTTTTCCTGTAATTGAGATCTAATCTTACTGCATTGTGGTCAGAAAAGATGACTGGAATGATTTCAATTTTTTTGAATTTACCAAGGCTAGATTTATGGCCCAGGATGTGATCTATTCTGGAGAAGGTCCCATGTGCACTTGAGAAAAAGGTAAAATTGATTGTTTTGGGGTGAAGTGTCCTATAGATATCAACTTACACACCAGTCAGGATGACTGCTATCCAAAAGTCTACAAGCAATAAATGCTGGAGAGGGTGTGGAGAAGAGGGAACCCTCTTACACTGTTGGTGGGAATGCAAACTAGTACACCACTATGGAGAACTGTGTGGAGATTCCTTTAAAATAACTGAAAGTAGAACTGCCATATAACCCAGCAATCCCACTCCTGGGCATACACACCAAGGAAACCAGATCTGAAGGAGACACTTGCACCCCAATGTTCATCGCAGCACTGTTTATAATAGCGGGACATAGAAACAACCTAGATGCCCATCAGCAGACGAATGGATAAGGAAGCTATGGTACATATACACAATGGAATATTACTCAGCCATTAAAAAGAATATGTTTGAATCAATTCTAATGAGATGGATGAAACTGGAGCCCATTATACAGACTGAAGTAAGACAGAAAGATAAACACCAATACAGTATACTAACACATATATATGGAATTCTAAAAGATGGTAATGATAACCCTATATGCAAAACAGAAAAAGAGACACAGATGTACAGAACAGACTTTGCGACTCTGTGGGAGAATGTGAGGGTGGGATGATCTGAGAGAACAGCATTGAAATAAGTATACTATCAAGCGTGTAACAGATCGCCAGCCCAGGTTGGATGCATGAGACAAGTGCTCAGGGCTGGTGCACTGGGAAGACCCAGAGGGATGGGATGGGGAGGGAAGTGGGAGAGGGGATTGCGATGGGGAACACATGTAAATCCATGGCTGATTTATGCCAATGTATGGCAAAAAACACTACAATACTGTAAAGTAATTAGCCTCCAACTAATAAAAATCAATGGGAAAAAAAATAAAGTTGGCTGTTGAGCTAATTTCCTTCTCTCTCCTCTTGGTCATCTCACCCACTGTGTGTCTTTAAATGCTACTTGTATACCTACAGCTCTCACCTTGCTTTTCCAGCTAGACCAATTCCCAGGTCTCACCTTCATATCTACTCCATGTGGATGCCTAAGAAGCACTTTAAACCTTACTGGCCACCACATGAGTCCCTGATCTTTCCCCACCTTAGTCCACTTATAGACTCCCATTTCAGTTCATAGAAAAGCTATTATTTTTGTTACTCAGGCCATAAACCTAGAATCTTTATGGATTATTCTTTGTCTCATATATTCTATACTGAATCTCCAGAAAGTCTTGCTGGCAGTTGTTTCACAATATATTCAGAATTTTATCTTCACATTGACTGCTACTACCCTGTTCTAAGCCTCTCTCTTGACTTACCACCTATTCCTGTCTTGCTGCTTTTACTTTTCTAACCTTTGCAGTCTATTTCCCATGAAAATTTAATTTAGTACTCTTGCTCAAAATCCTCAATGGCTCTTCATTCTGCTCAAGGCAAAAGTCAAAAGCCTTGCACTATATCACAAGGCTCTAAAACCTCCCTCATCCCATTCTGCTTTTGATCTCTTTTGTTGTTGTTCAGTCACTAAATTGTGTCCGACTCTGCGACCCCATGGACTGCAGCACGCCAGGCTTCCCTGTCCCTCACCATCTCCCAGAGTTTGCCCAAGTTCATGTCCATTGAATTGGTGATGCCATCCAACCATCTCATCCTCTGTCACCCTCTTCTTCTGCCTTCAATCTTTCCCAGCATCAGGGTCTTTTCCAATGAGTCAAATGGCCACATCATGTGGCCAAAGTGTTTTAGCTTCAGGTTCAACATCAGTCCTTACAATGAGTATTCAGAGTTGACTTCCTGTAGGATCAACTGATTTGATCTCTTAGTTGTCCAAGGGATTCTCAAGAGTCTTCTCCAGCACCACAGTTCAAAAGCATCAATTCTTCATCACTCTGCCTTCTTTATGGTCTAACTCTCGTATTCATCCATATATGATTACTGGAAAGACCTAGTCTTGATTATACAGACCTTTGTTGACAAAGTGATGTCTTTGTTTATTAATACACTGTCTAGGTTTGTCATAGCTTTCCTTCCAAGATGCAATTTTCTTCCAATTTCATGGCTACTGCCACCATCCACAGTGATTTTAGAGCTCAAGAAGAGGAAATCTGTCACTCCTTCCACCTTTCCCCCTTCTATTTGCCATGAAGTGATGGGACCAGAAGCAATGATCTTAGTTTTAATTTTGAGTTTCACGCTGGCTTTTACTCTCTCCTCTTTCACCCTCATTAAGAGACTCTTTGTTTCTGCCATTAGAATGGTATCATCTGCACATCTGAGGTTGTTGGTGTTTCTCTCAGCAGACTTGATTCTAGCTGTGACTCACCCAGCCCAGCCTTTCCCATGAAGTGCTTTTCCTATAAGTTACACAAACAGGGTGACAAGGCACAGCTTTGTCACACTCCTTTCTCAGCATTGATCTAGTCAGCTGTTATGCAAGATTCTAACTGTTGCTTCTTGGCTTGCATACAGTTTTCTCAGGAGACAGTTAAAATGGTCTGGTATTCCCGGCTTTCTAAGAGTTTTCCACAGTTTGTTATGATCCACATATCTCCCTGGTTGTCCTCCAAAGTGGCAGGCACATTCTTACCTTCACAGGCCTTTGTGTCTGCTATTCCCTCTAGTTGGATCCTCATCCCCTAGATTTTGCTCATCCCCATGCCTCCTTCAAATCTCTGCCCAAATATCATATGCTTGTTGAAGCTTACCCTCGTGAACCCAGAGCTCCTATTACTCTTGCTGTATGTTTCTATCTGGTGTTTATCACCTTCTAACAGAGGACATGAATGAAGCTCCTTGGGTCATTGTCTGCTTCCTCCTCTAGAACACAGCCCTGGGAGAGCACAAGCTTGAGTATCTCTTTCACCAGCTGTATCCTCAGCACCCAGAGCAAGACATCCAGCCCATAGTAAGTATGTAAGTAATATTTTTTAATAGATTAATAGAGAATAATGATGATGCTATATAAAAATGAATGGGATACAGCTAAATAGTTTCTAGAATGAAACTGTCTTAAGTGCTTATATTAACAATGAAGGATACTAATAAGAGATGACTCATTGGAAAAGACCCGAATGCTGGGAAAGATGGAAGACAAAAGGAAAAAGGAGTAACAGAGGATGAGATAGTTAGATAGTATCATTGACTCAAAGGATATGAATTTGAGCAAATTCCTACAGATAGTGAAGGACAAAGGAACCTGGCATACTGCAGTCCATGGGGTCACAAAGAGTTGGATACAACTTAGTGACTAAACAACAACAAATACTAATAAGATAAACATCCAAATTCAAGACATAATAAAAATAACAGATTAAACTAATGGAAAAAGTGAAAAGAAAGAAATGTTAAAAAAAAGAAACAGAGACAGATATAATGACAGTATCAAGAAAAACAAAATTGGTTCTTTGAAAATCACTGCCTAATAGTACTTTCTATGATGTGAAAATGTCCTGTGCTATATAATGTGGTAGCTGTTTGTTGATTAAAATGAGCAACTTAAATGTGTCTCAGATTCTGACTGAAGATTTGAATTATTTTATTTGATTTAAATTAATTTCAATAGCCATATGCAGTTTGTAATACTGCATTGGATGGCACAGTTCCACAGTATTCTTATATAGTGTTATATATATATATATATATATATATATGTATGTATGTATATGGAACACTGTGCCAGCTGGGAAGCCCTAAGTGTGTTTGTGTGTGTATTGTGTATGTGTGTGTGTGCGTGTGTGTGTGTGTGAATGTTTATGTATACTTCCCAGCTGTGCTTCCTGGGAATGTAGATGTGTGCTTCCCAGGTGGCACAGTGTTCCATATGTGTGTGTACACACACACACACACACACACACACACACAAAGGGGCTTACCAGGTGACATGGTGATAAACAATCCACTTGCCAATTCAGAGATGCAAAAGACTCAGATTTGATTCCTGGGTTGGGAAGATCCCCTGAAGCAGGAAATGGCAACTCACTCCAGTATTCTTGCCTGGAAAATTCCATGGACAGAGGATCCTGGTGAGGTACAGCCCATAGAGTCTCAAAGTGTCAGACATGACTGAAGTGACTTAGCGTGCACAAACACACACACACACACACACACACACACAATACACACACAAACACACTTAGGGCTTCCCAGCTGGCACAGTGTTTCTTATGAAAACAGAATGGGAGATAGCTAGAGACACCCTAAATGACTGTCAGTATTTGATTATATAGATAAGGTGAAATAAATTCATACAATATTATTTTTACAATTTATTAATTAGATTAATTCCATTGAATGCTATGCAGTGCTAACACTATACTAAGTCTGAGAAAACAGTAGTTTCAAAGATTTAAACATAATGCATCTATGAATATTTTGTTTATTATATATTCAAAATATTCTTTTGAGTAAAAACTAAATGCAAAATAATACTTAGAATATCATACTATGTATTTAAATTTTTTAAACTGCAAAATTAGTACTTTGTGTTTTGAAGATAGTAATATTTACAAGAAAGCTGTTTATTGTTATTTGACACATCTCTATATTCACAGAAATTGCTACCTCTGTGATGGAGGTCAAGAATAGCTTCAAGGAGGGATAAGCAGGGCCCTTCATTATTCCATTTCAGTTCTTTACAGCTTCTCACACAATTGCAATACTTCATAATAAAAAAGAGAAAGCAATGAAGAGAAGGAACATGAATATAAACTCTAAAGTCTCTGATTCTC
This sequence comes from Odocoileus virginianus, assembly GCF_023699985.2. Lineage (NCBI taxonomy): Eukaryota > Metazoa > Chordata > Mammalia > Artiodactyla > Cervidae > Odocoileus > Odocoileus virginianus. Next base: position 2,075,502 of record NW_027224327.1, on the reverse strand, counting down.
TGTTTTCAAAACTGCTAATGAGATCCTCCCCATGAGGGTCAGCAAGGCCCCTGCTGTGAAGATACACCAGATGCAGCCTGCCTGTGGAAAACACATCTTACTTAGTTTCCTACTGAGCCGAATCCTTTAAAGGGTTAGGAAGGGCATGAGCAAGTGGCAGGGCAAGGCTGGACAAGCTGGACACCTCCTGGATCTCCACCCAAGGTGTTTTTTTGGAAGACCACAGGGAGACTTCATGTCACCTGGCAGAATTTCACATGGCAGTTAACAACTTGGCCAGGCCTGATACCAACATATGGGGAATCACCTCCATCATAAGTGGCTTGACACCCTTAACCTATAACACACTTGCTTTCCAGTGACACCTAACCCAAGTTGTTTCCTTTATGAAATCATTTTCTGTCCTGTAGGCCTCTCCTTTCCTCAAAGTCTCCGAAGTGTATGTTTCACCTCCGTTTGTCAAAGGCCCCTGGCCCACTACCCATCCCACTGTGGGGACAGTGGCAAAGCTAGCTCAAAGCCACATCCCTTGCTGTGACAGGGCTCACCCCACCATCTGCTTTATCCCTTTGGTTTAGAGTTCTTCAGTCTTGTTTTCTCTGGGCAGGACATATGCCCCTGAATGAGAGAAAGCCATGTGGATGGACATCAGAGTGTCATCTGGCAGTGATGGAGTTGCTGATGAGGGCTGTTCTCACACTGAATGGTAGGTGGGATCAACCCACCAAGTCACAGTAAGGAGCAAAGCTACAGGACTCCCTTCCTGGGCAGCACCTGTGTCTCCATTTGGGTGGGGCCAAATGAAGTTTCTCACAGGTGGCCAATTCCCAGGAGATAAGAAAAAGAAACTGAACCACATGTGCTCCATTCCTGCTCCAAAGTTTACCAGTCAGCTAATTCACTTCTTTCATTGCAGAGAGGGGGTGAACTCCTAACTCAATGCAGGTCCTTATGCAGGGAAGGAGCAGTTAAGAGCTTTCCTCCAAGAGATCTCATGAGATTGTTAAGAGGAAAAATGAGATGGTGAATGTAATGAACTTGGAATGGTAACTAGTATGCAGTAAAAATTCAATAGTGACAGAATTTTTGTCATTGTTGTTGTGTACTATGACCAGGACAAAAAAGTGAAAGCAAAAGTAGCATCTTCCCAACCCAGGGATCAAACGCAGATATCCCACATTGCAGGTGAAGCCCAAGTGAAATAAGCCAATCACAAAAGCACAAATATTATATGAAGCACCTACTTAAATTCTGTACCCATTAAATATGCCCTATTTTCCCCTAACCTAGCCTCTGGCAACAACCATTCTATTTTCTGTCTCTATGAATTTGACTAATCTAGATAGTCACATGTTTATTGCTTTTCTGTTCATCTGTTAATGGGCATTTGGGTTACTTCCACCTTTTGGTTAATGTGAATAATATTCCTGTGAACCAGGGTGTATCTTTTTACTTCTTTTGTATTATACATATATGCAGAAGTAAAATTCCAGTAATTCCACGGTAATTCTAGGTTTAAATTTTGGGGAATTACCATACCATTCACCAAAATGACTACACCATTTTATATTCTTATCAGGCATTCATGAGTGTTCCAGTTTCTCTATATCCTCTCTTACTATTTTTGTTTGTTTTCTTGTTTTAATCTTTGTAGCAATCACCCTTAATGGTATGAAATGGTATTGAATTCTGAATTTGAAGATTTTAAACTTTTTAAAGTGTATAATTCAGCAGCATTCATAATGTACATTCAGTACATTCACAATGTGGTATAATCATTACCACTATTTAGTTCCAAAATATTTTATCATGTGAAAAGGAAACTCACTACCCATTAGCATCACTCTCAATTCATGTTACAACTACTAATCTGCTATCTATCCCTATGAATCTGCCTATTCTGGGTAATTTATAAAATGGAACCACACAATATGCAATTTTTCTGTCTGGTTTCTTTTATTTAGAATAATATTTTTAAGATTTATCCATGCATAGCATGTGTAGCACCTGAAACTGCTAATTTTACGTATCAACTTGGTTAACCACAATGCCTTCCCAAGTGACTCAGATGGTAAAGAATCTGCCTGCAGTGTAGGAGACCTGGGTTTGATCCCTGGATTGGGAAGATCCCCTGGAGAAGGGAATGGCTACCCACTCCAGTATTCTTGCCTGGAGAATCCCAATGGACAGAGGAGCCTGGTGGGCTACAGTCCATAGGGTTGCAAAGAATCAGACATGACTGAGTGACTTTCACACCTCACACTTGATTATACAACAGTACCTAAATATTTGTTGCTTAGAAGGTATTTTTCAGATGAGATAAGTGTTTAAATCAGTAAACTTTGAGTAAACAAAAATGTATTTTAAAAATTTATTTTTAATTGAAGGATTTCATTGAAGCTTTACAATATTGGGTTGATTTCAGCCAAACATCAACATGAATCAGCCATGGGTATACAAAAGTCACCTCCTTCTCATATTGCTTTTAAACATGGATGGGTCACATCCAAACAACTTAAGGCATTAAGGAAACAGCTGACTTTTGTTGAGGAAGAGGGAATTCTGCCAGCAGAATTCACATTTCCCAATTTCCCAGTTCAGTTACTCAGTCATGTCTGACTCTGCAATCCCATGGACTGCAGCACACCAGGCTTCCCTGTCCATCACCAACACCTGGAGCTTATTCAAACTCATTTACATTGAGTCAGTGATACCATCCAACCATCTCATCCTCTGTCGTCCCCTTCTCCTCCCACCTTCAATCTTTCCCAGCATCAGGGTCTTTTCAAATGAGTCAGTTCTTCGCATCAGGTGGCCAAAGTATTGGAGTTTCAGCTTCAACATCAGTCCTTCCAATGAATATTCAGGACTGATTTCCTTTCAGGATAGACTGGTTGGATCTCCTTGCAGTCCAAGGGACTCTCAAGAGTCTTCTCCAACACCACAGTTCAAAAGCATCAATTCTTCAGCACTCAGCTTTCTTTACAGTCCAACTCTCATATCTATACATGACTACTGGAAAAACCATAGCTTTGACTAGATGGACCTTTGTTGGCAAAGTAATGTCTCTGCTTTTAATATGCTGTCTAGGTTGGTCATAGCTCTTCTTCCAAGGAGCAAGCATCTTCTGTAGTGATTTTAGAGCCCAAGAAAATTTTAGTTTATATATTGAATTTCAAGCTGGATTTTACACTCTCCTCATCAAGATACTTTTTTATTTCTGTCATGAGGGTGGTATCATCTGCATATATGAGTTTGTTAATATTTCTCCCAGCAAACTTGATTCCAGCTTGTAACTCATCTAGCCCAGCATTTCACACAATGTACTCTGCATATAAGTTAAATAAGCAGGGTGACAATATACAGCCTTGTTATACTCCTTTCCCAATTTTGAACCAGTCTATTTTTCCATGTCTGGTTCTAACTGTTGCTTCTTGACCTGCATACAGATTTTTCAGGAGGCAGGTAAGGTGGTCTGGTATTCCCATCTCTTTAAGAATTTTCCTTAGAAAGTTTTTCTAAGAAGAAATGTTTTCAAAGTCCAAACATTTGCAGCATATATAAGTATCTTATTCATTTTTATTGTTAAAAGGCATATAACTATATAGATATACCTCCATTTTATTTACTCATTCATGAGTTGATAGGCATTTGAGTTTCTTCCAATTTTGTGATATTATCAAGAATGTCTGTACAAGTTTTGTGTGGACACATGCTTTCATTTCTATTGAATACATACCTAGGAGTGGAATTTCTGGTTCATTTGGTAAATCTATGTTTAGCACTTATTAATAGCTGCACCATTTGAATTCTACCAGCAATATATGAGGATTCATATTTTGATCTTTGCCAACACTTGGTATTTTATGCTGTTATTTATTTTAGCCATCTTAGTGAATGTGCAATGGTATTCCATTGTGATTTTACTTGCTTTTCCCTAATTGTTGCAGAAAAAGTGGGATGTGAGATGAAGATCATGTCTAGGTACTGGGTGAGTCCCTGAGATGGGCCGGCTTCAAGTAGGAAAGACTTCAAGAACAAACTAGAGTAAACTGAAAGTAAGTTTATTTAGAAAGTGTACATACTCATTAGAATCTCAAAAGGCTGAGAGGTAGTTCCAGGGCACGGGGTCATCTTGGAAAGTGAGAGCACACCAAAAATATGGGATGATTAATTTTGGGGGCTGGGAAGTTTCATAGGCTGATGAATGGGAGGATTACTCCAACTATTTTGGGAAGGGTTGGGAGTTCCAAGCATTGGACTACAGGCCACATTTTCAGCTTTCCTGGTCAGTCTTGGAACTGTCATGGTGCCTGTGGGTGTGTTGCTTAGCTAGTGTATTACATTATGAGATGCTCAAGGCTTACTGGAAGTCGAATCTTCTGCCATCTTAGGCCTTGTTCTTCTGCCATGTTGGGTCTTGTTCATTCTATCCACTCTATGTCCTATCCTGTTCTCAATGATTATGTCATTCTTTTAACAGTTTTGCTCTATCTCCTTCCTTCTTATCTCATAATGGCAATGAGTGTAAGCATCTTGTCATATCCTTATTGGCCATCTCTGTATTTTCTTTCCAAATTTGCTGGCATATTGAGTGCATCACTTTTACAGCTTCATCTTTTAGGATTTGAAATAGCTCAACTGGAATTCCATCACCTCCACTAACTTTGTTCATAGTGATGTTTCCTAAGGTCCACTTGACTTCATATTCCAGGATGTCTGGCTCTAGGTGGGTGATCACACCATCATGATTATCTGGGTCATGAAGATCTTTTTTGTATAGTTCTTCTGTGTATTCTTGCCACCTCTCTTAATATCTTCTGCTTCTGTTAAGTCCATATCATTTCTGTCCTTTATTGTGCCCATTTTTGCATGAAATTTTCCCTTGGTATCTCTAATTTTCTTGAAGCAATCTCTAATCTTTCCCATTCTATTGTTTTTTTTTTTCTATATCTTTGTATTGATCACTGAGGAAGACTTTCTTATTTCTCCTGTTATTCTTTGGAATACTGTGTTTAAATGGGTATATCTTTCCTTTTCTCCTTTGCCTTTCACTTCTTTTCACAGCTATTTATAAGGCCTCTTCAGACAATCACTTTGCCTTTTTGAATTTCTTTTTCTTGGTGATGGTCTTGATTCCTGCCTCTTGCACAATGTCAGGAACCTCCATCCATAGTTCTTCAGGCACCCTGTCTGCCAGATCTAATCTCTTGAATATATTTCTCACTTCCACTGTATAATCATAAGGATTTGATTTAGGTCATACCTGAATGGCCTAGTGGTTTTCCCTACTTTCTTCAATTTAAGTCTGAATATGGCAATGAGGAGTTCATGATCTGAGTCACAGTCAGCTCTCAGGTCTTGTTTTTGCTTGTTCAGCAGTGGCCACAGGACTGGAAAAGGTCAGTTTTCAATCTCAAAGAAAGGCAGTGCCAAAGAATGCTCAAACTACTGCACAATTGCATTCATCTCACACACTAGCAAAGTAATGCTCAAAATTCTCCAAGCCAGGCTTCAACAGTACATGAACTGTGAACTTCCAGATGTTCAAGTTGGATTTAGAAAAGGCAGAGGAACCAGAGATCAAATTGGTCAATCTCTGGTTGGATCATCTGTTGGATTATCAAAAAAGCAAGACAGTTCCAGAAAAACATCTACTTCTGGTTTACTGATTATGCCAAAGGCTTTGACTGTGTGAATCACAAAAAACTGTGGAAAATTCTTCAAGAGATGGGATTACCAGACCACCTTATCTTTCTCCTGAGAAATCTGCATGCAGGTCAGGAAGCAACAGTTAGAACTGGACATAGAACAACAGACTGGCTCCAAATCAAGAATGGAGTACATCAAAGCTGTGTATCATCACCCTGCTTATTTAACTTATATGCAGAGTACATCATGAGAAATGCTGGGCAAGATAAAGTACAATCTGGAATCAAGATTGCCAGGAGAAATATCAATAACCTCAGATATTCAGATTACACCACCCTTATGGCAAAAAGTGAAGAGGAACTATAGAGCCTCTTGATGAAAGAGGAGAGTGAAAAATTTGACTTAAAACTCAACATTCAGAAAACTGAGATCATGGCATCTGGTCCAATCACTTCATGGCAAATAGATGGGGAAACAGTGGAAACAGTCGCTGATTTTATTTTCCTGGGTTCCAAAACCACTGCAGATGGTGACTGCCAGCCATGAAATTAAAAGATGCTTATTCCTTGGAAGAAAAGTTATGACCAACCTAGACAGCATATTAAAAAGCAGAAACATTACTTTGCCAACAAATGTCCATCTAGTCAAAGCTATGGTTTTTGCAGTAGTCATGTATAGATGTGAGAGTTGGACTGTAAGGAAAGCTGAGTGCCAAAGAATTGAACGGTGTGGTGTTGTAGAAGACTGTTGAGAGTCCCTTGGACTGCAAGGAGATCCAACCAGTCCATCCTAAATGGCAACCCACTCCAGTACTCTTGCCTGGAAAATCCTATGGATGAGGAGCCTGGTGGGCTGCAGTCCATGGGGTCGCAAAGAGTCAGACACGAATGAGCGACTTCACTTTATGCATTGGAAGAACTTATGCTGAAATTGAAACACCAATACTTTGTCCACCTGATGCAAAGAACTGACTCATTGAAAAAGACCTGGCATGCTACAGTCCAGGGGGGTGCATAGACTTGGACATGACTGAACAACTGAGCTGAACTGAACTGAACTGTTTCTTCATTGGAGAAATGTTGATTGACCTTTGCCAACTGATCAATTGCCAATTGGCCTTTGCCAATAATTATTGAGTTATCTATTTTACTATTGAATTGTGAGTTTTCTTTATATATTGTTGGTAAAAAGTCTTTGTCAAATACTTCTCTTATTCTATTGGTTGTTTTTAACTTCCTTTGGTGGTATAATTTGCAGCACAATTTTTTTTTAAATTTTTACAGATTTCAAAATTTTAGGTAGCCCCCAGATAAGTTAGAAAATATTACAAAATATAGGTTAAAGTTGAATGTTTATGAGGAAGAGCTAGAAGGTAACATAGACAAATTAAAACACTGATTTAATTAAAACACTGATTTAATTAAATGACAGACTTGTAAGCAACTTTTGCTTTGAATTTGTGTTGTTTATTGTTTTTACAATAAAGTTTTTAAAAAAAAGAAAAGAAATACACAATAGTTTGTGGATAATGTTTGCACTATTTCCTCTGATTTTATGTGAGGAATTGAAAACTGGGCTGCTGCTGCTCAAGACCAAGACCACCATGGCTATGCTGTGAGAGACTGAGGCAAGGGAGAGTAAATACATACATAGCTTTTGACTGGGGGTCTGCTTAGTTGCTGTATGCCTTTCATTGTTTACCAAAGACCCTGCAAAGTTGGTCTAGATGGCTTTTTGTCTAAGAAGAACTTGGAGCTTTCTTTCTTTCTTTTTTTTTTTTTTTTTGGCTTGGAGCTTTCTAGCTCACCACTTTGATGAAGTCTTAGTCCTCCAATTTTTATATCCTTTTTTCATATTGTTTTGACTATTAGATACCCCTTGACTTTTCCATATAAATTTCAGAATCATTGTGTCTATTTCTGAAAAAAAAAAAACAGAACAAAACAAACCCAAAACAGCTAGTTTTTTGATAAAGAAATACTGCATCTAGGATCAATTTTGAAAAAAATTGCTATCTAAACAATTTCAAATCTTATTTAGATTTTTAACTTCTTTCAGTTATATTTTAGACTTTTTGAAGTATTAGCCTTGTGCTTCTTTGGTAAATTTATCCCTTGTTTTATTCCTTTTGGTTCTATTATAAATAGAATCACTTCCTTAATTTCATTTTTGGATTGTTCATTGTTAGTGTATAGAAGTACAATAAAATTTTTATTAATTGCTGAACTTGTTGGACTTGTTTTTTTTCTGAACTCATTTTTAGTAGTGATTTAGTACACTGTTTAGAATGTTTTGTATATAAGATCATGCCATATAAAAACATAGATACTTTTGTTTCTTCCTTTCAAATGTGGATACATATTATTTGCCCATAACTTATTGGAACTGTTGAGTATTGGCAAGAGTGGGCGTCCTCCTTTTATTTCTGACCTTCAGTCTTTCATCATTAAGTATGATGTAGCTCTGGGTGGATGCTAAGTTGCTTCAGTCATGTCCATCTCTTTGAGACTTTATGGACTGTAGTCTACCAGGCTTCTCTGTCCATGGAATTCTCCAGGCAAGAATACTGGAGAAGTTTGCCATGCCCTATTCCAGGAGATCTTCCCAACCCAGGTTTCAAATTCATGTCTCTTACATCTCCTGTATCATCAGATACATTGTTTTCACTGCTAGAGCCACGTGGGAAGCCCTGATGTAGCTCTGAGATTTTCGGATATCTTTCTTATCTTGTAGAGAAAGTTAATTTTTATGTTTGCTGATTTTTTTTTATGAAAGGGTGTTAGATTTATTTTTTCAATTGTTTCATAGATCTATTGAGGTAATGATGGGGTTTTTTGTGTTTATTCTACATTTATAGATATAGGGTTATATATATATATATATATATTATAGATATAGGGTATTACATTAATTGATTTTTAGGTTTTAAACACACTTTGCATTCCTGGTAAATTCCATTTGGTAATGGTGTAAGACCTTTTTTTTTTTTAATATGTTGCTGGAATTGCTTTACTAGTATTACACTGAGGATATTTGCATAAAAATTCATAAGGGTATTGGTCTGTAGCATTTTTTATTGATATATTTTTCTCTGGTTTTGATATTGGGGTTATACATTGGTTTTGACATTGGTATTAATACAATTAAATGGAAAGGATTCAGTCTTCTTCCACATTTTGGAACGTGCTGTAAAGGATTGTGCTAATTATTATTTAAATGACCAGTACCACTGATGTGTTTGCCTGGGATTTTCTTTGTGTGGATATTTTTAATTATTACTAATGAGTTTCTTTCCTTTTTCAAGGTTATTCAGATTTTCTATTTCTACTTAAGTTTATTTTGTCATTATTGTCAAATATATTACATTTTACACACACAATAATCATTGCTTTCTAAATCAGTAAGAGAAGAATGAAGAGGAAATATGCAATGATATTGTCTTTTATTAATTATGTTTGTTAATATTCATTGTTTTGTTATTTAAATTAAAATGACTTTCTGGGTTACTTATTTCTTTCTGAACAGTATTTATTATTTCTGAAAGATACATCTGCTAGAAATGTCTTCTTTCAGTTTTTGCCTATTTGAGAATATTTTTATTTTGCCTTCAATTTCTCAGGAATAATTTTAGTACATATGATTCTTGTCTGACAGCCACATCCCCCCACAACTTTAAATATGTCATCCTATTGCTTTTGGTCCTCCATTGTTTCTGATAAGTCAACTAAATTGCTATTTGATTTCCCCTGTATATTACAAGTCAAGGTTTTCTTGTTACTTTCAAGAATTTTTTTCTTTGTTTTTGTCTTTCAATATTTTGCTATGATGTTTCTGGGTGTATATTTTATTTTATTCTACTTCAAATTGATTAAACTTGTTGAGTGTGTAGTTTATTACAAATACAATTTCTAAGCCATTATTTTTGAGTATTTTTTTCTGTTCTTATCCCCCTCTCTTTTTCGTTCTGGTTCTTCCCTTATGTTAGTGCACTAACCACATTCCCTATTTCTCTTGTACTCTGTTCATTTTTCTTTCTTCCTACTCTCTATTATTCCAATTACACAATCTCTGTTGATATGTGTCCAAGTATGCTGACTCTTTCTTAATGCTAGATCATATTTACTGTAGATCCCCTCCAGTGTATTTTTCATTTTGATTATCATACTTCTCAACTCCAGTATTTTAAGTTTTGAGTATTTTCTATCCTTTAATTTATATTCTCTATTTGATGAGACATTGCTATTCTATCTTAATCATCTTTAAGAATTATTTTATTTGGTTCTTATATTAAACTTTTAGCTTGAGTATAATGTTGTTTATTGATATCATGAAAATACCAGATTCCTCTTAATACCAACATATTTATCATTTTTTGACACTGACTGTAGGGTTGAACTTCCCCATGCTCTGGTCCCAGTAAATTCAGTTTCTTTGGGAAGAGTTACTGAGGTCTTTGTTCTTATTGCCTCTCTCTCCCACTGTGCAAATCCTCTGTGCCACTTTTACAGAAATGGGGATAATAGCCCATTTCTATAAAAGTAACATGTCTTTTTACCATCAGGGAAGTAAGCAGGGAAAATAACCTTTGGTCTTCCAGCCTGCTATTTTCAGCATAGAAACTCTACCCTATGAGGGAGATGGGGCATGGGGTATTGGTGCCCAGTATACTTATTTGGAGTGGAGTTTTCAACTTCCAACTAGGGGGGTTGGTAGATTAAGAGATTCTCATATCTCTTGGAAACTCTTGGTTGCTATAAAGCTTCTCTAACATAGAACAGTGTGGATGAGAGATTCTGGTGGTCTACTTCTCTAAGGAAGACACTGTAGTCCTAGACTTGGAATTGGGTGAGAGGAAGCCCTGTGTCCTTGGTTGATAGACAGAACTTCCATCACATTAAACTAGTGGGGTGGGAGTGTGTCATGGCTTAGAAGTCACACTCTTATTTGCTTAATAAGACTTAGTAGATATTCTTGAATAAATGTTCCCCCATTTCCCATATGTCCTTAGGGCAACTTCCACAGTCTTTAAATGTTTTCTAAAATAATTATCACCATTTATGGTAAGTACACAGAACTCCTCAAATTGTCATTCAGGAAGTCACCTACACCCTTATAGATAATTTTTATTTCTTACTAATACTTTAAAAATAAGTTCTAAATTTTCTACAGTAAGCAGAATTTGTATTTTGAAAGAAAATTCCAATTAGCAACATAAACATTAAAATCTAGACATTTTCTGTGGAGGGAGTCTGCAAGGACAAACATAGACTGTATAACCATTTCATTAGAAATATATCTGTGCATTTAACCTGGGCTATAGGAAGGGCTTGGTCTCTTTTGAGGAGGAAAAATAAAAAACTTCCATCACTTGCAACAGCAAGAAAAAGTCTGATCAGAATGTAACTATGACTACCATAAAATGGTTAAGAGGTTTGATGCATTAAAATTCTTTTATCATGTGAATCTAGATCTTGGTGGGATGTTATTTAAATATAACCTACACAAATTTACTCATCTTATAGGTGAAAATTCTGTGTAGTCTTAGTGAGATTGCCATGGCTGGGGTCAGGCCTCCAGATTCCCAGGTCTGGGTGTTCCTAGTGGGAATAACATTTGACATATTATTAGCTTCATCCCTGAAATACATATGATTCTCTGAACAAAGCACATAAATTCTTGCAAAGACTTGAAATGTTTAAGTCTAGATTCTGGTACCTACTAGTTGAGTTTTTAACTAGGTGAGCCACTCCTTTGAGTTGTAGAAAATACTCAGTTTTCAGTATCTAAGGCGCAAATAGAAAATTGTAATAGAAAATAACTTTATAAGCTCCAAAATACTTATCTATTCCAGGATTTCTAGCCACAAACAACAGAACTTGGGCTAGCTAGCTTAGAAAAGTGCTGATCAAATAAGACTGCATAGTGTAAAAGATGAGTGGGAAAGCTGGAAAATCACACCTAGCAAACAGCGGGCACAGGTGGAGGCAGGGCCAACCAGGAACAGGTGCTGTCACAATCTGGAGACCATCCAGCTGAGGATCATACTCCTGACTCCAACCAGATCCTCACTGCTACATCTTGTTCTCCTCATCACCCGACTTCTCATTATTGCTACCACACCTGCATTCTCATCTTCCTCAAGATTTCAACCATCCAAACCTATCTTTTGGTGAGTGATGGGGCAGCGGCATCCAGCATCTCCAACTCCCACGGTGGGAATGGAGTCTAGATGTTGAGCAGCCAAATGACAAAGATCCACTGTAACCATTATTACTACTATGATCCATGTGATCTCCCCTCATTCCTGAGAACCAGTCCAGGAACTTCCAACCTGGCTTGTGACACAAAAACATTGAGGCCACAGAGACTGAGTGTGTTGCCCATGCCACACAGCCAGGGACTCATGGAACAAAGCCAGGAGGACAGTGACCCTGGTATTTTCACTGCCCTCTCTTTGATTCTCAAATCCATGTAAATCCATATAATCTCCGAGTTGGATGATGAATATTGTGAATTGTGCAAACATTATTATATTCCACAGTTTGTTACTAACCCTACACATAAAGACATGCATTTTTACAGTTCTCTAAGTGCCATAATTTTGCCGAGTTTTCTAGTGTCTTCATTGCTATAGGACAGCTAAGCAGATGACTAATTTGTTGAGACATATCATACCCCAAGAAAGCCAAGAGAGGAATGAAGAGGGGGTTGCTGAGCCTATTCAACCTTAGGAATCAAATATTTATCATTCTATTAAGATTTTACTTAGTGGCTCTTAGGAATCCAGCATAGGGATTCACCAGCTGAGGGGAGACAGAGACAGAAAATAAGATCCTTGTATAGAAGCTCAGTTTTGGGGGAAATATAAGCTAGATGGGAAAAATGAACAAATCATCTCAGTGATTATTGGGGACCCACAGCTAAGAAGGTGAAAAAAGAAAACACAATTTTAAAAAGTAGTTTCTCAAAAAAATAAATAAATAAATAAAATAAAAAGTAGTTTCTCTTAAATTTATTCGAAATTGGAAAACGTGTACAACAAGGCTGCATATTGTCACCCTGATTATTTAACTTCTATGCAGAGTACATCATGTGAAATACTGGACTGGATGAATCACAAACTGGAATCAAGATTTCCAGGAGAAATATCAACAACCTCAGATATGCAGATGATACCACTCTAATGGCAGAAAGTGAAGAGAAATTAAAAAGCCTCTTGATGAGGGTAAAAGAAGAAAGTGAAAAGGCTGACTTAGGAGATGTTGTTGAGAAAATGGAATGCTCTTGCACTATTGGTGGTAATGTAAATTTATACAGCCACTATGGAAGATGGTATGGAGATTCCTTAAAAAACTAGGAATAAAACCACCATATGACCCAGCAATCCCACTCCTAGGCATATACCCTAAGGAAACCAAATTGAAAAAGACACATGTATCCCATTGTTCATTGCAGCACTATTTACAATAGCTAGAACATGGAAGCAACCTAGATGTCCATTGACAGATGAATGGATAAAGAAATTGTGGTACATATACACAATGGAATATTACTCAACCATAAAAAGGAACACATTTGAGTCAGTTCTAATGAGGTGGATGAACCTAGAGCCTATTATACAGAGTGAAGTAAATCAGAAAAAGAAAAATATTGTATTTTAACACATATATACAAAATCCAGAAAAATGGTACTGAAGAATTTACTTACAGGGCAGCAATGGAGAAACAGACATAGAGAATAGACTTATGGACATGGAGAGAGGGGAGGAGAGGGTGAGATGTATGGAAAGAGTAACATGGAAACTTACATTACCATGTGTAAAATAGATAGTGAATGGGAATTTATCGTATGGCTCAAGAAACCCAAACAGGGGCTCTGTATCAACCTAGAAGGTGGGATTGGGAGGGAGATGGGAGAGAGGTTCAAAAGGGAGGGGATATATGTATACCTATGGCTGATTCATGTTGAGGTTTGACAGAAAACAACAAAATTATGTAAAACTGTTATCCAATTAAAAAATAAATCTCTGAGGCTGGTGATTGTAGCCTTGAAATTAAAAGACACTTGCTCCTTGGAAGGAAAGCTATGGCAAGCCGAGACAGCATGTTAAAAAGCAGAGAAATCACCTTGCCAACAAAGGCCCTTGTAGTCAAAGTTTTTCCAGGAGGCATCTCAGGTTGTGCTAGTGGTAAGGAACCCATCTGCCAATGCAGAAGATGTAAGAGACACGGGTTGGATCCCTGGGTTGAGAAGATCCCCTGGAGGAGGAAATAGCAACCCACTCCAGTAATCTTGCCTGGATAATCCTATGGACAGAGGATCCTGGAGGGCTATAGTCCACAGTGTCACAACGAGTCCAAAGGCTCAAAAGACACAACTGAAACAACTTAGCACATATGCACATGGTTTTTCCAGCTGTCAAGTATGGATGGGAGAGTTGGACTCTAAAGAAGGCTGAGCATCAAAAAATTGATGCTTTAGAACTGTGGTGCTGGAGAAGACTCGAGAATCCCTTGGACTGCAAGGAAATCAAACCAGTCCATTCTAAAGGAAATCAACCTGAATATTCATTGGAGAGATTGATGCTGAAGCTGAAGCTCCAACCCTGGCCACCTTAGGAGACAATCTGACTCATCAGAAAAGATCTTGATGCTGGGAAAGATTGAAGGCAAAAACAGGAGGGGGCAACAGAGGCTGAGATGGTTAGACAGCATCAATGACTCAAAGGTCATGAATTTGAGCCAACTCCAGGAGATAAGGACAAGGAAGCCTGGCAAGCTGTAGTCCATGGGGTAGCAAAGAGTTGTACAAGACTTAGTGATTGAACAAGAACTTTACTTCTTTTGTATTCTTTTTAGCACATATTGAAAATAATATTTAATTTAAAAGCTCAACATTTAAAGTTGAATAGCTTTCTTTTCAAATTTAAAATCTCAAGTCTTCAAAATACAAAGTCTTAGGTACCATTTGAGATTTTTATTTCTGAAACTAGGCAATTCCTAGATCTTATCTACCAGGCTACTGATCTTTTCCGTTGTAGAGACCTAAACACTGTCATTAATGTTTTTATATCATCTCTAAATCAAAGCAGTCAAATTTGACATGCATTTAATATAATTTCCTTCAAGATTTAACTCATCTTTTGGGGCTTGAAGTGCTGAACACAACACACCTGACCTATTTTAAATATTGTGAGCATTTTTTCTCATGAGAAATTTTAGATTTCAATAAAATATTCACTGTAGTGACAAAGGATGTAGAAGCAGCAATGACCAAGTGCAGCATTGCCCTCAGTCATACTGGCAAGGAGTGCAAACTACAGCCATTTTCTTTTTGTTGACCCAAAGGGGACCTTTCTTTCCAAGGAGACTGGGTTCTACACTGATGTGATTGAAGTCCCACCCCAGGGTTCCTCTAAGGCTCCTTACAGTAACTGTGTTCCAACTCAGGTTGATGTTGATGTGTTCTGGGATGGCTCCTAAAGTGGTTTTCATTCTCAGAGTATACACAGCAAAGAGCTCAATGTTATTTTGATTCTGAAGTTTCCCCCAATTGCACCTTACCAAATGTCATTTCTGTGGTGACATTTCCCCTCCTCTTTGCTTGGGTCTAACTCTTCTGATATTAGGAAAAGGGACTATGGGTCAGAGAAACCAACTCTTCTTAGATTGTTTGCTACTTATTTTGATGGAAAGCCATTTTGGTCTTTTTGAGTTGTCTTTTTTATGTGGTACTGGTCATTCCCCATATAGACGTTGTGTGGGATGACTTTGAGGGGAGTGTTGTGTGTTATTCGTCCCTCTCTGTCACTGAATCAGCACTTCACTCTTAGAAAAGTCTGGGGGAGGTACCAAGAACCAATTTAGATCATGAGAGTTTAGTATTTCAGTATTTTCTACTGTGGACTCTGGTCACCATATGCAGAGAAAAGGCCCACTCAGCACCATGACACAGATGTACACATTGTAACAGATGGCTTGCTTTTTATTATAACTACTGAAGGTTCTCAGAGAAAAGAGAGTTGTGTAGGATCTGGTGCTCAATCAAAGTTTTTTAGAGGAGTTCCACAGACTACAGATTAAAAACTGATTTCATAATCCTGAAGCAACCAAATCCGTATAAAACTTAATCAAGTGTCTGGGCATATTTTAGAGTTTGTAGGTTTCTGGCGTTTTCTGAATGCACAACCTAAAATAGATAGTCTTGTTGTCAAGTGTATAGAGTTATTATTACTATGACTCATGAGTTTGCTAAATCAATAGATAGTGAATATTACATATTCAAGAGAAAATGGAAAAGACTTGCAGAATGGTATAGTAAGGACTAATGAAAATTTATTTCCCCATAAAGCAATGAGAACACTGGAAAAATTTTTGAGGGCAACCTCTAAAAACACTGGAGAATAATCCAAAATTAACACAAAAAAATGAAAATAGCTAAATGTAAGTAATAGCAGAGAGTTTGTGTAATTTTAATTTACCTTATTTCCTTCTTGCTCTACTTAGTAACCTTGAAAACTGACAGACTTGCCATCATAATAGTTTTGGTAAACAACAGGCTAACAGCTACAAGGCAGAACAGATTTTGAGGTCCACACCAAAGCCTCATTTGCATAGAATTATCATTATTTAAAATACATAGCAGTTCCCTTGAAAAAGCCTACTCACAGGCTTTTTGTTTATTTGACTTGACCCAGAGCATATTCGACGCAAATAGCTTTTTTCCAAAGTCAGTGTAAATTGAATAACATTGCAGTTGCTTTCTGTGGTAATAATAGTTGGAACTAACACAAAACCACCAAAAACTCTAAAAGGAAAATCTTGAGAATTGGGTATCCATAAAGTGTCCTGAATTAGGTATCCATAAGTTCAGTTCAGTCGCTCAGTCGTCTCCGACTCTTTGTGACTGCATGAATCGCAGCACACCAGGCCTCCCTGTCCATCACCAACTCCCAGAGTTTACTCAAACTCATGTCCATCGAGTCGGTGATGCCATCCAGTCATCTCATCCTCTGTCGTCCCCTTCTCCTCCTGCTCCCAATCCCTCCCAGCATCAGGGTCTTTTCCAATGAGTCAACTCTTCGCATGAGGTGGCCAAAGTATTGGAGCTTCAGCTTCAGCATCAGTCCTTCCAATGAACACCCAGGACTGATCTCCTTTAGGATGGACTGGTTGGATCTCCTTGCAGTCCAAGGGACTCTCGAGTCTTCTCCAACACCACAGTTCAAAAGCATCAATTTTTCAGCGCTCAGCTTTCTTCACAGTCCAACTCTCACATCCATACATGACTACTGGAAAAACCATAGCTTTGAATAGACAGACTTTGTTGGCAAAGTAGTGTCTCTGCTTTTTAATATGCTATCTAGGTTGGTCATAACTTTCCTTCCAAGGAATAAGCATCTTTTAATTTCATGGCTGCAGTCACCATCTGCAGTGATTTTGGAGCTCCAAAAAACAAAGTCTGACACAGTTTCCACTGTCTCCCCATCTATTTCCCATGAGGTGTTGGGACCAGATGCCATGATGTTAGTTTTCTGAATGTTAAGCTTTAAGCCAACTTTTTCACTATCCTCTTTCACTTTCATCAAGAGGCTTTTTAGTTCTTCTTAATTTTCTGTCATAAGGGTGGTGTCATCTGCATATCTGAGGTTACTGATATTTCTCCCAGCAATCTTGATTTCAGCTTGTACTTCATCCAGCCCAGCATTTCTCATGATGTACTCTGTATATAAGTTAAATAAGCAGGGTGGCAATATACAGCCTTGATGTAATCCTTTTCCTATTTGGAACCAGTCTGTTGGTCCATGTCCAGTTCTAACTGTTCCTTCCTGACCTGCATACAGGTTTCTCAAGAGGCAGGTCAGGTGGTCTGGTATGCCCATCTCTTTCAGGATTTTCCACAGTTAATTGTAATCCACACAGTCGAAGGCTTTGGCATAGTCAATAAAGCAGAAATACATGTTTTTTTTTTCTGGAACTCTCTTGCTTTTTCGATGATCCAGTGGATATTGGCAACTTGATCTCTGGTTCCTCTGCCTTTTCTAAAACCATCTTGAATACCTGGAAGTTCTTGATTCATGTATTGCTGAAGCCTGGCTTGGAGAATTTTGAGCATTACTTTACTAGCGTGTGAGATGAGTGCAATTGTGCGATAGTTTGAGCATTCTTTGGTATTGCCTTTCTTACGGATTGGAATGAAAACTGTCCTTTTCCAGTCCTGTGGCCACTGTTGAGTTTTCCAAATTTGCTGGCATATTGAGTGCAGCACTTTCACAGCATCATCTTTCAGGATTTGAAAGAGCTCACCTGGAATTCCATCACCTCCACTAGCTTTGTTCATAGTGATGCTTTCTAAGGCCCACCTGACTTCACATTCCAGGATGTCTGGCTCTAGGTGAGTGATCACACCATCGTGATTATCTGGGTCGTGAAGATCTTTTTTGTACAGTTCTTCTGTGTATTCTTGCTACCTCTTTTTAATATCTTCTTCTTCTGTTAGGTCCCTCCCATTTCTGTCTTTTATAGAGCACATTTTTGCATGAAATGTTCCCTTGTTATCTCTAATTTTCTTGAAGCAATCTCTAGTCTTTCCCGTTCTCTTGTTTTCCTCTATTTTTGCATTGATTGCTGAGGAAGGCCTTCTTATCTCTCCTGGCTATTCTTTGGAACTCTGCGTTCAAATGGGAATATTTTTCCTTTTCTCCTTTGCTTTTTGCTCCTCTTCTTTTAACAGATATTTGTAAGGCCTCCTTGGACAACCATTTTGCCTTTTTGCTTTTCTTTTCCATGGGGATGGTCTTGATCCCTGTCTCCTATACAATGTCACAAACCTCCGTCCATAGTTCATCAGGCTCTCTATCAGATCTAGTCCCTTAAATCTATTTCTCACTTCTGCTGTATAATCATAAGGGATTTGATTTAGGTCATACCTGAATGGTCTAGTGGTTATTCCTATTTTCTTCAGTTTAAGTCCGAATTTGGCAGTAAGATGTTCATGATCTGAGCCACAGTCAGCTCCCAGTCTTGTTTTTGCTGACTGTATAAAGCTTCTCCATCGTTGGCTGCAAAGAATATAATCAATCTGATTTCGGTGTTGACCATCTTGTGATGTCCATGTGTAGAGTCTTCTCTTGTGTTGTTGGAAGAGGGTGTTTGCTATGACCAGTGCGTTCTCTTGACAAAACTTTATTAGCCTTTGCCCTGTTTCATTCCGTACTCCAAGGCCAAATTTACCTGTTGCTCCAGGTGTTTCTTGACTTCTTACTTTTGCATTCCAGTCCCCTATAATGAAAAGGACATCTTTTTGGGTGTTAGTTCTAAAAGGTCTTGTAGGTCTTCATAGAACCATTCAACTTCAGCTTCTTCAGCATTACTGGTTGGGGCATAGGCTTGGATTACCATGATATTGAATGGTTTGCCTTGGAAATGAACAGAGATCATTCTGTCATTTTTGAGATTGCATCCAAGTACTGCATTTCAGACATCTCCTGTTTGACCACTTCCAGTTTGCCTTGATTCATGGACCTAACATTCCAGGTTTGTATGCAATATTGCTCTTCACAGCATCAGACCTTGCTTCTATCACCAGTCCCATCCAAAACTGGGTATTGTTTTTTCTTTAGAATGGGAGAAAATGATTGCAAAGGAAGCAACTGACAAAGAATTAATCTCAAATATATGCAAGCAATCCTTGCAGCTCAATTCCATAAAAATAAATGACCCAATCAAACAAATGGGCCATAGAACTAAACAGACATTTCTCCAAAGAAGACATTCAGATGGCTAATAAATACATGAAAAGATGCTCAACATCACTCATTATCAGAGAAATGCAAATCAAACCAAAATGAGGTACCATCTCACGCCAGTCAAAATGGCTGCTATAAAAAAATCTACAGAAAATAAATGCTGGAGACTGCGTGGAGAAATGGGAACCCTCTTACACTGTTGGTGGGAATGCAAACTAGTACAGCCACTATGGAGAACAATGTGAAGATTCCTTAAAAACCTGGAAATAGAACTGCCATATGACCCAGTACTCCCACTGCTGGGCATACACACCAAGAAAATTAGAATTGAAAGAGACACATGTACCTCAATGTTCATCACAGTAGTGTTTATAATAGCCAGGACATGGAAGCAACCTAGGTGCCCATCAGCAGATGAATGGATAAGAAAGCTGTGGTACAGATAGATAATGGAATATTAGTCAACCATTAAAGAGAATAAACTTGAATCACTTCTAATGAGGTGGATGAAACTGGATCCTATTATACAGAATGAAGTAAGTCAGAAAGAAAAACACCAATACAGTATACTAATGCATATATATGGAATTTAGAAAGATGGTAACGATGACACTGTATGTGAGACAGCAAAAGAGACACAGATGTATAGAAGTCTTTGGACTCTGTGGGAGAAGGTGAGGGTGGGATGATTTGAGAGAATAGCATTGAAACATGTATATTATCATATGTGAAACAGATCACCAGTCCAGGTTCGATGCATGAGACAGGGTGCTCAGGGCTGGTGCACTGGGATGACCCTGAGGGATGGGATGGGGAGGGAGGTGGGGGGGGGGTTCAAGATGAGGAACACATGAAAACCCATGGCTGATTTATGTCAATGTATGGCAAAAACAACTACAATATTGTAAAGTAATTAGCCTCCAATTAAAATAAAATAATAATAAATAAAATAGCTCATATATACATATATATATATATAAGCAGAGACATTATTTTCCCAACAAAGGTTCATCTAGTCAAGGCTATGGTTTTTGCAATAGTCATGTATGGATGTGAGAGTTGGACTATTAAGAAAGCTGAGTGCCAAAGAATTGATGCTTTTGAAGTGTGGTGTTGGAGAAGACTCTTGAGAGTCCCTTGGACTGCAAGGAGATCAAACCAGTGCATCCTAAAGGAACTAAGTCCTGAATATTCATTGGATGGACAGATGCTGAAGCTGAAACTCCAATACTTTGGCCACCTGATGTGAAGAACTGACTTATTTGAAAAGACCTTAACAGGGAAAGATTCAAGGTGGGAGGAGAAGGGGACGACACGGGATGAGATGGTTGGGTGGCATCACTGACTCAAGGGACATGAGTTTGAGTAAACTCTGGAGTTGGCAATGGACAGGGAGGCCTGGCATGCTGCAGTCCATGGGGACACAAAGAGTTGGACATGACTGAGCGACTGAACTACATTGAACTTTCTCAATAGGATTCTTTGAATTAAGATCCACATTATTCATTTGACTCCCAAGCCCTGAATTCCTATTTCTTTTTTCCCTGAAATTAAGTTATTGAAGAAAGACTAGTGATCCTATTGAGTTTCCACATCCTAGATTTTGCTAATTGCATCCTTGTGATGTCATTGAGCATGTGCTTTTGTCAACTGAATTTCCTACAAACTGGAAGAGGGATATAAAAAAGAAAAATTACACATCAAAAAACTATATATAAAATTTGATTTGATACACATTTAACATTTTGCTGTGGCTTTTTATGTTTCCATAGAAATCTTGGAATGCACTCAAAAAATTTTAATGGTTTCCTTGATTTATTTATTTTAGTTTGCTTTATTTTGGCTCATTTCTTTCTTTTCTCATCCCTGGACTAAATGTTGTACATATTATATTTTCCAAATAGTTCCAATGATTTCTGAGTCTCTTCTCATTTTATCCAACTCATTTTTTTCCTTTGCTATTTATATTTAATAATTAGCTTGAATATATTTTCAAGATTCTGTTTTCTTTTCTTTCCATTCTACTACTGAGCTCATCTAGCATTTCCTGTCACAGACTATAGTTTCAACTTCTGATATTTATTTTATTTTGTTTTCATAGTTTTTATTTCTTTTCTAAGAATATTTATTTTTCTATTCACTTCAAAGTGTTTTGTTTTGTTTGCATTTATCAAATATGGGACAAAGTAGTTATAGCCACCATATAATTTTTTGTCTCCATTTATCCATTGAGCGCTTAAGTTGTTTCCATGTCTTGGCTGTTGGAAATGATGCTGTAATGAACATTGCAATGTGGATATCTCTTCAATATCTAGATGATATTCCTGGATCATAAGGTAGTTCTATATCTATTTTTTGAGAATTCATAATGTTTGGGTTTCCTTGGTAGTTCAGACAGTAAAGAATCTGCCCACAATATGGGAGACCTGGGTTCAATCCCTGGGTTGGGAAAATCCTCTGGAGAGCAATAACAAAACATTTTTTCCATGATAGCTACACCAGTTTACACTCTCAGTAACAATGCACAGGGAGACTTCCCTGGTGTTCCTGGGTTTAAGACTCCATGCTCCTAATACAGTAGGCCTGGGTCCTATCCTTGATCAGGGAACTAGATCCCACATGCCACAACTAAAAGTTTTGATGTCACAACTAAAGATCCTGCTGGCCACAATGATGATCAAACATTCCGCTGCTGCTGCTGCTAAGTTGCTTCAGTCATGTCCGACTCTTTGTGACCCCATGGACTGCAGCCTACCAGGCTCCTCCATCCATGGGATTTTCCAGGCAAGAGTACTGGAGTGGATTGCCATTGCCTTCTCCAAAAGATCCCTCGTGCTACAGCTAAGACCTGGCACAACCAAATAAATAAATAAAAGAATATTTCACAAAGATCTCTTTTATTCATATCATTTCCAATACTTTTCATCACTTACCTTTTGATAACAGCTATTCTAACAAATGTGAATTGATATCTCATTGTGGATTTGATTTGTATTTTCTTGATACCTGATAATTAATGAAGTCAAGCGTCATTTTTGTGTAGCAGTTGGACATTTGTATGTCTTGTTTGGAAAAAATGTCTACTCATTTTCTCTGCTCACTTTTAATTGTATTGCTTGCTGTTTTGTTACTGAATTGTGTGAACTCTGTATATATTTTGGCTATTAACCCCTCATTTTTTTTTTTTTTTTTTTTTTTTTAGCTATTAACCCCATTTTTTTTTTTTTTGTATTAACCCCTTTGATTTCTTGCAGGAGATTTTTGTTATTGTTGTTTCAGTGCTTACATTTAAGTCTATAATTTATTTTAATTTGTTTTTTGCAAACAGTGTAAAATAGGCATCTAATTTTATGCTCCTACATGTGGTTATTCAGTTTTCAAACCACCATGTATAAGACACTATACATTCTCTAATTAATATTCTTGACTTCTTTGTCAAATATTACTTGACTGACTATGTGAGATTTTATTACTGGGTTCTTAAACTTTATAGCATTGGTAGATGTGTCTATTTTTTTATACCAAGGACATATGTATTTAGATTATTATAGTAGTATAGTTTGATATCAAGAATTATAATAAATCCAGAATTTTTTCTCAAGATTGCTTTGGCTAGGCAGGGTATTTTGTGATTTTATACAACTTTTTGGATTTTTTTTTTTTTGTATTAGAAAATAGCATTCGAATTTTCATAGGGATTGCATTGAACCTATTACTCTGGGTACTTTGGACATTTTAGCAATATTATTTTCAATCCATGAACACTGAATATTTGTCTGTGTACAGATCTTTCAAATTCTTGTTTAAATTTATTCCTAAGTATTTTATTATTTTTTTCTATTAAAATATATTTATTACCTACTTTGTGATTAATAAAGGCTTCTCTGGTAGCTCAGCTGGTAAAGAATCTGCCTGCAATGCAGGAGACCCTGGTTTGATTCCTGGGTCAGGAAGATCCCCTGGAGAAGG
Source organism: Odocoileus virginianus (assembly GCF_023699985.2). Classification (NCBI taxonomy): domain Eukaryota; kingdom Metazoa; phylum Chordata; class Mammalia; order Artiodactyla; family Cervidae; genus Odocoileus; species Odocoileus virginianus. The sequence continues at coordinate 2,052,133 of NW_027224327.1, read as the reverse complement.
GATAGGCTACCCACTCCAGTATTCTTGGGCTTCCCTCGTGGCTCAGCTGGTAAAGAATCTGCCTGCAATGTGGGAGATCTGGGTTCAATTCCTGGGTTATGAGATCCCCTGGAGAAGAGAAAGGCTACCCACTCCAGTATTCTGGCCTGGAGAATTCCATGGACTATATAGTCCATGGGGTCACAAAGAGCCAGATGTGACTGAGTGACTTTCACTTCATTTGTGATTAGTACATGGCAACAATAAAAAAGAAAACTGTAGTCGCTGACTCCACTGGTCAGCAACATGGTGGAGCAAAAGCCCCTTTTGTCTCTCCCTTCAAGCTACAACCAGCAAATGTGACCAGTTAGTGCAAGTAAGAAAAACCAAAAGCCTGTGCTGTAGCACCACTTTCTGGAAAGCAAGAGGTCTCTAATTTCTCACCTGTTGGTACTTCAAATGTGCTTGTAGAAAACACATCAAGCACTATGGTGAACCACTGTAACACTGTACCACAAACATAGAATGACATTTTGTTTATCATTTCCTTTGCTGTGCAAAACCTTTTAAGTTTAACTAGGTCCAATTTATTTATTTTTGGTTTTCTTTTCATTAGTCTAAAAGGTAGATCAAAAAAGATCATACTGTGATTTATGTTAGAGAGTGTTCTGCCTATGTTTTCCTCTAAGAGTTTTAGAGTATCCAGCCTTATATTTAGGTATTTAGTCCATTTGGAGTTTTTTTTTTGTGTGTGTATGGTTTTAGGAAGGGCCTTAATTTCATTCTTTTACATGTAGCTGTAAAATTTTCCCAGCACCATTTATTGACGAGGCTGTCTTTTCTCCATTGTATATTTTTGTCTCTTTTATCATAGATTAGATAATCATAAGTGAGTAAATTTATCTCTGAACTTTCTCATTCCATTGATCCATATTTCTGTTTTTGTGCCAGTATAATACCATTTGATAACTGTAGCTTTTTAGAATAGTATGAAGTCAGGGAGCCTGATTCTCCAGCTTTGTTTTTCTTTCTCAAGATTGCTTTGGCTATTCAAGGTCTTTTGTGTTTCCATACAAATTGCAATTTTTTTGGTTCAAATACTGTAAAAAATGCCATTGGTAGTTTGATTGGGATTACACTGAATCTGCGTAAACCATAAACAAACTGAAAAGACAACCCTCAGGATGGGAGAAAATATTTGCAAATGAGGCAACTGATAAAAGATTAATTCCCAAATTATGCAAACAACCCCTGTAGCTCAATTAAAAAAATAAAAATAAAATCAGTGGATGATCTAAGTATACATTTCTCCAAAAAAGTCATACACACAGTTAAAAAGCATGTTAAAATGTGTTCAACATCACTACTTATGGAGAAATTAAATCAAAACTACAATGAGGAGGTATCATCTAACACCCACCAGAATGACCATCAAGAAATCTACAAACAATAAATGCTGTGAGTGTGTAGAAAAGGAAGCCATCTACAAGGTGTATAGAAATACAAATTGGTATAGCTACTATGGAGAAAGTTAGAGGTTCCTTGAAAAAAGAAGAGCTACCATGTGATCCTGCAATCACACTCCTGGGCCTATATCTAGAGAAAATCATAGTTACAAATGATGCATGCACCCTAATATTCATTTTAGCACTATTTAAAATATCCGGGACATAGAAGCAAACTAAATATCCATCAGGAGAGAAATGAATAAAGAATTGGTGATACATATATGCAATAGAATATCCCTCAACCATAGAAAAGAACAAAAGACTACCATCTACAGGAACATTGATGGACCTAGAATTTTTCATACTGAGTGAAATAAATCAGGTAGAGAAAGACAAATATCATATTATATTGTTTATGTGTGGAATATATTTTTTAAAAAGATACAAATGAACTTATCTACAAAACAGAAATAGAGTTACAGATGTAGAAAATGAGGGGGGAAAGGGGGAGTGATAAATTGAAAGATTGAAATTAACAAACACATAAAATACTATATATAAAATAGAAACAGTAAGGATTTACTGTATAGTACAGGGAGTTTGCTTCAATAGTTTGTAATGACCTATATAGGAAAAGAATCTAAAAAAGTCAATTTAGGTATATGTAAGTAGACTCACTTTGCTATATAGTAGAAACTAACACAACATTGTAAATCAACTATACCTCAATAAAAAGTTAAAAAAAATAAAAACAAAATTACCCCATGAGTCCATTAGGAGACTTTTCAGTATAAACCCTACAGACAAAGAGGGAGTGGAATGCCATTCTTAAAATACAGAAAGATAAAAAACTGTTACCCAAGAATTCTCTATCCAGCAAAGTTGTCCTTTAGATACAAAGAAGAAATAAAAGCTTTCTAAAACAAACAAAAGCTGAGGAAGTTCATCAACACTACACCTGCCTTACAAGAAATACTGAAAGTACTCTTCTATCAAAAAAATAAAGGCAAAAGTAAACAAGATTTTGAGTAAGGTGAGAAATAAACAGAATCAGAAAATTGTAATTCTTCAACAGAATAGGCTATTAAACATTTTATTATAGCATAAAGATTAGAAAGGGGGAGATGAAAAGAAACAAATAACTATAGCTCCTTCAATTTGGTAACAAACTCACAAAATAAAAAGAGATAATTTAACATAACAAAAACAAAAGGGGAAGAAGAAAAGGATGGAACCTGAACTAGTAATGAGGAAGATACAATCTTATTGGTATGCTAGAGTTAGGTTTATCTATTAGATGATTTACATTCTCCTATTGTTGTTGTTCAGTTGCTAAGTTGTCTCTGATTCTTCAACCCCTGATTCTACAGCAAACCAGGCTTCCTTGTCCTTCACTATCTCCCAGGGTTTGCTCAAACGCATGTCCATTGAGTTGTTGATGGAATCCAACTATTGAATCAAGTGGTCAAAGTATTGGAGCTTCAGCTTCAGCATCAGTCTTTCCAATGAATATTCAGGGTTGATTTTCTTTAGAATTGACTGGTTTGATCTTCTTGCAGTCCAAGGGACTCTCAAGAGTCTTCTCCAGCACCACAGTTCAAAAGCATCAATTCTTTAGCACTCAGTCTTCTTTATAGTCCAACTCTCACATCCATACATGACTACTGGAAAAACATAGCTCTGACTGTACAGACAATTGTTGGTAAAGTAATGTCTCTGCTTTTTAATATACTGTCAAGTGTTGTCATAACTTTTCTTGCAAGGAGTAAGCATCTTTGAATTTCATGACTTCAGTCACCATCCACAGTGATTTTAGAGCCCAAGAAAGTAAAGTCTATCACTGTTTCCATTTTTTCCCCATCATGAAATCATGGGACCGAATGCCATGATCTTAATTTTTTGAAAGTTGAGTTTTAAGCCAGTTTTTTCACTCTCCTCTTTCACCTTCATCAAGAGGCTCTTTTGTTCCTCTTCACTTTCTGCCATTAAGGTGGTGTCATCTGCATATCTGAGGTTATTGGCATTTCTCCCAGCAATCTTGACTCCAGCTTAAGCTTCATCCAGGACAGCATTTCCCATGATGTACTCTGCATAGTGTTTACAGCAGGGTGACAACATACAGCCTTGATGTATTCCTTTCTCAATTTTGAGCCAGTCTGTTGTTCCATGTCTGGTTCTAACTGTTGCTTCTTGACCTGCATACAAGTTTTTATGGAGGCAGGTAAGATGTTTTGGTATTCCCACCCCTTTAAGAATTTTCCACCGTTTGTTGTGATCTGCACAGTCAAAGGCTTTAGAATAGTCAATGAAGCAGAAGTAGATTTTTTTTTCTGGAATTCCCTTGGTTTTTCTATGATCCAACTAATGTTGGCAGCTTGATCTCTTGTTCCTCTGCCTTTTCTAAATCCAATTTATACATCTGGAATTCCTGGTTCACATACTATTGAATCCTAGATTGAAGGATTTTGAACAATTCGTTGCTCGCATGTGTAATGAGTGCAATTGTGCAGTAGCTTAAGCATTTTCTAGAATTGCCATTTTTGGGAATTGGAATGAAAACTGATCTTTTCTAGTCCTGTGGCCACTGCTGAGTTTTCCAAATATGCTGGCATATCGAGTGCAGCACTTTCACAGCATCAACTTTAGGATTTAAAATAGCTCATTTGGCCTCTACTAACTTTGTTTGTAGTAATGCTTCCTAAGGCCCACTTGACTTTACCCTCCACGATGTCTGGCACAAGGTTAATGATCACACCATCGTGGTTATCCAGGTTATTAAGACCTTTTTTGTACCATTCTTCTGCTAATTCTTGCCACCTCTTTGTAACCTCTTCTGCTTCTGTTAGGTCCATACCATTGCTCATTTATTTTGCCCACCTTTATGTTAAGTATTTCCCTAATATCTCTAATTTTCTCCATGAAATCTCTAGTCTTTCCTTTTCTATTTTTTTTTCTTCTATTTCTTTTCATTGTTCAGCTAAGAAGGCTCTCTTATCTCTCATTGCTATTCTTTGGAACTCTGCCTTCAGATGGGTATAACTTTCCTTTTCCTCTTTGCCTTTCATGTCTCTTCTAAAAATCTCATGGTAACCTCAAAATGTAAATCTAGAGCAGAGACAGAAAGTATATTAAAGAGGAAACTGAGAAAAATTTCACGGAAAACTATGAAACCAATATGTCAGGCAGAAATACAAGGGAAAAGAAATAATGAAGATACAGAGCAAGCAGAAAACAAAACACTGAATGGCAGAATTAAATCCCTATCACCTTAAATGTAAATAGATTGAATTCACCAATCAGAAGATATAAAATGGCTAAGTGGATTTTTAAAAAAGCAAAAGCAAAATATGCACTGCCTCCAAGAGAATCACCTCTAAAGATCAGCTCTAGAGAAAAGCATGGAGTTAAAGAGAAAGGATGGAAAATGATATTCCAAGCTAACTGCTGCCAGAAGAAACTAGGTGTAGCCATACTCATATAAGACAAAATGGACTTCATGTCAAAAAATGTAACAAGAGACCAAAATGGACATTTAATCAAGGAGACATAACAGTGAATAATATGCATGCAGCTAACATAGCAGCACCAAAACATACGAAGAAATTGTTAAGAGACCTTAAGGGAGAAATTGACAACATCACAATGATCATAGGAGAATTTAATCCTCCACTTACATCAATGGATAGATTATTCAGACAGAAAGTCAACAATGAAACATCAGCCTTAAATAAAACTTTAGACCAGATGAACTTAATAGATTTATACAGAACATTTCATACACATGCAGCTTAATACACATTCTTCTCAATTTCACATGAAATATTCTCAAGAATAGTTCATATGTTGGAACATGAAACAAGTCAAAATAAATTTGAGAATTTTTAAATCATATCAATCATGTTTTCCCAATAAGGAAGATATGAAACTAGAAACCAACTACAAGAAACTGGAGAAATCACAAATATGTGAAGACTTAACAACATGCTACTGAATAATTATTGACTCAAGAAGGAAATCAAAGGAGAAGTAAAAATTCACCTAAAGACAAATAATAATATAATACCAAAATGTATGGGATAGAGCAAAAACAGTACTAGGAGGGAAGTTATCATAATACAAGTCTACCTTAGAGAAATAAGAATCTCAAAGAGACAATCTTATCATATACTTAAAGGAACTAGACAAAGAGTAATAAAGTCCAAACTCAGTAGAATGAAAGAAGTTATAAAAATCAGAGCAGAAATAAATGAAATAGTCTAAAAAATCAATGAAATTAAGAGCTGGTTCTTTGAAAAGATAAAATTGACAAAACATTAGCTAGACTCACTAAGAACAAAAGAGAGAAAGCTCAGATAAAATCAGAAATGAAAGAGAAGTAAAAATGGATGCCACAGAAGTACAAAAGATTATAAGAGAATATGATGAACAGCTATACAATAACAAGTAGGCTTCCCTGGTGGCTCAGTGGTTAATTCTGACTGCCAATGCAGAAGATGTGGGTTTGATCCCTGAGTTGAGAAGATCCCCTGGAGAAGGAAATGGCAACCCACTGCAAACTTCAGCATTCTTGCCTGGGAAATCCCATTAACAGAGGAGCCTGGTGGGCTACAGTCAGTGAGATTGCAAAAGAGTCAGGCATGATATAGTAACTAACTAATTGGACAACTTAGAAGAAACACAGAAATTCTTAGGATCATACAACTTTCTAAGACCAATTCATGAAGAAATATAAAACCTGAATAGATTGAGTTATTGAGAAGGGCATTAGTAGTGTCTGACTCTTTGCAACCCTATGAGCTGTAGGCTGCCAGACTCTTCTGTCCATGATTTTGACAATGGAATTTTTTAGGCAAGAACACTGAAGTGGGTTGCCATTTCCTCCTCCAAGGGATCTTCCTGACCCAGGGATTGAACCCACATTTCTTATGTCTCCTGCATTGCAGGTAGATTCCTTATCCACTGAGCCAGTGGGGTAACCCCAGAAGAGATTGAAATAGTAATCAAGAATCTTCTTTAAACCAAAAGTTCAGGACCAGATACCTCTATAGTCTTCAGTTCAGTGATCTGTGATGACCTAGGGAGATGGGATGGGAGGAATAGGAAGAAGGCTCAAAGAGGAGAGGATATATGTGTGCATATAGCTGCTTTACTTCTTTGTACAGCAAGACTCGGCATTATAAGGCAAAGAAACCCCAATAAAAAAATAGTAAAAAGAAGAGGTGAAGGCACTTATACATCTGTGGATGAAGGCATGCTGGAGTATGCTGTGATCCTGCTCCAGTGGTGCTGGGTGCCGTGTTCAGTGGTGTGTGGTAGCACTGGTCCAGGAGGGTGGGAGGTCTGGATCAAGATATTGGGGTCAATAACATCAACTGTGTGTATTTGTTGAACACTCCAGGGGGAGTCCACAGAAACTGCCAAGGCTGTTAGGGTCTTCAGTGGCACCTCTGTGTCAACAGCTGGGGACCACAGCAGGCAGTGTGGGAGGCCAGAGCTGGTGTTGTACCCACACTGCTGCAGCAGTAGGGCCAGCCAGAGACGGCTGGGTGTTATCAGGGGCTGATTGCTGACACACGTGTAGTGATGGGGACCAGGCTGGGCAGCAAGGGCAGAGCCAATTTCAGACACAAGAGTCCCAGGGAGCCGTTGCTGTTGACATGTACTGCAGTGACTGCTGAGTCTCACCACCAGTGCATTGCTGTGTCCGTTGGTGACAGAGGTTGAATAAGGGCCGTGTGGGCACCCAGCTGCAGTTGAGTGCAGGGGGATAGGCCAGTGACAGAAAGAAGGTACTGATCTGGGCCAGCAAGCCACTGTGAGTGGCCTGGCTGCTGGCTGCACAGCCTCCTACTGTGTGCATGCATAGAGTGGAAACTGGTGAATGGTGTCAGGATAGCAGCATGCATGTCGACAGCTAGAGGGACTAGCCTAGCATATGAGTATGGTGGTAAAAGTCACCTGTTTTTGCTTGTGGCTAGCCATCAACTGCTGATCTTTATGGTGAATTGGGAGCTAGGGTCTTGTTGATGTCACTCCAGAACTGGAATATGTTTCTTCTTCTCCTAGATGGTAGCTTCAGATCAGAAGTTTTGCCTAATTTGAATTTAGTGTTTTTTAAAGCTTTTGATGTGCTACTGTGGGTCTGTCCCACTCAGGCTGTAGTTTGACTAGTATTATGGTTTAATTTCTGTTTCAGTTCTCAAAACCTCCATGCTGGTTTGGTTTTACTATGCATGTGGTGTTCAGGGGTGACACTGAGACACGGAGTGTGGATTTATGTAGTGAGCAATGGGTTCCTTTCTCAGCACTTTCTTATAAGGGACCACTCCACCAATGCTCTCAGACCACAGAGCTTTCTGTTAAGAGTTCTAATTTCTCATCCTTCTGCACTGCCTCACAACTGGGCCTGCCATGGGACAGAGCTGTGAGAAAAATTGCATCTTCAATTCCATGAAGGTCACTTCTTTATGTTTTAATTCTCTTCCACATTTTTCCTGCTTTAGTTTACTTTTATTAGTTCTTAACTAGCTGCTTTATGTGGATCGTCCTGAGATTTTCATTTTAGTGAGCAAGAAATATATACTGTAATGTATTTATATGATCATAGCAGGACTGGAAATTCTCTGGCTGCTATTTAAATGTTCTTAGTCATATTTTTAAGAGAAATTTTTCTACTCTTGTTAGTACACAAAACTTAAATATGTATATCTATGTCAACAATTTTAGAATATTTTTATACCTTCTGTCTTCAATTTTGCTTCCACCCCTTTCAACTGTCTTATGGGAAAAGATGATAGCTCACATTTTAGATTTTCTCACTGTATCTTCTGCTTTCTATCATTTCTTTTCTATTTTTCATTACTTTTTTCCTCTTTGTGCTTCTAAGTAGTTTTTGTTTTTCTTTTCAGTTGGGTGTAAACATCTAAGAAACCAGTGCATTGAGTCTATCATTTTAGTTATTCCATTCTTCATTCTCAAATTTCTATTTGGTCCTACTTATGGTCTCTAATTCTGTGGTTAAATTTTAATGCTGCTATTTTTATTTATTTGAATAAGTGGAATTTCTGTTTGAGTCATTTATATTGCTTGTCTCCTCATGTGCAAGCTTATTTTTTGTTTGTTTCTGTGACATTTATTTTGTTAAACGATTTGTAAAAATGATTTGAAGCCCAGGATGGTATTTTATGGGCCTTCCCTGGTGGCTCAGAGAGTAAAGAGTCTGCCTGCAATGTGGGAGACCCGGGTTCGATCCTTGGGTTGGGAAGATCCCCTGGAGAAGGAAATGGCAACCCACTCCAGTATTCTTGCCTGGAAAATCCCCATGGACAGAGGAGCCTGGTGGGCTACAGTCCATAGGGTCGCAAAGAGTTGGACATGACTGAGCAACTTCACTTTCTTTCTTTATACAGTGTTATATTATCCCAGGAAAAAAAAAATTGCTTACTCTATTTTACTTTCCAAGTAATATGCTAAGTCCAATTTCAAGATCTGAAATTGTTTATAGCATATTTTTAGTCTCAGCTTACTTTTAGTTCATCATGATCACTACTATGTATTCTTTTAGTGTTCCCATTCAAATTGATGGGGTTTATTATGGCTCCAGGCTCCCCAGGTGGCCCTAGTGGTTTAAAAAAAAAAAATGCCTGCCAATGTAGGAGATACAAGAGACTCAGGTTGGATCCCTGGGTCAGGAAGATCCCCTGGAGGAGGGCATGTCAACCCAGTCCAGTATCCTTGCCTGGAAAACCTCATAAACTGAGGAGCTTGGGAGGCTACAGTCCATGGTGTTGCACAGAGTCACATGTGACTGAAGTGACTTAGCATGCATACACACATCATAGTTCCATCTTGAGTGACTGTAAAACAAACAAACAACAACAACAAAACTGGAAAAACACCAAAAACCTTCTGTGAGTCACCTAAGTAACCTCTTTGAAATCAGCAAACAATTCCAGGGAAAAAGATGCACCAAACGCTATGCTTACTTCCCTGAGCCTTCATCTTCCCCTGGATCATTGCATAGAGGTTCTTCACTATTTCAATCTTTCTAACATGTTCAAGCAGCTTTTAAAGGTACCTTCTTTTGCTTTTATGTTGTCCTTAGTGGCAGCTTTGATTCATATTCCTTAGTGCACCATTGCTGCAGAAATCCCCAAGATTAATGTATAAGCTGCCAGGCAAGTATGCAGAATGAAGGATGTTGAAAATAAACCTGAAAACCAGTCACTTGTTTTATTCAGGGATCAATGGTTGGTTAATGTTTCTCTTCTTTCCTTAACATGAAATCTTCCAAATATTTTATGGACAACTAAAACATCTAACTCCCTTTCCTTTTCAGCTACAAATACAAGGATTTTGAGTCATTTTGTAGAGGGGAAAGGCCAAGCCTCCCTTCCTGTCATCCCCTCTTCATTGGCCAGAATGTGACTGTGGTGTTGAGCCATTTTTCATTATCCAAGGCAACACTCTAGAGATGCTGCAAAACCATCATACTGGCCTTAAGCTATATACCCAGATGTTGCATGAGAGAGGATGTATTTTTATTCTATTCAAGCCATTGTAGGTGAAGACTTCTTGTTTCCAGTCTGATCTGTTCCACTATAATCTGATTAACATAAGATTTATTACCAAGAGTGGATTGCTGCTAAATTAACCAAATGTATATGTACAAATGTACAAATACATGTTTGTACATTTTTTACAGTCAGTCAGTCGTATCCAACTCTTTGCAACCCCATGGACTGTAGCCTGCCAGGCTCCTCTGTCCATGGGGATTCTTCAGCAAGAATAATGGAGAAGGTTGCCATGCCCACCCACAGGGGATCTTCCCAGCCCAGGGATAGAACCCAGGTCTCCTGCATTGCAGGTGGATTCTTTACCAACTAACCCACCAGGAAAGCCCAAGAATGTTAGTGTGGGTAGCCTATTCTGTCTCCAGGGGATCCTCCCAACCTAGGAATTGAACCAGGGTTTCCTGCACTGTAGGTGAATTATGTTCCAGCTGAGCTATCACAAAAGTCCAATGCACATGTAGCATTACCTTACTGCAGGTAACCTATAGAAATTGAAGATGACTAGAAAATGGATCTCCCTTTGGAGACTCCAGCAAGGTTGGCAGGGTTTGTAGCCCTGCCAATATCTTGATGTTAGCCCTGTCAGATATTCCAGGTTTCTGACCCTCCATAACATTAAGATAATAAAGTTGTGTTGTTTTTTAGTCACCAAGTTTATCATAATTTGTTAGTTGTGTAAGAACTGAGATAGGAGATGGATGGGCTCCAGGTTAAGAATTTATAGCTAGCCTCCTGTTTACATATCCTGAGGAAGGAAGCAGGTGGCTTTGAGGCTAGATATTTACAATCCACCCCTTGTTTAATTTCAAATAGAAATAACAATAGAAATAGGGTAAATAACCAGCCTTTGCCTCCTGTGGACACAGTAAGATAAGAGTTATGACAGAAACAGAGCATAAAAGATCAAGATGTCATATTTCCCATCCTTGGGGCAAAGGAGACACTGCACTTTCACAGAAAGACTCTTTGGGGATCAAAAATGAGGGGGTACCACCTGAGAATAGGTGATGCCAAGGCCTGCCTCATAGGTCTCTGGGCTGGATTCCATGCAATGTGCATAGTGGGAAGAGTCTTAAGGCAGGTCAGGTGTGGAAAAAGAAACCAGACAATTGGCCAAAGGTAAACAAAGACCTGGAAGAACTGCCTTATATATGTGACTTAACCATCTCTTTACTGTACTCCCAATCACTAGGGAGGACACTCACATGCTTACTCCCCAAGTGTGCAGTTCTGTATCGCTTCTGGCTTAAATAAACTATTTCTCTATGTGCTCACGCATTTGTTGTGCTGTGTCTCTGATAATAAACTTTGCATCTCTCTTAGTTTTTGGCTCCTTGGAAATGCATTTTTCAATGGATGCAAGGGCCAAGGAATTTTGCTTCTAGCCTCTAACCCTGGTGGACTAGTGATTATGATTGCTGATTTTCATACAGGCTACCCAGGTTCAATTCCTGGGCAGGGAACTAAGGTCTTGCTTCAAGCTATAGCTCACTGTTGCCTCTCTGAGGTCATTATGAATAAACTGAGGTAGGCTTCAGATCCACATCATCTAACTCCTGTTCTAAACTATGTCTTTTGTTTAGTGACTTTCATTATATCATAGAAAATCATTTCACAAAATTTTCTCTTGCAAAACCTTGAAAAGGAGACCACAATTTCATCTTCACTAAAGCCTTCAAGGAAGAAAATATTGAGCCTTTGAAGAAAGGTCTCTGAACAGGGTACTTTTCAGTCAACAGATTGTGGCTTGAAGGCATTATGTAGCAGTTTAGGTTATAAACCCTTAGCTAGGCAATGGGGCTATCACTGTGGCATAAATCATAAAAGGGATGTTAATTCCTGTCCAAGCCTATGGTTTCAGATGACCCCAAGACAGGTACGTGTGTGTGTGTGTGTGTGTGTGTGTGTGTGTGTGTGTGTGAGAGAGAGAGAGAGAGAGAGAGAGAAACAAGGAGAGGAAAGAGGGGGGAGTTCATTAATCAAAGACCAGATGTTTCAAGACTGCATATTTAGAAGGGATCTCTTGGGCTATAGATGCAAACATTGTAGATACATAAACAGTGCTTGAAGAAACTGATTTCAGAAGCAATTCCAAGTTTAGTCTTAGACATCCAGGATGCCAACATTCACCTCTAGGAAACTGCCTATGAAAGGTTAGCAATCCAGCAATCCCCCAAAAGGGCCTTGTCTCTGATGTCCATTTCATACCAGGGTTTGGAGATTAATAGACAAAGAACAACTTCTCAGAGGGAAAAACTTGGCATGGCCTGATGGGCATTCCATTCCGAAGTGATTGTGATTCCTGAAAAGTGTGATTCTTGCAGGAACTGAATGGGGATTTGGGTTTTGTTCCTTTCAGAAGGAATGAGTATGGTATCTGGTAGGAAGAAGGGTACTCATGGGTATTTGAGTGTGTTCTAGGAGGTGGACTGACACCCTCTCCATAACAGAATTCTTGACTTCCCTACCCTGGTTGCCCTTGCAGTTAGGTGTGGCCACCTAACAACATTCTGCTCAACCATGTGATCATTAGTGACCTCTCATTTCTTCTCCACTCTCCTACGGCTAGAACGTGGCTAAGGCTATGAGCCATCCTGGGCTTTGTGAATGAGTGCAATGTCTTATCCCTGCAGAGATCCAGGAAAGGAGACTGAGGTTCAGCACCACTGATCCATCACACTTGCCTTGGACTGACTGTCCCGATAGTTATTCCATAGAAAATAAATCTCTGCCTTGTTTATATGTCTGCCTTTGAACTCTATTGTTAACAATAACATCGTTTGTAATTTAACGACATCCACAAATTAACAAAATGTTTCCTGCTTTTGATTCAGTAATGAAGAAAATATTTAAATCTGAGAATGCATAAAACTGGAGTCAGTAAATGTATGCTTTTATGCAGCGTCCTCTTCCAAGAAATGAACAGTAAGTATAAAATTCTGCTCTGCCATGTAAAAGTATCCTGGCTGTCAGGAAGAAAATTATTTATGTTACTTTATAGGATGAGGACAAAGATAAAAGAATATTTCTTCCTGATACTGAAAATGTCAGCAAAAGCTATTTATATAGTTTTAAGAGGTTTATTCAAGTTTCAAGTGCTATATCACATCAGTAGATTGAGTAGCTTGAAAAGCCTCAAACTATCACTTATAGAGCTGAAGAACCTGTAAAGCAGAAGATAATCAGATTTTGTAAGACTAAAATGTGGTCCCAACTGCTCAGTCATTGGATTTGACTCATTCTCAGCACTTAATGTTTCCTTTTCTCTTCTGATAAAGAAATTAAGGATGTCTTCAGAAATATGTAAAAACCACATCCAATTCCTGCAGCAAATCAAGGAAATGAGGCCTTTTGCTTAATGTAATCACACAGGGGGACTAAGAATTAATCTGCTACTCTATTTCAATCTCCCAGCCCCCTTTGTAGTGCCTGGTGAACTCTCAAAATAATGTTTTAAGGATGGCTTTTATGTAACATTGAGCAGATAAAATTTAGGGTGTGTGAGTGTGTGTCTGTTAGAAGGCACCATCTTATTTAACCTAATTACAGATGGGGCATCTTATTATCATTTCCCTCTGGAAGTAAGCCCTATCCTACATTTTATGTTTAATTTTTCCTTATTATTTCTTCATAACTTTATTTTGAAAATGTTTATATTTTTAATAATATATTGCTTTTCTTGGCATATCACGGTTTAAACTTTGTATACATCTAAGCATACTGCATACTATAAAACTTCTCTGACTTAAAAAAAAAAGATCATGTCCCTGAAATATGTTTGTGTTGTTATACATCACTGCTGAATACTATTCTATTATATGAGCATTCAATTGTGACATATAGGCTAATATTCAATTTATTCCCAGTTCTTTGCTACTACAAGTGGTTAAAGTCAACAGTCCTTTATGTTTCCTAGTACATGTACTCCAAGGTTTCTCCAGGTAGTAGAACTGTTGGGTCATAGAGACTGCACATTTCTAGCACTAACAGATTATGACAAGTTGTTTTTACAAAGTGGTTGAACAATTTAAAACATCCACCAGCAATGTAAAAGGGTTCTACATGCCTTTGACAAAATTTGGTATTGTAAGATTTTTCAATTTTGTTTCTAACCTGGTAGGTATTAAAAAGCATCTCACTGTGTTGTTAATTTACATTTACTGGTGGGGTTGCTGCCTGTTGGACTGTTGCTTTCTACTTTGAAGGCCATGTTTTGTTCTTTCCATCTTTTGGTGTTTTTACTGGTTGCTTTTATTTTTTAGTTAATTTATAGGAGTTAATCTTTCAGTCCATGGCTTACTATTTTACTTACTTTCTGAAGCACTTATATTTATGTGATAGCATTTATGTGTTTTTATCTTTAGATTTCACACTTTTAAAATTCTTATTTAAGAAATTCCCACTCCCCCCCCAAGATGAAAATATAATCTTTCAAATGTTATTATATTGCCTTTAATACATAAGTCTTTTAACCATCTGGAATGGTACAGATGCTGTGGTATGGGTATATCATGTGATATGGAGGTCCAAGTTATTTTCTATATGGGTAATCACATGGATCAGCACCATTTATTGAGAACTCCGTCTCTTCATCATGGTTCTCCCATGAAAAAGTTTTCCTGTATGATGGTGTCTGTTCTGATGGTCAAATTGTCCATTTCTGTTCTAATATCACTCCATGTAAATTGTTACACTATTTAAGCTTTGATATATTATTCATTAGGAATGCTTAGACTATTCTTATGATTCTGTGTTTCCATGTAAATTTCAGAGCTAATCTTGCAGGGTATACACACACATACACACATATACATCCAAAACAGCTTCAATATGCTGATTTGATTTTCCATTAAATTTGTTTACTAATTCAGGGATGATTTGCTTTATCTGAAGTTAAGGGGTTTTTTTTGCACACAGTATGATTTTTTACTTATTTAAAATGTAGTAATAACTGCAAATAATTATACATATTTTTATATATATTTCCATAACATCATACATTTATTTTGTTAGATTTTTTCTTTAATTAAATATTCTTGCTAAAGTGAAGCTTTTTTCACTATGCAAAAACAGTTCACCCTTAAAATATGTTCATACTTAAAATCTATTGTCTTATATAACTATAGGTAAAGCAGCTTTCTTCTCTGCTTATATTTTTTGGATGCTATTGTAAACAGGCTATATATATATATACACATATATATATATATATTCTACCTATTTTTTGTGATGTAGACAGATGCAATTGATTTTGCACATTGATTTTGTATCTAGCAGCATTACTAAAGTAATTTCATTTATTCTAACATTTTGTCCTAGAATGTTTGGGGATTTGCTATACAGACAATTAAAAGATAGATGCATAATGACAGTTTTCTTATTTTATAAAATTAAAGTCTTTGGTATCTATTTTCATTTTGCTCAACTTGCCAGGATATTTAGTATAATTAGAAAAATAAAACATAATAATAGCAAAAAATCTTTCTAATCATAAGGGTAAACTTTTATACTTGTATATAAGATGTTTACCATACATGTTTAAATAAACTTTTAGCTTTAGAATAGGTTTGGATTTACAAACAAATTGTTTCTAGTACAGAGAGTTACCAAATACTTCACACTCAGTTCCCCCAATTGCTAACATTTTATGTTAGTTTCACCTATATCACTCACAGTGGCTCAGACTTTATTTTAAATCACTGTTACACCTTTGAGGAGGACTGGTCGGGTATTTTGTAGCATTATCTCCAGCTGTGTTATTTTTCTCATGACTAGACTGGTCATTCATTTATCTATTGAAAGATATCTTTGTTCCCTCCAGTTTTTTTGTAATTATGGATAAGACTTCTATAAACTTTTGGCTGCTGGTTCTATGTGAATATAAGTTTTAACTTACTTTGGCAATGCCTAAGAAATACAACTGCTGAATTCTATAGTAAGTTTATATTTAGTTTTGTAAGAAACTTACAGTTTATGAATAAGTGATCAATTTCTATAAATGTCCTACAACTTTTAAAAAATATTCTATAGTCTTTTTTGGGAGGTGTATGAAATTCATAAATGTCTATTATATTCAACTTGCTGAATGTCTTTTAATACATTTTTATAGAAATATATATATAAAGCATTTTTAAATGCTTTAAACAATCACTTTTTTTTCTACTTTGATTAAGGTATTGAGATATAATTGACACACCCTGAGTGCATTTCAAGTGTATACCAATGATTTGATATCTGCATATTTTGAAAAGTGATTAGCACAGAAAGTTTAGATAACTTGAATCACTGCACAGTTACATTTTTTCTTGTGATGAGAACCTCTGAGATCTACTCTCAATAGCTTTCAAATATGCAACACAGTACTGTCAGCTGGAGTCACCATGCTGTATGTTACATCCACAGAATGTGTGAAGATGGTCAAAAGTTCAAACTTTCAGTTTTAATGTATTTATCTTATACCTGGAAGTTTGAATTCTTGATCACCTTTGCACATTCCATCCATACCCCACCCACTGCTTCTGGCAACAATCATAATAGAGTATTTGTTTTTCTCTGTCCGACATCTCACTTGGCAGAATGTCTCCAAGTTTCATTAGTGTTGTCACAAATGACAGGATTTTCAACCTTTTATGGCTGAATAACATTTGTGTGTGCACGTGGGTGCCACATTTTCTTTATGTGTTCATTTTTTGATGGACATAATTTCCATATTTTGATTGTTATAAATATATTAAAATGAACAAGGGATGGCAGATATCTTTCAAAATAATGGTTTCAATTCCTTCCAATAAACACCCAGAAGTGGAATTGCTGAATCATATGGTAGTTCTATTTTTAACTTTTTGAGAAAACTCCATACTGTTTTCCACATGTGACTGAATCAATTTATATTCCCACTAATGGTATACAAGGGTTCTCTTTTCTCCAGATCCTTGCCATCACTTGTCTTTTCGATGACAGCCATTCTAATAGGCATGAGGTGATAGTTCATGTAGTATAAATCTGAGCTGCAAAGTGGCATAAGGGTCTCACTGTAGTTATGGATTCTTTTTTTAAAAAATCACTTAGCACAAATATCCTAGGCAGACAATTCTCCTCCTAGCTTTTGGTGTGTTTGGAGGAGGTTTTATTTAGTTCACACTTACATCAAGTTTTGTAGTCCCTTGGTTGGGGTCCCAGAAATATAAGAATCTCTTATTAGATATCCCTACCTGGGATTTCCCTGAGATTTGTGTCTAAATTCTGAGCCCTGTATGACAACAAAAATTAATCCTCAATTTACTAAAGATTTTTCAAATCTCTCAGAGTATAAGCCTGATTCATTGCACATTGCACCTCTCTAATTTGTCTTTTTCTTTTTCTTTTGAGTTTCTCTTGTAATGGGACCATATTCTTTATTTTTTCCTGCTAATTCATCAAAACCTCTAAAATGTGACCTTTAAAAAAGTTTAACCTAGAATTCTATTGTTTTAATGGATCAATTATGGTGTGAGTGAAAGTCGCTCAGTCGTGTCCAACTCTTTGGAATTCTCCAGGTCAGGATACTGGAGTGGGTAGCCTTTCCCTTCTCCAGGGATCTTCCCAACCCAGGGATCGAGCCCAGGTCCCCCACATTGCAGGCAGATTCTTTATGAACTGAGCCATAGAGGAAGCCCAAGAATACTGGAGTGGGTAGCCTATCCCTTCTCCAGCAGATCTTCCTGACCCAGGAATTGAACTGGGGTTTCCTGCATTGCAGGCAGATTCTTTACCAACTGAGCTATCAGGGAAGCCATTATAGTATGAAATTCATCATAATTATAGAGAAAGATATCTGAAGTAAAATTCTAAGGAGTTTTATTTCCATAATTTCAGTCCCATATTCCAAATAAATATCCAGAACTAACAGGAAAGATTTCTAAGCTCTAGTTGCAGTTTAAAGAAAAGAAAGAAAAAAAAGAAAAACTGTAATTCTGCTCTTGTTGCTGTTGTTTAGTTATTAAATCATGTGTGACTCCTTGCAACCCCATGGGCTGTAGCATGCCAGACTCTTCTATACATGGGATTTCCCAGGCAAGAATATTGGAGTGTGTTGCCATTAAAATTATAAGATTTTCTAATTCTGTGGAAATTAAGTGTGAGGAAAGATGCAATCAGTCCTTGAATCCCATAGTCCTGGACTGGAAGATGTCTGTGATATCCTTGCTGAAGTTTGGGGAAGCATATAAAAAATAGCATCTCTGAGGAAGCACAGGACCAAACCATGGATAGTCACTCACAATATTCATTCTGAAGCAATGAAGGACTAAAAAGATTCAGGTAAGATGGGAATGAAGAGGCAGATGGTGTGGAAGCTTTGCAGCTGGGAGTGTGGCGCCTGGTCAGGAGAATTTCCTGTTACAATAAGTAAGCACAGAGTTAGTAAGAAATACAGGACTCAGACAATGGATTCCTGATATGAACACTACCACTTCTAATAGCACACATTGTGAAGAATATCATATTAAGAAGAATGGTGGAAAACTGCAAGAGTTTTCTATTTCATACTATGTGATCCTTAAAAACCTTTAATTCTGCAAAATCACACCTATAACAGGGAAATATGTTGGGTGAGACCTCTGAAAATGTGTATTTTAAACCAGATCCTACAAAACAATAACAACAATCCAGTTAAAATACTAACCTCATTTTAAAGATATATTAGCTTTCTAATATGTCTTTAGAGATCATATTAGAAAACCAGAGATCACATTGCTAACATTCAATGAATCATAGAGAAAGCAAGGGAATTCCAGAAAAAAAAACATCAACTTCTGCTTCATTGACTACACTAAAGCCTTTGACTATGTGGATCACAACAAACTGTGGAAAATTCTTAAGGAGATGGGAATACCAGACCACTTTATCTGTCTCTTGAGAAATCTAGACACAGACAAGGGCTTCCCTTGTGGCTCAACTGGTAAAGAATCTGCCCACAATGCAAGATACCTGGATTCACTTCCTGAGTTGGGAAGATCCCCTGGAGAAGGGAAAGGCTACCCACTCTAGTATTCTGGCCTGGAGAAATCCACGAACTGTATAGTCCATGGGGTCACAAAGAGTTAAAAAGGACTGATTGACTTTCACTTTCACTGAGAAATTTATATGTAGGTCAAGAAGCAACAGTTAAAATTGGACAGGGAACAACAGACTGGTTCACAATTGGGAAATGTGTACCTCAATGCTGTAAATTGACACCCTGCTTTTTCAACTTATATTCAGAGTACATCTGCAAAATGTAGGGTTGGATAAATCACAAGCTGGATTCAAGATTGCTGGGAGAAATATCAACCTAATATATGCAAATGACACCACCCTTATGGCAGAAAGCAAAGAGGAACTAAAGAGCCTCTTAATGAGGGTGAAAGAAGAGAGGAAAATAGCTGGCTTGAAACTCAACATCAAAAAAACTAAGATCACGGCATCTACTCCCATCACTCAATTCAAATAGAAGGGGAGAACGTGGTACCAGTGACAGATTTTATTTTCCTGGACTCCAAAATCACTGGGGACAGTAACTGCAGCTATGAAATTAAAAGATACTTACTCCTTGGAAGGAAACTTATGACAATGTTTTAAAAAGCAGAAACCTCACTTTGCCAACAAAGTTCTGTATAGTCAAAGCTATGGTTTTTCCAGTACTCATATATGGATGTGAGAGTTGGATCATAAAGAAGGTTAAGCAGTGAAGAATCCGTGCTTTTGAACTGTGGTGCTGGAGAAGACTCTTTGGAGTCCCAGATCAAATCAGTCATTCTTAAAGGAAATCAATCCTGAATATTCACTGGAAGAACTAATGCTGAAGCTCCAATACTTTGGCTACCTGATGAGAACAGCTGACTCATTGGGAGAGAGCCTGATACTGGGAAAGATTGAGAGCAGGAGGAGGAAGAGAAAGGGGTAACAGAAGATAAGATGATTGGATGGCATCACTAACTTAATGGATACAAGTATGAGAAAACTCCAGGAGACAGTAAAGGACAAGAAAGTCTGGTGTGCTGCAATCCATGGTGTCACAAAGAGCTGAACGTGACTTAGTGACTGAACAACAAAGACAATAAAACTTTTAATGAATAAGAGAGCTACAGTTGATAAAATTTCACTGTAATAGAACACGTGAGAGTAATCTGATGGAAGCAGGTGCAAGATACAGCTGAAGCTGTGGAGTTAATAGAGATACAGTAATGATATGCCCTCATTATCAGAAGATTCAGGTGCAAAGCAGGAGCTGGTTTTGTACAACATGCAACCATCCAGAGATAGCTGGCTCTGATTTGTTGATACATGCTGGTTTCTTAGGATACCATGAGAACATTTAATGCAAAGCAATGGCCAAACTCAACTAGAAGGAGGACTTCAGAGAATAGCTACTCCATGGAGCATGTATCCCCCATGGCTTGCTGTGTCCAAGTTTTTTTTTTTTTTTTTTTTTTTTAGCATCATTAATGCTCATCATTTTTTTTAGCACCTGTAATGCTCATTCTGCTATGACTTGGTGATGCAAAACAATACTAAAGCACCTTGAGTTTATACTGACAGTTGCTTATGTACTAATTATGTATGAGCTAACTTTCTTTACAAAAAGACATCTGTAGCAAAATAGATAGTACATAATTAAAAACCTGAGCCCTATGATTTTTAAGCATGTATTTTTAAGGTTATGCTTTGAAATAAAATAGAATGAGTTAATAGATATAAATATCCAGTATTTGTTATTATTTTTATTATTATTTATCTGTATTGCTATCTTATAAATTTAACATGTATTAACATTTATTTTATTTTTCCCCTTTACCAAATCTGAGCTTCTTGAGTGTGGGGTCATGTGACACTCTTATTGGTATTCCAACACCTCTCATAGAGCCAGACAGAAGTGAAGTGTTTGCAGAATGAACACATGTATAATCACATATGTGATTGACTGAATGGGCAGCCTTGGTCCCCCACCAGACATAAATCTATCTTCATGACAGTGGTGGAGGTTGTCCAGGTGCTTCATAATAGGTTGAAATTTCATGGGTTCCCTTATTTATAGAACAACTATTGTATACCATGTGGTAATGTAGACACACTACCTATAATTCCCTCCATAGACCTCGATCTTCAAGTTTTAGAGGAAGATAGGCTTAAAAAGAAGCAAAGTGGCTTGTCCTCTGCCCTATGGTGGTGAGATGTGAGCTGAGAACCTCTTTCTAGTCTGCCTGGCAGCAGAGCTTCCCAGTCTTAATTGCCCATCTGGAAACATTCTTAAGATGTTTTTTTGTTTCTCTGTGAATGATCAAAAAAATCACTTAATAAGAGTTTCAGTTCAGTTCAGTTCAGTCGCTCAGTCATGTCCGACTCTTTGTGACCCCATGAACCGCAGCACACCAGGCCTCCCTGTCCATCACCAGCTCCTGGAGTCCACCCAAACCCATGTCCATCGAGTTGATGATGCCATCCAACCATCTCATCCTCTGTCATCCCCTTCTCCTCCTGCCCTCAATCTTCCCCAGAATCAGGGTCTTTTCCAATAATAAGAGGTTACATAAATACTTTAAAGAATGAGACAAGACCATGTAGTGAAAAGAAAACAAAATATAAACACAAAAGTGGGTTTGAATCCCAGGAACTTTTCCAAACTGTGTGTTTTTCATATGTTTATACACACACATTTTCCTCTCACACGTATTTATGTGATGAAGGGAAACCCATGGAAATGAAACAGTAGTAGTCTCCTCAGAAGAGGAATTTGAAAAAATTTACACATGCATGTAAACTTATATGTGTACATATATATGCATATGTTATGTATGAATGAATACATGTATACAAATATGTGTATGTGTGATTTATATGTACATTATTCATATGTGTCAATACATGTATGTATATTATACATATTACTTATGTACATACTGTATGTATATATCTACATAATGTATGTAAATTTACCCTATCTGCTCTTCTGAGGGATCTTCCCTGGTGGCTCAGTAGATAAGAAATCTGCCTGTAATGCAAGAGACCATCTACAATGCAGGGTACCCAGGTTTGATCCCTGGGTCTAGAAGATCCCCTGAAGAAGGAAATGGCAACCCACTCTATGTCCTTGCCTGGGAAATCCCATGGACAGACGAGCCTGATGGGCTGCAATCCACAGTGGCTACAAGAGTCAAACACACCTTAATGACTAAACCACCATCATCTCTCCTCTGAGGGGGATATCATTGTTTCTTTTCCATGGGTTCCTCTTCGTCATCCCACAAAGTCATTGGGTCAGGATTCAACCCCAAGCCTCCCTATCCTTGAGTATACTCTTTAAACTCTACTACAGGGTCTTTCTGGAGGCATCTACTGCGTCAACATTCCTATGAGCATCTTGTTGATGGGTGGCTGTATCCTGGCACACATCTGATTCCTTGTGTCTCCTCTAGCATGGGTCACAACTAACTTCAGTCATGCTAGTCAACAGAGAAATGGAAGAAAACTGGGTCTGTAGGCTTTCATTCTGTTCTCTTCTCATAATTTCCCAACTGGCTGAATGACAGAGATAACTCAAGTGTTTTCTGGTTTATTTGTTCACTCAAGTAAGAGTCTAAATGGTAAGACATCAGTCATGATATGTTTGCTTACAACACAATTTAAAAGCAGGACTTCCCTGGTGGTCCAGTGGCTGAGAATCTATGCTCCCAATGCAGGTGCCCTGAGTCTGATCCCTGGTCAGGGAACTAGAGCCCACATGCCACAACTAAAAAGATTCTGCATGCCACAAAAAAAAAGATTGAAGATCTAATGTGCCATAATTAAGATTTGACACAGTCAAATAAATAAATATTTTTTAAAAAGCATAGTTCAAAAGCAGTATCATGATGGAATTACCAAATCATAAAGCTAAGCCCAACAGCATGCAGAGAGAAATGAAGAGTGAGGCAACACTGACAGGTTCCCTGCAATGAGAGTGTGATACTGCTCACATGAAAAAGTAAAGCTCGTCTGTCTGTTACCAGCAGTGCTAATCAGAACTGATGGTGCTGAGTCATACGCAGTGACTCTGCAGGGCTTTAGTGCTAGCCCAGAACATCTACAGTGCTACATAATGGGAAGAAAACCACTAATCGCCATAATAGGGTTTGATGTCAAGTAAAGCACCAACATTGTAAACAGGTACCAAATTCATTGTATTCTTATAGAACAGGCTGAGTTTGCAGCCCTTCCTTACTGGTCCTGTTATCCCCTGACCTGGGGGTAAAGTGTGAACCAGAGACGATACCAAATCTGTCAGAAGATTTATTACTGATTTCTGAGACCCAGTAGGTAACTAGCCATGCAGGTGCATCACACCTATACAACTTAAGGACTGTGCTCACACTCAGAAGAAGAAGGCTCCAATCTTCCCAACCTTGTCTCACACTTCAGGATATTATTATCTTTATTTTCTTTCAGACCCTCTCGTGGGCCATGTTCTCATTTACCTCCATGCCATTGCATATACTCCTCTATATGCCAAAAATTTTCTCCCTGTATGCTTTTCTTTGCAGCCTCCATAGCATAAAACTTCTGGAAGTTCTCACTACCTCTGGAGCTTATTTCTGGCCTTCAGAGTTGGATTTCAGGCATTCCTCCTCTGGTATCTCAATGTCATTTTTCTTTTAATTCAATACTATCTGTATTCATTCCTGTGGGCTATCATAGCAAGCTACCACAAACTTGGTGACCTCCTAGAAATTTATTATGTATTTTATTCAGTTTTGGAGCCTGGAAGTCCAAAATTGAGGTGTGGGTGGGATCACTCTCTTCCTGAAGACTCTGGGAGAGGACAGGATTCTCCCTCTCCCTTCCAGCTTCTGGCAGTCAACATCAATTCTTAGCTTTCCTTGCTTTGTGGACACTTCACTCTGACATCTGCCCTCCTGATCACAGGGAGTTCTCCCCTGTGTGTCTCCATATTGTCCTCCTCTGTGTATCTGTGTCCACATCTCCCTTTCCTTAATAAGAACATCAGTTACTGGATTAGTGTCACTCTAATCCTTTAAGAATATATCTCAATTCAATTACTTTCAAGACTATTTCCAAACAGAGTTAGTATTTTTGAGGTTCTGGATAGACACAAGTATTAGGTGGCAGTATTTGATCTAGTGAAGTATCAGTTATATTACATTTTCTTATTCACTTTCCCTGCTCTACCAGATCATACTGTTTGTTAGGGCAGAATTGGGGTTTATTACATTGACTAATGTAACCAATGTGCTTACAATTGTTGGTACATCCTACATGCTTAGTCAATGGTGACTGAATAAATAAATAAATGTGTATCAATCTTAAGGCAATATCTCTGAATAGGAAGTTATACACTTGATCTCAAGAGATATAATTTAGTGATTCTGGTGAGGTGATCTAAATGCAAATCCCAAGTCTAGGAGGTCAGATGAGAAACAGCACATGGAGGTGCAGTAGAGACCAGAGAGCAGGTGAAAACTGGATCAAAATGGGAATACTTGAGTATGCAGTAAAGGTTTAGCAGGTATGGTTTGCTCAAAGCCTGCACATTCAAAGTAAGGCCTTGGCCCTTGATTGACCAAGGTTCAGGACTGACCCTTGACCATCTCCTGGGAGATAATCTCTGAGCCCTTGGAATGTGTGACCTGATGAGACTGCTTGGTATGCTTCAAGCCTTGGGCTGGGCTGTATCAGTTTTGTCTCTCCTGGGATTGGAGACTGAGTAGCCAATGTCAGTCTTGTAAGCATGTGAAAGAAAAGTGAAAGTGTTAGTCACTCAGTTGATTCCGACTCTTTGCAACCTCATGGACTATAACCGCCAGGTTCCTTTGTCAATGGGATTCTCCAGGCAAGAACACTGGATTGGGTAGCCATTCCCTTCTTGAGGGATCGTCTTGACCCAGGAATCGAACCCGGGTGTCCTGCATTGTCACAACTTCTTTACTGTCTAAGCCGCCAGGTGAACAACCCCCAAATAAAAAGTCCAATGCCGTGATGCAGTAAGCCTCCCTGTTGAGAATATGTCACATGTGTGGTCATGTATCATTGCTGGGAGAATTAATTGTGTCAATATGCAACTCCACTGAGAGCCTAGAAGCTTGTATCTGGTTTCTCCTGGACATTGCCTCATACATCCTTCCCTTTGTGAATTTTAATTTATGTCCTTTACCTGTAAAAAAAAATACAATGAATATAGTGGCTTCCTCAATCCTATAAGTTCTAGCAAATTACTAGGCCTAGGAGAGATCATTATAAGAAACGTGATACTTGGCACACAGTATGTGCCCAATAAAATATTAGCTGAATGAGTGAATATCTGTGGTGCATTCGTAGGTCACCTTTCCTGATTTTGGGGGATGAGCTGAGATTTCTCTCAGGCTGATATCAAAGTCTGGTCTCAGGCAGGCCCCACTCCTGCCTTCCTCCAGGCTACAAGAGCGCCTTCACATATTCCCTTCTCTCTGGGTTCCTCTCTGCAAAAAAAAAAAAAAAAAATGTTTCTCACACCTTCAAGCTTCCTGAGAACAGGGGCAATGGCATCTCCTGCTGGATCTACCTAGTGCTGCATCGAGCACAGAGTCAGTGCTGGGGGGGAGCTTGCCTTTTCCCTGATCTATCTGTATGGGGCCTGGAAGCCCTGTGGGAGCCCGGGAGCAGAGAGACAGAGAAAGGAAGACACCGTCCACCTTATGTGAGTGCAAATTGGCAGAAGTAGCTTCAGTTCTCAAGGTGGCCCATGGTTGCTGGGCTTCAGCCACATAACTCTTGTCCTTTTTTCCTTGAGGCTAGAGGCAGAGGCGGTGTCCTGCTTAACAAATCTGGGCTCCTTTGTCTCCTGGGTTGCTGAAATAATTTAACAATTAAGAGTTATTTGTCTTTTACTGTGGAGTCCCAGCTGATACACAGTCCATCTCGAGGCCTGCAGGACACTCTGGCTGTCCTGATGGGTGGATTATAGATAGGGGAAAAAAATGGCAGAATTCAGTTCACTTCAGTCCAGTTCAGTTCAGTCACTCAGTCATGTCAGACTCTTTGTGACCCCGTGGACTGCAGCATGCAAGTCTTCCCTGTCCGTCACCAACTCCTAAAGCTTAATCAAACTCATGTCCATTGAGTTGGTGATGCCATCCAACCATCTCATCCTCTGTCATCCCCTTCTCCTGCCTTCAATCTTTCTCAGCATCAGGGTCTTTTCCAAGGAGTCAGTTCTTTGCATCAGGTGGTCAAAGTACTGGAGCTTCAGCTTCAGCATCAGTCCTTCCAATGAATATTCAGGACTGATTTCCTTTAGCATTATTGGTTTTATCTTTGCAGCCCAAGAGAAGCTCAAGAGTCTTCTCCAATACCACAGTTCAAAAGCATCAATTCTTTGGTGGTCAGTTTTCTTTATGGTCCAACTCTCACTTCCATACATGACTACTGGAAAAACCATAGCTTTAACTAGATGGACCTTTGTCAGCAAAATAATGTCTCTGCTTTTTAATATGCTGTCTAGTTTGACCATAGCTTGGGCTTCCCTTGTGGTTCAGCTGGTAAAGAATCCACCTGCAATGCAGGGGACCTGGGTTCAATCCCTGGGTTGGGAAGATCCCCTGGAGAAGGGAAAGGCTACTCACTCCAGTATTCTGGCCTAGAGAATTCCATGGACAGTCCATGTGTTTGCAAAGAGTGCAGCTTGTGATTCATGCAGTCTAGCATTTTGCATGATGTACTCTGCAATAAGTTAAATAAGCAGGGTGACAATATACAACCATGACGTACTCCTTTCCCAGTTTGGAACCAGTCCATTGTTCCGTGTCCAACTGTTGCTTCTTGATCTGAATACAGATTTCTCAGGAGGCAGGTCAGGTGGTCTGGTATTCCCATCTCTTGAAGAATTTTCCACAGTTTGCTGTGATCCACATAGTCAAAGGCTTTGGCATAGTCAATAAAGCAGAAGTAGATGTTTTTCTGGAACTCTCTTGCTTTTTCTATGTTAACAGATGTTAGCAATTTGATCTCTGTTTCCTCTTCCTTTTCTAAATCCAACTTGAACATCTGGAAGTTTTTGGTTCATGTACTGTTGAAACCTAGCTTGGAAAATTTTGAGCATTACTTTGCTTGTGTATGAGATGAGTGCAACTGTGTGGTAGTTTGAACATTCTTTGGCATTGCCTTTCTTTGGGATTGGAATGAAAACTGACCTTTTCTAGTCCTGTGGCCACTGCTGAGTTTTCCAAATTTGCTGGCATATTGAGTGCAGCACTTTAAAAGCATCATCTTTTAGGATTTGAAATAGCTCAGCTGGAATTCCATCACCTCCACTAGCCATGTTTGTAGTGATGCTTCCTAAAGCCCACTTGACCTCGTAGGGTTAGCGTATCCTAAGTACATCACCCAGGACAGGGAACATGGGCAGTCATGGGTAGATTTTATTTTGCCAACAGTAGGGAGTTGGCCAGGGACAAGTTCTCACCACTTCCTACCACTTTAATGACTATCATTGTAAATCCCAGATATAAAAACAGGCATGTGGATGAAAGGGCATGAGAAGAACCTGAGTCCTTGGTCTCCTGTGGTGGCTGTGACTGTGCCATCTGAGCTAGGCTGGACCCACAGCCACCATATTCCACTCGCTGTAGGAATCCCAGTTAGTGTTCCCCTCAAGGGACATTTTGCAGTCATATTCTTAAGCTCTGAAGAAGGAAATAAAGATGCAGCTCCTGCCTGCTGGCATGGTCTGCTGATGCCAGCTGGCAGCCAGGAAGCAGCACTCAGATCCACATGGTATCTCCAGTCTCCATGGAGTCTCTTCTTTCAGCTTCTTAAGGCTTAGGCCAGGTGCAGGGCCAGCTACGTGGCAAAGGCATCCATGTTCCCCTAGAGGTGCCTACAGTGCCGTAGGAGGTGAGAGGCAGACCTGCAATCCAGTGTGACCTTCCTGACCTGCTTCCCTCAATCTTTGGCCTTGTCTACAGGCAGTTTCTTGTTTTGCACCACTGCCCTATTGGGCAGCTTCAGGCCAATAATGGATGTAGTAGTCTGCCCAGACTACCCTACCATCCCCACACAGTGTAAGCCATAGTTCTTATAGTAAACCCCTAATTTACACCATGGGTATTATTTCTGCCACTCGGGAAGCCTGTTCGATGCAGAATGAAAAATTGTTTAGTTGGGATGGAGTACAGGTTGTATGCATGGAAAAATGGATAAGCTGCAGGGAGAGGAGTCATCAGATGCAGGCCAGGACAGCTCCTAGGGATGCACGTGGTCAGGACTGTGGCAATGTCCACTTCACATTTCTCTTTGTGCCCTGATCCAGCACACATGTACACTTCTCTGGAGAGCTCCCCAGAGCTCCTGTCAGGAGAACTTACTCCTCACAAGTGACCTATGGCTTAAAGGGAGCTCAAAAAGTGGAATCACAGATGAAGAAGGGCTGTCGTGGACTCTGAGCTTGGCCCATATGTTTTACTTAAGCTCAGAAATGACTCAGAGCCCAGAGGGGACCTATAATGGATGAGCTATGTCAACCAGCCCGCTTTCTCTCTGCAAATGGGCTCTGCTTGGAAGGCTGATTTATTTGTGTTTTATGGCTTATTTTGTGGTGAACAAAAATCAATAAAGGCATTCATTTTCACATTTTAAATGTGCCAGGCACAATCAGACCATTGTCACATGTGTGCTTTACACACTCCATTTTCAAAGGTGAATGGCTGTGAATGAAATTAAATGTTGACTTGAAAGTTACCTGCAGGCTTTCCTCTTACTCAAGTTCTACTAGTTCAAAACAGCAGACTGGAGGGTGACCTCACACCTGCTACCTGGAGCTGCAGCCTGTCTGCCTAGGTCACTGATGTGCATTGTGGCCTTCAGCACTGAGCCTGCTTTTCCCCACTGTCACCTGGATGCAGAGAGCAGGACAGAGGGCCTATTCCTGGGCTCTGTACCTAGGAGTAGAGCTGGGACTCTAGTAACCTGAGGACCAGGAGACGAGCAGTGTATTTAAGGCTGGGCAGGACATGATGTGATGCCCACAGAGATAACCCATTGTGTCAAGGCCAGGAGTACTGTCACCTCACTTCTGCCCTAGCTCACTTGAGAAATGACAAGATCCAATGAGAGCAGTGGCAAGGAGGGCAGAGAAGAGGAGCTGAGAAGTCAAGGTAATTCATATTCCAAATACTCAGGGCATGGACATGAAGGCAAGGAGAAAAAGAATGGGGGCAGTCAGAAAAGTTGGAGACTTCTGCCTGGTGAAACTAGGCGGGTGGTAAAAGCAAGTATCATCTTATGCTCTATTAGACATCAAAGGACTTTCTTTAGAATTAGTTAATGTAATTGTTAAAATCACTTCACAAGTTAGGTCTTAGAGAAAATGTAAGCTCTATAGAAATATAGTTTAGAGGACATGTGATCTATGGGAGATATTCAGAAACACGTATATCCAAAAGGGTCAGGACATGAAGGTCCATCTGTAGCATATCCAGGTAGTCCATTAGAGGCAGATGTCAGGATCCAGATGCTTGAGCAGAAGCTGGACTGGATGTGTATGTTTGAGGTTGTGAGTCTCTAGGCAATGTGGAAGTCATGGATGCACTTGACCTCACAAAGGATGCTGAGGGACAAAAAATGAGTGAAGCTAAGACCTTATGTGGGCTTCCCTGGAGGCTCAGATGGTAAAGAATCTGCCTGCAATGGTGGAGACCCGGGTTCAATCCCGGGTTTGGGAAAAGCCCCTAGAGAAGGACATGGCTGCCCACACCAGTATTCCTACCTGGAGAGTACCATGGGATCACAAAGAATTGGACACAATTGAGCAACTAACATACACACACATACACCTGATTCAGTGTCCCTTTGAGCAGACAACACAGCAGAAACAAAAAGAGCTGGGGGTAACTGGGATAGAGGGGCTGGGAGAAGAAAAGTTTCAGGGGGCAGCATGACAGGCACTTTACCTGAAGCCTGCCAGAGTCATGCGGCAGGTCCATGTACCGATGCACTTGCTGTTCATCTGATTTATCTGGAGAGAGGTGTGCTCCAGGTGTAGCCAGGGGAGGATGCCAATTCCACATGGATGGTGGGAATCAACAGTATCACAAGTTGGATATTAATTTTATAACCACAGGCTAGAAAAGCACAGATATCTAGAAAACAATGACACAACAATACTGAAAATGAAGCACTGCCAATGTGTGAGTGATCTCCCTCAAGACAGATGAAGCTGCATCAAATGTCAGGTTACCGGGAGACATGGAGTTCACCTTCTTGCAGTGTGGCAAAGGCTATTTCTGACACTCAGCTCAGAGGTACAGGACTTGTGCGTTTGGCAGACTGAGATGTCCTTTTGCTGAACAGGCACCGTGTTTTACATAATACAAAGGATGCCATCAATCTTCATCACCCCATTCATCCCACTTATTGTCATTACACCTCACCCCATTCACCAAGTCAGAGGAAGTGACCCAGCCACAGAGCTTTGCTTCCTGGGAGAAGAAAACTGAATTAAATACAAATTGGAAGATTTGATGTATCTGTGTACTGGGCATGTATATCTTCATGTCCTTTTGGCCCAGAAATCAAGATCATGATGAGACTAGGAGAAGATCCTATCAATCACCAGGGCCTTTCCCATGACTTCTGGGACTGGACCAGGAGCGGCATACCCCGGCACTGCCCTTAACTCCAGAGATGGAGAGGATTTGAGATCATCCAAGTAAACAAGAAAAGGGATGGGCAAACAACATAGCTTGGCTGTTGATCCAGATAGAGCTCTTCTCACTTAAAAATTAATAAATTACCAAAACAGTAGTTTCTAAAATGACAAAACAAGGGATACAGAGAAAATATATAAACAGCTGAATTTTAGAAAAAATGTACCTTTTCAATAAGGTGAAAGAAGAAAGTTTCTATGAGTCTGAGCAAAACATTCAATAGGAAACAGGTTGAACTTTTTAAGACCACAGGATGAGCTGAAAGGGAAGGTGGGTGGAACCCTTAAGATTGCAAAGGAATAAATACATGTTACCAATGAATATATATCTTTGAGGTAACATAATGCAAACTTAACATTTGGGATAGCTAAGTGATGTCAAATACATGCCTGAGTAGCTTTTTCAGAAGGAAGAACTAAGGGGTAAATGCTCAGAAATGATAAGAGGGAAGATGAGATCCAAGTAGGGCAAAGGACAGAAATGTGACAAACAGTCAGGAGTCTTTCCACCCAAAATCAATGTAACCAGAGCAGCATCCTTGCTGCTCTGACAAAAAGTTTGACTATGAAAATTGAAAATATCATTTTAATTTCACACTATGAACATCTCTTAAAAAATATGTTGTATTAAAGATGTTTAGGGGGAAAAAAGAATAACCTTTTAGTCACTTGGGCAGAAAGAGGAAAATAGACCATTTACAAGGGGACCACACTGAGACTGTCACTACCCTACGTGATCCACAAAAGCTGGAAGAAAAAGGATCATTCACATGGGGTCTTGTGCTGGTTCTAAGTGTGAAAGTCTGTACTAGTCTGGGTAGTGTTCATTTGAAATGATTTCTCAGATATGCAGGAGTTCAATTTATACTAACTACCCAAGTTACATCCTGAAAAAAGTTATCTGAAGCGAAACTTCAACTGACTAAATGAATGAAGAGTTATTCTGAATCATCACAGTGAATATTGTTGCTATGCACTACTAATGCAGAACATTATTCTTGGCAAAGCAGAATCTAATGTAAGAAAAATTAATAATAGCGTTTTGAGGCTAACACTATGTCTTACAGCATATTAATAAAAACTGCAAAGTAGAAAGAGATTTTGGGGAATAAAATTCTGCTAAATATCCTGTCCTACATTGGGAAACTCAAAATATAATACTTGATTTTTGTCTTTGATATGTATACAAGTGTTTTGAAAACTTGATGATAATCACGATATTGAAAAAAGACAAATCTACTCCAAATATCAAAAGGAGATAGTGACAAAAATGGCATTGTTTATTTATCAAAATATATAGAACAAATGAAACAAGTCCAAACATTTTAGTTTTAAGGAATTTAATTCTATAAATCAAAGACAGATATCAAATTGCTATAACAAAACTAAAAATCCAACATCATACACCTTGCAAAAGGCATGGTTAAAACAATATATTGGAAATTTTAAATATAAAATTTGGCAGTATAGGCACTAAAACATAAGCTATGTGGAAGCTTATGGAAGTCATGGGAGTATAATTTAAACAAAGATATTTGGGAAGCTCTTTTTATACTATAAGAAGGTGCGACTCACAGGGAATCTCTAATAGGCTTTAAATTTAGTGGTCCAAACACAGCTCTGCACTCAGCCTCAGTACTAAGGTACTGAGTACTGGGCATAGAACCATGTCACTCTTCTTGGGTTGTGTCCGTTTGAACACAGCTACTTCATCACACACATATTTGATTGTCTTCTCCAGTAAATGCAAGTGCAGTTAATTTTGCTCTGAGAAATATTTGGTATTTGTAGCCTCAATTAAATTACTATCTCACA
Organism: Odocoileus virginianus; assembly: GCF_023699985.2. Lineage (NCBI taxonomy): Eukaryota > Metazoa > Chordata > Mammalia > Artiodactyla > Cervidae > Odocoileus > Odocoileus virginianus. The sequence continues at coordinate 2,019,629 of NW_027224327.1, read as the reverse complement.
TATACTCAACAGACTAGCAGTGCTCATTGCCCTTAGAGTATCTGGTTCAGAAGAGACCTAGAAAATTAAAGAATTTGCAGAACCCTGGGTATTGCTTCAAATTCCCAGGCTCCATGGTAGAAATGCAGGAAGAATGTTGGAATGAAAAGCAAATCATAGATTGACAACTGAGGAAAGTGAGCTGCATTTTCCTTACATGACCTTGTCCCCACCTCCATCTCTTCTTTGCTTCTTCTTCCTCCTTTTCCTCTCCTTCCTCCTCCTCCTTCTCTTCTTTTCTTCATTTCGCTTTACCTTCTTCAGTTAAAGTACATATTTTCCAGTAAACTCTATATTGTATCAAGGGGTCATGTGAGTAGAAAGGTGGACAGTGGAGTTTCTGTGGAACTGACAATTTTCTGTTTCTTGATTGGGTTCTGGTAACAGTGATATTTTCAATTTGTTTCTTTTTATGTTTGCTAATTATATATATGTTCCACATTTATATTGTTTCTCCATATATTTTTAAAAAGCAGTTTCCATAATTTAGCAAATGGGATATTTCACATCATAAATGGAACCTCCAGCTTGTCTTGAATCAAATGACGGTACGGTTGAACTGAGTTGGAGAATTGAGTAACTTGTGCCTTCACAAGGAAGGTGACCTTTCTTGCTCATCTGAGGTCCAGCTGGTTAACTTTATTCCCTCTGGAGTATAAACAAAGTCATTCCTCTGTGGTCAGCACAGATCTGCTTCAGTGCCACCTCCCTCCCTTCCAAAGTCTGTACACAAAATGTGTAACTGTTCCCTTTATTCTAAAAAGTGTAACCCTGTAAACAGAGGCTCTATTTCCATGTTTTGAATATTTTTTGCCAGTTTACATAAGACATGTCCCTGCAATTTGTATTTATATCTGTACCAAACAACCAGATTTCTCTGTAGTTTGTCAAATATAGTCACCAACACAGTAAATAATCTCAGTTCACCCCCAAGAACACACCAAATTTGATTCATTTTTCTTGATGGGATTGTACACTTCTCTCAGGCCCATGAAAAACCATCACTTTAGAAGGAACCTTGGGAGTGTGGTCAGGGAGACAGAATGAATAGAGCTTTCTTCACCTCTTACCTTTGTGATGTAACACCTACCCCTGACACCTCCTAATCCCATTCTGGGCCTGCTTATGAGCTGACCACTTATCAAAGGAAGCCAGTTTCAGACAATACACATTGCCCAAGCACAGAAAATCAGCTTATCTTACCAGCTGTTTTTGTTGGACTCATGATTGAGAAGAGAAGCCCCACTATGGACAGAACATCTACTGGTGATGAGGGCCAACATCTTTCATGTACTGCTCACCATTTAGTAGATGGCTCATCTTCACTGGAAATAAACCTTCAAGTTCTGTGTTCAGGAGTGGTGTGTGTTGGCTTACAAGGCATCTGAGTGGGTCTCTTGATGGTTTGACACCAGAAGGACTTGTGCCTGTGTGACAGTTTGAAGGAGCGAGAGAGGCCTGGTCAGCTTACCAAGAAGGTGAGGCTGAGACTCCCCTGCTTCATTGGTTAAAACTCTGCACTTCCAATGTGGGGGAGCAGGTTGTATTGCTGATTGGGAAACTAAGATCCCACCTACCACAGGGAGCTGCCAGAAAGAAAGAGAAGTGAGACTGCCTGCACATTTCTCACACAGTCTCTGTGATAAAAGAATCTTCTCACTTAAATGAAAAAAAAAAAAAATCTCTTAACTGACAGCATTTGGAATAGTTGCTTTGTATTTTGGCACCCCAAGTGAGGGGAAAAACACACACCATCTCATCCAGATGAGCTGAATAAATCTTTGAATAAGAACTTCTCAAATGGCCATGACTGGAATAGTAACCTAAAGAGGGAGAAAGAAAGAAAAATGTGTTTTGGCCAAAGACCACTAGCTTCCCTGGTTAGATAAAGCCAGTTCATGAACTGATTTAAAAATAAATTAGCAATGGGAGGAGGAGGGGCTGCCTGCCAACATTAAGAAAGATGCATTGTACATCACAGCAAAGTATACACTTTGTATAGTAAGCTCTCAACTCTTGCTCTAAAAATCTACAGAAGTGGGGAAATAGATGCAATTCATCACACCTAAGTATTCATCCTAGATGACAAGAAGTTTTATGTAGTAGATAAACATAATTTTTGATAGACTATGTTTATGCCACGTACTGGGCTAGGCAGTCTTAACCATATTTTTCTAAAGTATTTTAATATATTCCTATCAACAATGTTGTTTTATGCCTATAAATTTATAACCACTTCTATTATTGCTTTTAGTCTAAATATGAAGAAACAGAGTCATGCATTTTAAATAATTCCAAGGACAAATACCTAATACAGGTAAACCCAGGGTTGGAATTTAGGGTTGTCTTGAGAGAAATATTGAAAAGCACAAAAATAGTAACAATGTATTTAGGCCTTCCACCATTCCACACTATTAGTTAATTAGTAAACTGAAAACATATACAGAAAATTGCTTTCAATCATTGAACAAACACAAAAATATGATCACAAAGATAAAGAGAAAAAGTGAAATGACATCTAAGTTTTCCCAGTTTTCTGCTGGGGATACTTTCCAGATAAAAGCAGAGAAAGAACACCCCAGAGCACCATGGTCTCAATGCACTGAGAAAATAAATGGAATTGTAAAGTGGATATGGCTAAAACTTATAGAATTAAGTAATGGAGAGTGGTCACGTTAAGTTTGTTATTGAATACAAAGCTATGCTTGGGTTGGATAAAATGCCATCAGACCAAGCAAGAAACTTTCAGGGTGATGAAGGCTGATAGTTCGTGTAACTCATGCAGTACAAAGAGACTTTAAATTCCAAAGAGCCAAGGTGGAGTTACCTTGTTAAAAAACCCAGGACAATCTGTCAAAAATGAAGAAAAATCACATCTTAACAGTAAAAGTAAACTCTACCTATGATAGAAGCTATTCTACACATGACCTGATTAAAACAAGCCTCATATGAATTGTGATTTTTTTTTTGTTTTGGTTCTGTGAAAAATGTCATTGGTAATTTGATAGGGATTTTATTGAATCTGTACATTTCTTTGGGCAGTATAGTCATTTTCACAATATTAATTCTTCCAAGAACATGTTTTATCTTTCCATCTGTTTATGTCATCTTTGATTTCTTTCATCAATGTCTTATAGTTTTCTATGTGCAGCTCTTTTGTCTCCTTAGAACAATCTGTGTTGCACAACAAACTGATCTTCAAGTAAATTAATAGCCAAAACTTAAAATCAATAATCTTAAAAAATGACCTCCCCCCAATCCAGATGCTCAACAACGTAAGAATCACAATGTCAGTATCCAATAAAAAGAATTAATAAACATAAAAAGAAGAGAAAAATGTCAACTATATCCAGAAGAAAAATCAGTCACAGACTCAAATTATATAGATGATGGAATTAGAAGACAAGGACCTTAAAACATCCATTATAAGAAGTGAAGTCACTCAGTCATGTCCAACTCTTTGCAACCCCATGGACTGTAGCCTACCAGGCTCCTCATTCCATGGAATTTTCCAGGCAAGGGTACTGGAGTGGGTTGTCATTTCCTTCTCCAGGGGATCTTCCCAACCCAGGAACTGAACCTGGTCTCCCGCATTGCAGGCAGACACTTTACCATCTAAGCCACTAAATGTTTAAAGTAAAACATAAAACAGTGAGGAAGAGATTAAAAATGAAAAAATAAATTAAATGAAGTTTTCAGGGATAAAGAAAATGATAATATGTGAAGTTTAAAGTTTAACAGGTGGACTTAATACAAGACTAGACACTACATAAGAAAAGATTTGGAAAGTTAAAACATTACAGTAGAAACTATCCAATTGAAGCACACAAAGGAAAAAAAATAAAAATAAGCAAAGATTTAGTGACTTGGAGATAGCTTCAATTTTCAACAGATGTGTTATTAGAGTTCATGAAGGAAGGTGTGAAGAAAAAGTCCCTCAAAAAACAAAAGCCAAAAAGCTTTCAAATTTGGTATAAATTATCTTGCCTGTCAGAGAAGGCAATGACACCCCACTCCAGTACTCTTGCCTGGAAAATCCCATAGACGAGGAGCCTGGTAGGCTGCGGTCCATGGGGTCTCTAAGAGTTGGACAGGACTTAGCAACTTCACTTACACTTTCATCCATGGAAGGAAATGGCAAGCCAGTCCAGTGTTCTTGCCTGGAGAATTCCAGGTACGGGGGAGCCTGGTGGACTGCCGTCTATGGGATCGTACAGAGTCGGACACAACTGAAGTGACTTAGCAGCAGTAGCAGCAGCATCTTGCCTGGAGAATCCCATGGACAGAGGAGCCTGGTAGGCTACAGCCCACGGGGTTGCAAAGAGTCGGACACGACTGAGTGACTTCATTTTCCCTTTTTTTTTCATAAGCCCATAAATCTAAGAAGATAACAAAATCCAAGTAAGATTAACACAAAGGAAACCAAACAAAATCACTTCAAAATACAACTGCCGATAAATCAGGACTTATTAGGATCTTATCAGGATTTATATGGGTTTCCCCAATGGTTCAGATGGTAAAAAATCAGAGAGACCCACGTTCAATCCCTGGGTCGGGAAGATCCTGTGGAGAAGGAAATGGCAACCACTCCAATATTCTTGCCTGGATAATTCCATGGACAGAGGAGCCTGGAGGGCTACGGTCCATGGGGTTGCAAAGAGTTGAACATGACTCAATGACTAACAATTTTCTAGTATTAAATGCTTATGTGAAGAAATATATGAAGTCAATGACTTAAATTTCTGTGTTGATAAAATAGAAAACTAAACACTAAGTACAGCAAAGGAATAATAAAACAAAAGTAGAATTCAATTAAAAACCAGAGAAATAAGAGAAAAAATTAATAAATCACAGTGGAAAAAATATGAAAAAGACTACATAGTATGAATCACTTTGCTGTCCACTAGAAACTAACACATTGTAAATCAACATAAGAATTTAATGACACTAAAAAGTGTTTCTTTCAAAATAGCAATGAAATTGTTATATTTATAGCTAGACTTTCCCAAGAAAAATTAAAGGAAACAAAAATATCATATCAGGAGCAAGAATAAAAAGATTATCACTATATATTTGTCAAGTATTAAAAGAATATTAGGTAGATATTATTTTATTAATAACTTTATATCAACAAATTTGACAATACAGATTAAAGAGTCATATTTCCTGAAAAAAAATACAGAAGTATGAAATAGAAAATTTGAATAGACATATTTTAAATAGAAATATGTAAAGATAGGCCTTCCCTAGTAGCTCAGTTGGTAAAGAATCCACCTGCAATGCAGGAGACCCAGGTTCGATTCCTGGGTTGGGAAGATCCCCTGGAGAAGGGATAGGCTACCCACTCCAGTATTCTTGGGCTTCCCTTGTGGCTCAGCTGGTAAAGAATCCTGCCATTTCCTGAACTGAAATAGCAACCCACTCCAGTATTCTTGCCTGAAGAATCCCATGGACAGAGAAGTCTGGCAGGTTACAGTCCATGGGGTCACAAGAGTAAGACACAATGTACTGACTAAACTACCACAGGTAAAGATAAAGATGTCTGTAAAGAAAATATAGGCCCAGATAATTTCACTGATAATTTATTCCAAACATTAAAGGAAGAAATTCACTTCTACAAAAAAATATTTTTGAAAAACAGTAAAAGAAAAATTTTGCAAATTTATTTTATGAGGAACTTATTACTCTCACATCAAAGCAAAAAAATTGAAGTCAAACAATCTTATAAGCTTACAAACAAACATTCTTTAAAATATTAGTGAATTTATTTCATGATACATCATGAGAAACTTGAGTTTGTTCAAAGAATACAAGGTTGATTTAATCTTTGAAAATCGATCATTGTAATTCTTCACATAAACAGAATAAGAAAATATGCATTATATATATATATATATATATATATATATATATATATATATATATATATATCAATATATGCAATCAACACCAATTCATGATAAAAACTGTCAGAGCACTCAGAATAGAAAGGAATTTTGCAACTTAATGAAAAGTATCTTTTAAAAAACCTTTAACTAACATAATAATGAGGAAGGGATGCTATTCCCTGAAAATTGTTAATACTCACAAGAAGTTCTATACTCAGCATGTGTATTCAAAATTGCCAACATCCACTGGATCATCGAAAAAGCAAGAGAGTTCCAGAAAAACATCTATTTCTGCTTTATTGACTACGCCAAAGCCTTCGACTATGTGGATCACAATAAACTGTGGAAAATTCTGAAAGAGATGGGAATACCAGACCACCTGACCTGCCTCTTGAGAAACCTGTATGCAGGTCAGAAAGGAACAGTTAGAACTGGACTTGGAACAACAGACTGGTTCCAAATCGGGAAAGGAGTACGTCAAGGCTGTATACTGTCACCCTGCTTATTTAACTTATATGCAGAGTACATCATGAGAAACGCTGGGCTGGAAGAAACACAAGCTGGAATCAAGATTGCTAGGAGAAATATCAATAACCTCAGATATGCAGATGACAACACCCTTATGGCAGAGAGTGAAGAGGAACTAAATATCCTCTTGATGAAAGTGAAAGAGGAGAGTGAAAAAGTTGGCTTAAAGCTCAACATTCAGAAAACTAAGATCATGGCATCTGGTCCCATCACCTCATGGGAAATAGATGGGGAGACAGTGGAAACAGTGTCAGACTTTATTTTTGGGGGGGCTCCAAAATCACTGCAGATGGTGATTGCAGCCATGAAATTAAAAGACGCTTACTCCTTGGAAGGAAAGTTATGACCAACCTAGATAGCATATTAAAAAGCAGAGACATTACTTTGCCAACAAAGGTCCATCTAGTCAAGGCTATGGTTCTTCCAGTGGTCATGTATGGATGTGAGAGTTGGACTGTGAAGACAGCTGAGCGCCAAAAAATTGATGCTTTTGAACTGTGGTGTTGGAGAAGACTCTTGAGACTGTCCCTTGGACTGCAAGGAGATCCAACCAGTCCATCCTAAAGGAGATCAGTCCTGGGTGTTCATTGGAAGGACTGATGCTGAAGCTGAAACTCCAATACTTTGGCCACCTCATGTGAAGAGTTGACTCATTGGAAAAGACCCTGATGCTGGGAGGGATTGGGGGCAGGAGGAGAAGGGGACGACAGAGGATGAGATGGCTGGATGGCATCACTGACTTGATGGGCATGAGTTTGAGTAAACTCCTGGAGTTGGTGATGGACAGGGAGGCCTGGCATGCTGCGATTCATGGGGTCACAAAGAGTTGGACATGACTGAGCGACTGAACTGAACTGACATCTAAAGACAGTGGAATTTTTGTGTATCAGTAGATACAGCTCATTAGATCATGACTGACTTCTAACAAAAGCTTCAAGGCAATTCAGTGGGAAGAAATTATACTTTTCAGAAAATTTGTGCTTTGACTATGGGATACCCATATGAAAGAAAAAAAAAAAAACTTTTAAACACTACCTCATGGAATTCACAATATTTTCTTTTTAAGGTTCTTATATATAAATTGAAAGCTAAAACTATTAAGCTTCCAGAATAAAATGTCAGAAAATCTTCAGAATGAACAAAAGTCAGGGACCAGATAGCTTCACAGGGAAATTCTACCAAACTTTAAAAGAAGCTAAGAACCTTCACAAACTATATCCCCAAAATTGAAAAGGAACACTCAAGCTCATTCTCGAGGCCAGCATAACCCTGATACCAAAATCAGACAAAGGAACTATAGAAAAATAAAATTACAGACCAATATCACTGATGAACATAGATGCAAAACTATTCAACAAAACATTAGCAAATCAAAATCAATAATGCATTTGAAGGATCATACATCATGCTGAAGTGGGATTTATTATAGGGATGCAAATATTTCAATATCCACAAATCAATCAATGTGATACAGCACATTGAAAAATAAAAGATAATTACATGATAATTTCAATAGGAGAAAAAAACATTGAAAAAATTCAAGATCCATTCATGATTAAATTTCTAATCAAAGTGTGTGTATAGGAAACATATTTCAATGTAATAAATGCTATTTATGACAAGTGTACAGCCAACACCATACTTAATGGTGAAAAGCAAAAAGCTTCTCTTCTAAGATCAGGAAGAATACAAGGGTGCCCACTTTGGCCACATCTATTTAATATAATATTGGATGTTCTAGCCACAGGAAATCAGATAATAAAAAGAAATAAAAGACCTCCAAATTGGAAAGGAAGAAGTAAAGCTGTCACTATATGCAGATGACATGATACTATATATAGAAAAGCCTAAAGATCCCCACAAACTATTAGAACTCATATATGAATTCAGTAAAACTGTAGGGCACAAATTTGATATACATAAATCTGCCAATTTCTTTACACTAATTGTGAACTATAAGAAAGAGAAATCGAGAAGTGTTGGTGAAGTAAGTGAGAAAGAGAAAAACAAGTACTATATATTAATGCATATATGTTGAATCTAGAAAAATGGTATAGATGACCTTTTTTTAGGGCAGGAATAGAGATGCAAACATAGAGAACAAAGGTGTGGACATGGTGGGGGAGGGGTGGGGTGAATTGGGAGACTGGGATTGACATATACACATTACCATGTGTAAAATAGCTAGTGGAAACCTGCTGTATAGTACAGGGAGCTCAGCTCAGTGCTCTGTACTGACTTAGGTGGGGGAGCAGGGAGTGTGGTCCAAGAGGGAGGGGATATATGTATACATGTAGGTGATTCACTTTGTTGTACTGCAGAAATTAACACAATATTGTAAAGCAACTATACTTCAATTAAAAAAAAAGGAAAAGAGAAATCAAGGAAACAATTTCATTTACAGTTGCACTAAACAGAATAAAACACTTAGAAATAAATTTAACCAAAGAGGTAAAAGACATGTACTAGGAAAACAATAAGAAATTGAAAATAGTATGAATAAATGCAAAGGTATTTCAAGTTCATATGGCATACTTTATATGTGGAATCTAAAAAAGAAATGATACAAATGAACTTATCTACAAACAGAAACAAACTCACAGACTTAGAGAACAAACTTATGGTTGCCAGGGGAGAAGAATGGGGGAAAGGGATAGTTAGGGAGTTTGGGATCAACATTACACACTGCTACACTTAAATGGATAACCAACAAGGACCTACTGTATAGCACATGGAACTGTGCTCAATGTTATGTGGCAGCTTGGATGAGAAGAGAGAATGGGTGAGAGTGGATACATATATACGTATGGCTGAATCCCTTTGTGGTCCACCTGAAGCTATCACAGCATTGTTAATTGGCTACGATCCAATGTAAAATAAAGTTGCTTTTTTTTAAGTAGAAAGAAAATGAAAACACTAATTCAAAAAGATGCATGCATCCTAATGCTTATCGCAGCATTCACCATGCAGCCTAGAAATTTCACTTCTTAGTATTTAACCAAGCTAATTATAAACATATGCACACACAAAACTCAAATATTTATGTCAGTTTTATTTATAACATCTCAAAACTAGAAACCACTGAGATGACCAGCAGAAAGTGAATAAGTAAATCGTGGCATGCCCATAAAGTAGAATAATACTAAAAAATAAAAGATATGGACTTGAATAACTAAAAAAACAATTGTGAATAAAACAGAAAAGTGGAAGTATCAATATATCCAATCTTAGCACTAATATAGCTTCAGTAATCAAGTTTGTGTATTATTGAGGCAGAACTAGACACATAAGTCAATGGAACTGAGTAAAGAACGCAAAATGTGTTTTGTTTGTTTTATTTTGACAAGTGTGCATGAGAAATCAATGAAGAAAAGACAGTCATTTCAACAAATGTTGTTGTAAAAAATTGATATCCATGGTAGAAAAAACAAAGCAAACAAACAAAAAGATTAAAAAAAAAACCAAAAACCTTAGACCTCATGCCTATAAGAAAATTCACTCAAATTAGAGCATAGGCTTCTGTTTGTTGTCATTTAGTCACTATGTTGTGTCTAACTCTTTGCGACCCCATGGACTGCAGCACATCAGACTTCCCTGTCCTTCACCATCTTCCAGAGTTTGCTCAAACTCATGTCCACTTAGTCAGTGATGCCTTTCTACCAGCTCATCCTCTGCCATCCCTTTCGTCTCCTGACTTGAATCATAAACATAAAGCAAAATTTTTAAAAATAGGAGAAAATCATCAACATCTACGACTAGGCAGAGTTATTAGACTTAATATCAAAAGTGAAAGTGTGAAAGTGTTAGTCATTCAGTCATGTCTGACTCTTTGTGACCCCACGGACTGTAGCCTGCCAGGCTCCTCTGTCCATGGAATTCTCCAGCAAGAATACTGGAGTGGGTAGCCATTTCCTTCTCCAGGGGATCTTCCTGACCCAGGGATTGAACCCAGGTCTCTTGCATTGCAGGCAGATTCTTTACCATCTGAGCCACATGATCCATAAAAGAAAAAAGAAGTGGACCTCATCAAAATTAAAAATTTCTCCCCAGGAAAAGATCGAGTTAGAATGAAACAGAAGAGACAAACAGGGGGAAAACATTTGAAGACCACATATTTGATAAAAGACCAGTATTTGAATTATATAAAGAATTCTCAAAAAGTCAACATAAAATAACAAAGAATTCAATTTGAAAATTGACAAAAAACATCCATTGGAATTTGATCAACAAAGTTTGTACAGGTAACAAAGGAGCATATGAAATACAGACTATAAGCATAATGAACTACTGCCACACACCTATCAGAAAAATGTAAAACTTAGTGGTAATACTAAATCCTAAAATGAATGCAGAAACTATTAATAGAGCACTAATATATTGCTGGTGGGAATGTAAAATGATGCAGCCACTTTGTTGAAGTTTGGTAATTTCTTGGACAGTTAAGTATGCAACAACTATTAACACAGCAACTTCTCTCTTGAATATTAATCCCAGAGAAATGAAAACTTATATTTACACAAAATCCTAAAAACTAAAATCAACCCAGATGAACTTAGTTGGGCGAATGGTTAAGCAATCTGTGATATGTCCATAAAACAGAATACTCAGCACAGAAACTGAATATTAAATGACTCTCCAGGAATTGTTGTTGATGTAAGAAAGCCAATCTCAAAAGGATACACTGCATTATTCCACCTATATAACATTCTAGAATAATATCAGAGAAATGAAGAAGTTACTGTGGCTGCCAGCATTAACTAGTGGAGGAGAGCAATAGGGAACAGAGTGTTACTGTAAAAGGACCACCTGAATGATATTTGCAATGAATATATTCTCAATCTTGACTGCATTAATGCCAATATCATGGTTATAATATTATGCTATAGTTTTTCAAGAGGCTAACATTAAAGAAAACTGAGTACACGCTGTAAAGGCATATTTGTACTATTTCTCAAAACAGTATATTATTAATAATTTATGGTGATCTCAAAATAAAAATCTAAATTAAAAAACATTGCCCCCAAACCTGATTTGTTTTAATATATATGGACACTTAACTATATACAAAAACTTACAGTTGGTCCTCCATATCCGTGAATTCCACATCTGTTGATTCAAAAATCTTCAGATCAAAAACTTGAAAAAAAATTCCAGGAAGTACCAAAAACAAAACTTAAATTTGCCACACATGGACAACTGTTAATATTTATATAGCATTTGCATTGTATTTATTACTATTTGCAAAGCATTTGCATTGTATTATATCTTAACAATCTAGAGATTATTTAAAGTATATGGGAAGATGTAGCTTATATGTAAATACTATGCCTTTTTATGAAGGAATTCAAGTATGCATGGATTTTGGTATCTTTGAAGGGTTCTAGAAACAAATCCCCATAGATATTGAGGGGCGATAGTATTAGTTTGTACATATGCATAATATATTGGAGAAGGAAAGGGCAACCCACTCCAATATTCTTGCCTGGGAAATTCCATGGACAGAAGAGTCTGGTGGGCACAGTCCATGGGGTTGCAAGAATAGGTGACTTAATGACTGAACCACTACTACCATGCATACAATGTGTGTGTGTGTGTGTGTGTGTGTGTGTGTGTTGTACATAAATATATTCTAGCTCTGTCCACTGAGAGGACCTAAAAGCAATGACATTACAGTAACAGTGAGCAGAGTCAGAGCCCAGATCTTAATTCCTAATTACCATCCTCCATTAAAATGAATTAAGGTTTCTTGGAGAAATGGACTATTCTAGGGCTGGGTCTTAGAAAACACATACTGAGCCTGGGGCATCTTATGCCAAAAATTAAGGAGGAATTTTAAAAAAGGTATGTAATGCCAGCCTGAAAGAGTTCCAAAGACCAAAATTGAAAAAAATATGGGCAACAAAATAAATAATGTGGTATTGGATTATAATTCAAAGTAAAAAATAAATATATCAATGCTAATTTAAATAAGTGATTAAATGTATAAACTGGGAGAAATAATAGATCTTTCTTACGGAAGAATTTCAAATAATAAATGTACATGGAATGAAGGAAATAGAAAATCACCCTTAAAATACCACTGTAATAAATACTGTTGGCAAGATCCACTAATGAATTCTAAAATTAGAAAACTAAACTTTAAGAAGAAACAGAACATTTGTATAGTTTTAAAGTATTAAAGTGGTTATTAATTATTCTGATGGTTTTAATGTGTATCCACAATTATTTGAAATACCTCTATCCAAGAAGTGGAGTTAATTCCCCCTATTTAAAAGTGGACTGGTCTTAATGACTTCTTTCTAACTATCAGAGTGTGGAAAGGAGATAAGTTTCTTTACAGTGGAGACAGCTGACAGGTAATAACTGAGGTTAAGGTTAGTATCACCAGTAATAAGTTATACTGATATCACATCCTTGCTGATGTGATGAGGTATGACTGGCACCTCACTTCTGTGGTATTATTCCATAAACTCTATCACTCCAGCACACATGAAAACATATCAGGTGAATACGAATGGAAATACATACTATATAATACCTGGGTAAAGTGTGTCGGCTCACAAAAACACAAAGAAAGACTGAGAAACTATAAACATTGGAGAAGACTAAGGAGACTTGATGGCCAAGTGCAATAATGTCTTCTTCTAGATTAGATCTTGAAATAGAAAAGAAAAAGACATTACTCAAAAAAGTTGCAAAGTATGAATAAAGTCTATCAGTTCAGTTCAGTTCAGTTGCTCAGTCCTTTCCAAATCTGTGACCCCATGGACTGCAGCACGCCAGGCCTCACTGTCCATCACCAACTCCCAAAGCTTGCAAAAACTCAAGTACGTCGAGTCAGTGATGCCATCCAACCATCTCATCCTTTGTTATCCCCTTCTCCTCCTGCCTTCAATCTTTCCCAGCATCAGGGTATTTTCCAATGAGTCAGTTCTTCACATCAGGTAGCCAAAGTATTGGAGCTTCAGCTTCAGCATCAGTCCTTCCAATGAATATTCAGGACTGATTTCCTTTAGGATTGACTGATTGGATCTCCTTGCAGTCCAAGAGACTCTCAAGAGTCTTCTCCAACACCACAGTTCAAAAGCATCAATTCTTCAACACTCAGCTTTCCTTATAGTCCAGCTATCACATCCATACATGACTTCTAGAAAAACCATAGTTTTGACTAGATGGGCATTTGTTGGCAAAGTAATGTCTCTGCTTCTTAATATGCTGTCCAGGTTGATCATAGCTTTTCTTCCAAGGAGTAAGTGCCTTTTAATTTCATGGCTGCAGTCACCATCTGCAGTGATTTTGAAACCCAAGAAAACTAAGTCTCTCATTGTTTCCACTGTTTCCCCATCTATTTGCCATGGAGTGATGGGACTGGATGCCATGGTCTTAGTTTTCTGAATGTTGAGCTTTAAGCCAACATTTTCACTCTCCTCTTTCACTTTCATCAAGAGGCTCTTTAGTTCTTTGCTTTCTACCATAAGGGTGGTGTCATCTGCATATCTGAGGTTATTGATATTTCTCCCAGCTATCTTGATTCCAGCTTGTGCTTCATCCAGCCTGGCATTTCACATGATATACTCTGCATATAAGTTAAATAAGCAGGGTGACAATATACAGCCTTGACATATTCCTTTTCCAATTTGGAACAAGTCTGTTGTCCCATGTCCAGTTCTAACTGCTGCTTCCTGACCTGCATACAGATTTCTCAGGAAGCAGATCAGTTGGTCTGGTATTCCCATCCCTTTCAGAATTTTCCACAATTTGTTGTGATCCACAATCAAAGCCTTTGGCATAATCAATAAAGCAGAAGTAGATGTTTTTCTGGAACTCTCTTGCTTTTTCAATGATCCAATGGATGTTGGCAATTTGATCTCTGGTTCCTCTGCCTTTTCTAAATCCAGCTTGAATATCTGGAAGTTCACAGTTCATGTACTGTTGAAGCCTGGCTTGGAGAATTTTGAACACTACTTTGCTAGTGTATGAGATGTATGCAATTGTGTGGTAGTTTGAGCATTCTTTGGGATTGCCTCACTTTGGGATTGAAATGAAAACTGTACTTTTCCAGTCCTGTGGCCACTGCTGAGTTTTCCAAATTTGCTGGCATAAGTGCAGCACTTTCACAGCATCATCTTTTAGTATCTGAAATAATTCAACTGGAATTCCATCACCTCCACTATCTTTGTTCATAGTGATGGTTCCTAAGACCCACTTGACTTTGATTCCAAGATGTTTGGCTCTAGGTGAATGATTACACCATCGTGGTTATCTGGGTTATAAAGATCTTCTTTTTATAGTGCTTCTGTGTATTCTTGTCACATCTTCTTAATATCTTCTGCTTCTTTATAAAGTCTATAGTTTAGATAATAATTTTATGTAAATTTTAATGGGGTTTTTGGATAACTAGACATCACACACACACACACACACACACACACACACACACACACACCCCTCTGGTCTTAGAAAGATACCTTTAAAAAGGCAAACTATAGAGTGAGAAAAAATGTTATTCTAAATAATTGCATCCTACAAGGATTTTATGTTTAGAACATGCTGCAAAATCTTAGAGCTCAATGGTAAGACAAAAAGATCAAAATGGGAAACACTTTTGAACAGACAGCTTCAGGAAAGTAGAGGTACAGACTGCAAATATGTTCAACATCTCTGTCATCAGGAAATGTAAAATGAAACCACAGTAAGATGTAATGACGCATCAATAAGAATAGATAAAGTTAAAACACGTTTTAATACTGTCAGCCGTATTTTGAAGAACCGAAACTCTCATACATTGCTGTTAGTAATATAAAATTGTACAAATATATTGGAAAACAGTTTGGCAATTTCTCACAAAGATGAATATATATTTCTCATATAACCTAGTAATTCCACTCTAAATACCCAAGAGAATAAAAGCATCAGTTCTGTTCTGTTCAGTTCAGTTGCTCAGTCGTGTCAGACTTTTGCGACCCCATGAATCACAACACATCAGGCCTCCCTGTCCATCACCAGCTCCCAAAGTTTACTCAAACTCATGCCCATCGAGTCAGTGATGCCATCCAGCCATCTTATCCTCTGTCATCCCCTTCTCCTCAGTTTCAGCTTCAGCATCAGTCCTTCCAATGAACACTCAAGACTGATCTCCTTTAGGATGGACTGGTTGGATTTCCTTGCATATATCTATACAAATACTTGTGCACAGATATTTATAGCAGCTTTACTAACAATAGCAAAAACTGGGAAACAATTGAAGTGTCCTCCTGCTCATGAATGCATGAGCAAACCGTGTCTATACATATGACAGACTACTTCTCAGTAATATAGAGATATAAATATCATACTTGAAGCAATATGGAAACGTTTCAAAAAACATTATGGTAAATTAAATAACCCAGTCCAAAAAATGAGTATGTACTATACAATGCTATTTATGTGAAATTGCAGAACAGACAACATCAAGCTATGTTGACAGAATCCCTTCCAGTAGTTGCCTAGAATGGGACTGACTGATGAAAAAAGAACACTTTATGCTGTGATGGAAATGTTTTCTATTTTGACTGGTTTGATTTATTCATGGATGAATAGAATGTGAATACTCATTTAATTGCACTTAAAATGAATGAAATATGAAATATGTCTTATCTAAATCATTGCTCAATAAAGTGATTTTTAAAAAGTCTTTGTATTTCATTTTCTGCAAGATAGTTTTCAGTGAAAATGCAACAGTAGTTCACACTTAAGTGATGTAAACTGTAGGTTAATTTAGAATGTTTTCAACATGTGATTTCAAAATGAACATTTATTCAAGTCCCAGAGGATGAGAGGATAGATGATAGCAGTGAATGTCCCTGTGCTTATAGTAGGGCTCAGAGGGATGTGAGGGCATGCAAATATGTTCAAAATACCCAAAATGGAGTGGGTAGCCTTTCCCTTCTTTAGGAGATCTTCCCAACCCAGGAATTGAACCAGGGTCTCCTGCATTGCAGGTGGATTCTTCACCAGCTGAGCTATCAGGGAAGCCCTGATCTACTTTTTCAAGTAGTGCTTTATTTTTTTTTTTATTTCTTTTTTTTTTTTTATTAGTTGGAGGCTAATTACTTTACAATATTGTAGTGGGTTTTGTTATACATTGACATGAATCAGCCATGGATTTACATGTGTTCCCCATCCCGATCCCCCCTCCCACCTCCCTCTCTGCCCAATCCCTCTGGGTCTTCCCAGTGCACCAGGTCTGAGCACTTGTCTCATGCATCCAACCTGGGCTGGTGATCTGTTTCACCCTAGATAATATACATGTTTCGATGCTGTTCTCTTGAAACATCCCACCCTCGCCTTCTCCCACAGAGTCCAAAAGTCTGTTCTATACAGCTGTGTCTCTTTTTCTGTTTTGCATATAGGGTTATCGTTACCATCTTTCTAAATTCCATATATATGTGTTAGTATACTGTAATGGTCTTTATCTTTCTGGCTTACTTCACTCTGTATAATGGGCTCCAGTTTCATCCAACTCATTAGAACTGATTCAAATGAATTCTTTTTAATGGCTGAGTAATATTCCATGGTGTATATGTACCACAGCTTCCTTATCCATTCGTCTGCTGATGGGCGTCTAGGTTGCTTCCATGTCCTGGCTATGATAAACAGTGCTGCAATGAACATTGGGGTGCACGTGTCTCTTTCAGATCTGGTTTCCTCGGTGTGTATGCCCAGAAGTGGGATTGCTGGGTCATATGGCAGTTCTATTTCCAGTTTTTAAGAAATCTCCACACTGTTCTCCATAGCGGCTGTACTAGTTTGCATTCCCACCAACAAGTGTAAGAGGGTTCCCTTTTCTCCACACCCTCTCCAGCATTTATTGCTTGTAGACTTTTGGATAGCAGCCATCCTGACTGGCGTGTAATGGTACCTCATTGTGGTTTTGATTTGCATTTCTCTGATAATGAGTGATGTTGAGCATCTTTTCATGTGTTTTTTTACCATCTGTATGTCTTCCTTGGAGAAATGTCTGTTTAGTTCTTTGGCCCATTTTTTGATTGGGTCATTATTTCTCTGGAGTTTAGCTGAAGGAGTTGCTTGCATATTTTTGAGATTAATCCTTTGTTTATTGCTTCATTTGCTATTATTTTCTCCCAATCTGAGGGCTGTCTTTTCACCTTGCTTATAGTTTCCTTTGTTGTGCAAAAGCTTTTAAGTTTCATTAGGTCCCATTTGTTTATTTTTGCTTTTGTTTCTAATATTCTGGGATGTGGGTCATAGAGGATCCTGCTGTGATTTATGTCGGAGAGTGTTCTGCCTATGTTCTCCTCTAGGAGTTTTATAGTTTCTGGTCTTACATTTAGATCTTTAATCCATTTTGAGTTTATTTTTGTGTATGGTGTTAGAAAGTGTTCTAGTTTCATTCTTTTACAAGTGGTTGATCAGTTTTCCCAGCACCACTTGTTAAAGAGGTTGTCTTTTTTCCATTGTATATCCTTGCCTCCTTTGTTGAAGATAAGGTGACCATAGGTTCATGGATTTATCTCTGGGCTTTCTATTCTGTTCCATTGATCTCTATTTCTGTCTTTGTTCCAGTACCATACTGTCTTGATGACTGTGGCTTTGTAGTATAGTCTGAAGTCAGGCAGGTTGATTCCTCCAGTTCCATTCTTCTTTCTCAAGATTACTTTGGCTATTCGAGGTTTTCTGTATTTCCATACAAATTGTGAAATTATTTGTTCTAGTTCCGTGAAAAATACCGTTGGTAGCTTGATAGGGATTGCATTGAATCTATAGATTGCTTTGGGTAGTATAGCCATTTTGACAATATTGATTCTCATGTAGTACTTTAAAACCAAGTAACTGTGAAAAGTCAAGACAAGCTTTGCAAAAGAGTACAACGAATGAGAAAACAAAATATTAATCTTGTTTAAAAAAAAAATCACACACACAAAAAAATGCACCAAGTATCTCCAGAGATATTCCTGAACATGTAGCTCTGATTTATCAGGTGGAAACCCCCATATCTCATCTCTATCACAGAATCTAGTGGGATCAGAGTGCTGAATTGTTCAGAATTGCCTCTACCTGTTTTGATACCTCTTAAGGTGTCTCCTTTCTTGGAAGGTATTGCCAAGCGCTGCAAAGATCTGAGTGTGAGAATGAGATCGTCTATCTTAGATCCAGGCTCTGTCCTTACTGAGATGTCATAGGGCAGAGTCCTGGGCCATTTCAACCTTGGGAATGACAGCCACACCTGGCAGAATTATTTCAGAGAAAAAGAATGAGTACTTCCTTAGAGGCTGTCTGAAGTAAAGCTAAGGGGAAGAGTTTGAGATACAAGTGGAAAGAGGTTAGAAGGATGATTAAAAAAAAAAAAAAAAAAGGCTGCAGACAAAGCTCCAAGGTCAGAGCTCAGTGTAGACCTGGAGCAGGTCTCTATGTGAGACCAGGCTTTCAGGTGTGAGAGCACAGGCTTGAGCTGACGTGCTCATCACAGAATGCGATTTCAGTACATCAGTTGAGCACCCCCCTCTCTCTTTTCATATATTTTTATTGCCCAAAGACATATCCAGCAGCTCTGAAAGGTCATTTCTCTGTACATTCGGGTGATGCATCAGATGTGCTGTCAGTCTCAGGAGGAAAACAGAACCAGAGAACCTGACAGGCACTTGGTAGCTCTGATGACCAGGAGCCAGGCCTGAGATGACAGCCAGGAAGATAAACTCTGCTTGCATAGCTGAAGCCTGGCAGTGAAACCGAGCAGGAGATGAGTTTTCATGTTCATCTGGGGAACGCATCTATCTTGGAGCCCCACGTGAGGTGATGGTCCCCGACTACTCTGCCTTGTGTTCTGAGAATTAGCAGAGTAAATCAAGACAGAAGGGAGCTGAGAAAAGCAAATCATTCTGGTTGGATGGTTCAATCTAGAAGAAGCATTTACTTGAATATACCTCTGGGGCACTGAACATAGGAGGAAGATTATGATTCTGGAAAGAGCTGGGACAGAAGAGGATCCCAGGGGTACCAATCCCAAAGGAAATGGAGAAGATGCTGTCATAGCGAGATGAAGGAAGGCTGTGCAGGGCAGCATGGGAGCCCATTGTCAAGTCTTTGGAGCTTTCATAAAATGATCATGTACATAAAAATCCAAATGTGTTTTAAGTTTTGGTGCTAAAAAATAAGTGAAGGGTCATAACCTTAGGTGTGTGTTTGAAGTCTGTTTAAACCTAAATAAAGAAGCTAATTAGGCTGAGAATCCCTCTGGAGGGACCAGACTTACTCTGTGTGCACCATTTTCTGAAACCCTCAGCTGGCAAAGCAACAGCAACAACCAAGCTCAAAGAGGAGGAAGGCCCTCTGGGGCCTTAGATTTCCTTTGAAAAGTTGTCCCAAGTTTCTAGACTGAGCTGTAGATCCAGCTACACCTCATTTTGTAGCTTTGTTTAAAATTGATGTGGTAAACATTTATTCATACTTTCACTTCTAAAAAGTAAAGCTCCTTATTTTAAGGGGATTTCATTTAGGCAATATATACTAAAGTCTTGCTTTTTTATTTAATCTGAAATTCTCTGCCTTTTAATTGGATATCTATACTATTTACATTTAATATGATTTTCTTGTTTTTATTTTCCATCTGTGCTTTATCTCACCCTTCCTATTTTTCTGTTTACATTCATATTATTTGAAAGGTTTTATAATTTAATTTTATCTTTTTGGTGGACTCCATGATTCTTTGATGTAATATTTAGCGGTTATATTAGGGTTTATACATCACAGTCCACCTTCAAGTTATGTGACACTATTTTGTCTATAGTATAAGAATGTCACCACATGATACATTTTTCTCTTCAAACTTTTATTCTGTTGTTATACATTTTATCCTAAACCTCATAATACATTGTTATTGCTTTGGTTTAAATAGCCAATTATCTCTTAAATAAATACAAAACTGATTCCTGTGTGTAGTTACCATTCCACATGCAGTTACCTTTCCTGCTACTTTTCTTTGGTTAGGTTCAGATTTCTACCTGGCATCATTTTCCTACTGCTTAAAGGAATTCCTAAATTTTCTGTAGCACTTGTCTACTGATAATAACATTTTCTAGATTTATATATTTATAGAAAGTATTCCATACTTCTTTTTGAAAGCTATTGCTCTGATTAAAGATTTTTTGGTTGAGAAGTGTGTTTTATTTGGCTTTGTTTTCTGGTTAGTATTATAAAGATTTTTCCTCACTGTTTTCTAGCTTACATCATTTTTAGTAAGAAATCTGCTGCCATCCTTATCTCAGTTCCACTTTTAACTGTACACAAAGTGTGTATGTTTTTCTCTGGTTTATCACTTGTCATAATATATTTGATTACTATGTACTTTGACACCCCTCCTTCCCCTGTTTCTTATACTTCAGTCACTGATCATGGATGCACGGATTTATAAATTTTTATTAATTTATACATTTTAGTCACTATTTCCTCATATGTTTTATGCCCCCACTGACTGACAATTCAAATCATGTAAATACAGATCCTTGGAGTTTTCCCACAGTTCACCGGTCCTCTGCTCTGCCCACTCTCCCATTCTTCTTTCTTTATGAATTTCGTGTTGTATAATTTATAGTGCTATGTTTTCAAATTCATGAAACATTTCTTCTGCAATATCTAAGTTGTTCTTAATTTCATCCAGACTATGTTTCATTTCGAACATTATAAAATGTTCATCAACAGTTTGATTGGAGATGTTTTTAACAGCCTACTCTTATTACCTAGCATGTACAAAATTATCTCTTGTTTACTGAATATATGAATTGAAGTGAAAACAATTTATTTAATATCCTTGTCTACTCAATTCTGAATTCTGATTGTTATCCCTAAGTCAGTTTTTATAGCTTATATTTTAGAATTGTTTGAAAAGTATTTTAGATTTATAAAAAGTGACAAATATAGAGAAGTCCCATTTATTCTTTACCCACTTTTCCCCAACTTTACATAACTTACATAAAATACATAATTTATAAAATACATATTTTACATAGTTATAATACAATATCAAAATTAAAAACTTGACATTGGTGCATCACCATTTTATTAGATATATAGATTCCTATAGGGCTTCCCTGGTGGCTTAGTGGTAAAGAATCTGTCTGCCAATGCAGGAGATGCAGGTTCAATCCCTGGGTCAGGAAGATCCCCTGGAGAAGGAAATGGCAACCCACTCCAGTATTCTTGCCTTGGAAATCCCATGGACAGAGGAACCTGGCAGGCTACAGTCCATGGGGTCACAGAAGAGTCAGACTTGATCTAGCGACTAAACAAGATTCCTATAGGTACATAAAAAAATACAAAAATAATCCACCATCATAATAATCTACTTGTGTTACCCTTACACATCTACACTTGGAAACCTCTAATTTGTAATTCATATCTTAAACATTGTAATTTTGAGAATGTTATAGAAATGCTTTACTGCTCTATTAAAAATGGCTTGTAGTCATTTCATGTAAGCTTCACAGGTGGCGCTAGTGGTAAAGATCCTGCCTGCTAATACAGGAAATACAGAACAAAGGGTTTGATCCCTGCCTGGAACCTTATATCCTAAGGGTCAGGAATATCCTATGGAGACGGGCATGGCAACCCACTCCAGTACTCTTGCCTGGAGAATTCCATGGACTAAGGATCTCAAAGAGTCAGACATGACTGAAGTGACTCAGCACATAGAAATGGAATTGGAGAGGGACTCCTTCTGGCTTATAACACTAATTCCACTGAGATTCAACCAAGTTGTTGCATAAATTGATAGTTCGTTCCTTCTTATGGCTGGGCAGTATTACATGATACCAGTTCAGTTCAGTTCAGTCGCTCAGTCGTGTCCAACTCTTTGCAACCCCATGAATCTCAGCATGCCAGGCCTTCCTGTCCATCACCAACTCCCAGAGTCCACCCAAACCCATGATCATTGTGTTGGTTATGCCATCAAACCATCTCATCCTCTGTCGTCCCCTTCGCCTCCTGCCCTCAGTCTTTCCCAGCATCAAGGTCTTTTCCAACGAGTCAGCTCTTCTGCATCAGGTGGCCAAAATATTGGAGTTTCAGCTTCAGCATCAGGCCCACCAATGAACACCAGGACTGATCTCCTTTAGGATGAACTGGTTGGATTTCATTACAGTCCAAGGGACTCTCAAGAGTCTTTTCCAACACCACAGTTCAAAAGCATCAATTCTTTCGCGCTCAGCTTAAAACCATAGCCTTGACTAAATGGACCTTTGCTGGCAAAGAAATGTCTCTGCTTTTTACTATGCTGTCTTCAGTTCAGTTCAGTTCAGTTCAGTTCAGTCACTCAGTCGTGTCCGACTCTTTGCGACTCCATGAATTGCAGCACACCAGGCCTCCCTGTCCATCACCAACTCCCAGAGTTTACTCAAACCCATGTCCATTGAGTTGGTGATGCCATCCAACCATCTCATCCTCTGTCATCCCCTTCTCCTCCTGCCCCCAATCCCTCCCAGCATCAGGGTCTTTTCCAATGAGTCAGCTCTCTGCATCAGGTGGCCAAAATATTGTGGAGTTTCAGCTTCAACATCAGTCCCTCCAATGAACACCCAGGACTGATCTCCTTTAGGATGAACTGGTTGGATCTCCTTGCAGTCCAAGGGACTCTCAAGAGTCTTTTCCAACACCACAGTTCAAAAGCATCAATTTTTTGGCACTCAGCTTTCTTCACAGTCCAACTCTCACATCCATACATGACCACTGGAAAAACCATAGCCTTGACTAGACGGACCTTTGTTGGCAGAGTAATGTCTCTGCTTTTTAATATGCTGTATAGGTTGGTCATAACTTTCCTTCCAAGGAACAAGTGTCTTTTAATTTCATGGCTGCAATCACCATCTGCAGTGATTTTGGAGCCCAGAAAAATAAAGTCTGACACTGTTTCCCCATCTATTTCCCATGAAGTGATGGGACCAGATGCCATGATCTTAGTTTTCTGAATGTTGAGCTTTAAGCTAACTTTTTCACTCTCCTCTTTCACTTTCATCAAGAGGCTTTTTAGTTCCTCTTCACTTTCTGCCATAAGGGTGGTGCCATCTGCATATCTGAGGTTATTGATATTTCTCCCAGCTATCTTGATTCCAGCTTGTGCTTCTTCCAGTCCAGTGTTTCTCATGATGTACTCTGCATATAAATCAAATAAGCACGGTGACAATATACAGCCTTGATGTACTCCTTTGCTGATTTGGAATCAGTCTGTTGTTCCATGTCCAGTTCTAACTGCTACTTCCTGGCCTGCATGTAGGTTTCTCAAGAGGCAGTTCAGGTGGTCTGGTATTCCTGTCTCTTTCAGAATTTGCCATAGTTTATTGTGATCCACACAGTCAATGCCTTTGGCGTAGTCAATAAAGCAGAAATAGATGATTTTCTGGAGTTCTCTTGCTTTTTCAATGATCCAGTGGATGTTGGCAATTCTATCTCTGGTTCTTCTGCCTTTTCCAAAACCAGTTTGAACATCTGGAAGTTCACAGTTCACGTTTTGCTGAAGCCTGGCTTGGAGAATTTTGAACATTACTTTACTAGAGTGTGAGATGAGTGCAATTGTGTGTTAGTTTGAACATTCTTTGGGATTGCCTCTCTTTGGGATTGGAATGAAAACTGTCCATTTCCAGTCCTGTGACCACTGCTGTGTTTTCCAAATTTGCTGGCATATTGAGTGCAGCACTTTCACAGCATCATCTTTCAGGATTTGAAATAGCTCGACTGGAATTCCATCACCTCCACTAGCTTTGTTCATAGTGATGCTTTCTAAGGCCCACTTGACTTCACATTCCAGGATGTCTGTCTCTAGGTGAGTGATCACACCATTGTGATTATCTGAGTTGTGGAAATCTTCTTTGTACAGTTCTTCTGTGTATTCTTGCCACCACTTCTTAATATCTTCTGATTCTGTTAGGTCCCTACCATTTCTGTCCTTTATTGAGCCCAGGTTTGCATGAAATGTTCCCTTGGTATCTTTAATTTTCTTGAAGAGCTCTCTAGTCTTTCCCATTCTGTTGTTTTCATCTATTTCTTTGCATTGATCACTGAGGAAGTCTTTCTTGTCTCTCCTTGCTATTCTTTGGAACTCTACATTCAAATGTGAATATCTTTCTGCTTCTCCTTTGCTTTTCACTTCTCTTCTTTTCACAGCTGTTTGTGAGGCCTCCTCAGACAGCCATTTTGATTTTTTTGTGTTTCTTTTCTTGGAGATGGTCTTGCTCCCTGTCTCCTGTACAATGTCACGAACCTCCGTCCATAGTTCATCAGGCACTCTATCAGATCTAGTCCCTTAAATCTATTTCTCACTTCCACTGTATAGTCATAAAGGATTTGATTTAGGTCATACGTGAATGGTCTAGTGGTTTTCCCCACATTCTTCAATTTTAATCTGAATTTGGCAATAAGGAGTTCTTGATCTGAGCCACAGTCTGCTCCCGGTCTTGTTTTTGCTGACTGTATAGAGCTTCTCCATCTTTGGCTGCAAAGGATATAATCAATCTGATTTCGGTGTTGACCATCTGGTGATGTCCATGTGTAGAGTCTTCTCCTGTGTTGTTGAAAGAGGGTGTTTGCTATGACTAGTGTGTTCTCTTGGCAGAACTCTGTTAGCCTTTGCCCTGCTTCATTCTGTACTCCAAGGCCAAATTTGCCTGTTACTCCAGGTGTTTCTTGACTTCCTATTTTTGCATTCCAGTCCCCTATAATGAAAAGGACATCTGTTTTGGGTGTTAGTTCTAGCAGGCCTTGTAGGTCTTCAGAGAACCGTTCAACTTCAGCTTCTTCAGCTTTACTGGTCAGGGCATAGACTTGTATTACTGTGATGTTGAATGGTTTGCCTTTGAAACGAACAGAGATCATTCTGTCGTTTTTGAGATTGCATCTAAGTACTGCATTTTGGACTCTTTTGTTGACCATGATGGCCACTCCATTTCTTCTAAGGGATTCCTGCCCATAGTAATAGATACAATGATCATCTGAGTTAAATTCACCCATTCCAGTCCATCATAGTTTACTGATTCCTAGAATGTCGAGTGTTCACTCTTGCCATCTTGTGTTTGACCACTTCCAATTTGCCTTGATTCATGGACCTAACATTAAAGGTTCCTATGCAATATTGCTTTTTACAGCATCAAATCTTGCTTCTATCACCAGTCCCATCCACAACTTGGTATTGTTTTTGTTTTGGCTCCATCCCTTCATTCTTTCTGGAGTTATTTCTCCACTGATCTCCAGTAGAATATTGGGCACCTACCGACCTGGGGAGTTACTCTTTCAGTATCCTATCTTTTTGCCTTTTCATACTGTTCATGGGATTCTCAAGGCAAGAATTCTGAAGTAGTTTGCCATTCCCTTCTCCAGTTGGCCACATTCTGTCAGACCTCTCCACCACGACCCGACCATCTTGGGTGACCCCACATGGCATGGCTTAGTTTTATGGAGTTAGACAAGGCTGTGGTCCTGTGATCAAGCTGGTTAGTTTTCTGTGGTTGTGGTTTCAATTTGTCTCCCCTTGATGCCCTCTCTCACAGCTATATCTTACATGATACAGATGCATCCTTTTTTTTTTTTTTTTTTTAATTAGTCAGCTATTGAAGGGTGTTTTGGCTGTTTCCAGTTTGGGTTATCACAAATACTTTTGTGTATAGGTTGCTGTGTTAACATGTTTTTACTTCTCTGGGATAAATGCCCAGAATACAGTGTTGCATGACTGTTACATACTTAGCTCTTTAAAAACTGCCAAACTGGTTTTTACTGGCCCTGCAATTTTATATTCCCACTAGGAATGTATGAGTGATCTAGTCTTTCTGCATCTTCCCCAAGCATTTGGTGTTGTCAATAATTGCTGTCACCCATTCTGACAGGTACACAGAGATACCTCATTGTGACTTTAACCTGCATTTTCCCAATCAGCCAATAATGTTGAACATATTTTCATGTGCCATTTTTTTCATGCCATACGTATTTCATTGCCATCTGTAGATCATTTCTGAAGTGCAAGTTCAATGCATGAAGCAGGGCTCTGGGAGAAGGACAGGATATGGAGGGAGGTTAGAGGGCGGGCTCAGGTTGAGGGTTACACCCACTCGTATGCCTGTGGATGATTCATCTTAATATATGACAAAAATCACCACAATATTGTGAAGTAATTATCCCTATAATTAAAATTAATTAACTAATTAAAAAAAAAAGAAATGCCTCCTCATATCTTTGGCCCATTTTGTAGTTGGATATTTTTTACTGTCAATTTTGAGAGTTCTTAATATAT
The DNA here is from genome assembly GCF_023699985.2 of Odocoileus virginianus. Lineage (NCBI taxonomy): Eukaryota > Metazoa > Chordata > Mammalia > Artiodactyla > Cervidae > Odocoileus > Odocoileus virginianus. Next base: position 1,992,908 of record NW_027224327.1, on the reverse strand, counting down.
TCTTTTTCAGATACATTGTTTGCAAATGTTTTCTCCAAAAATGCAATTTGTCTTTTTATCCTGTTATCAGCGTATTTCAGAGAGCAAAAAATTTCAACTGTAAGCCCAATTTATCATCTTTTTCTTTTATCAGTCATGCTTTTAACATCATATCTAAGAATTCTTCACCAAGGAGATTTTTATCCTATGTTTTCTTCTAAAAGTTTTATATTTTTTCAGTTTACACTTGGAACCATGACCTATTTTGAATTATTTGTTATATGATGTGTATTTTCTCTTTTGCCTGTGGATAGCCAATCTGTCTCTCTGCATTTTGCTTTGTATAGTCTTCTTCCAGCACCACTTGTTGTAAAGGTTAACCTTCTTCAGTTGAATTGTCTTTACACCTTTGTCAAGAAGCAATTGACTGTAGTTGTGTGAGTCTATTTCTGGGTTCTCTGTTCTGTCTCATTGGTGTCTGTGACTGTCTCTCCAATGCCACACTGTCCTGACTACTGCAGCTGTACAGTGTCTTGAAATCAGGTACGTCAATCCTCCTATTTTATGCTTCTTTGCAAAATTATTTTATCTAGTTTAGTTCCTTACCCTTTACAAATATATTTTAGTATAATCTTGGCAATATTTATCAGGATAATCCCAAACACTTACTGGCATTTAATTTGAAAATGTGTTAAACCTATATATTAGTTTTGAGAATATCGACCTGTTTACTACATTGAATTATTCAGTCCATGAAAACCATATATCTCTCCAATAATTTAGCTCCTCTTAGATGGTTTTCATTAACATTTTGCAATTTTCAAAATATAAATCATGTATATGTATTTATATCTTTTTCATTTTTATAGTTATTTTAAATGTTTTATTTTTTAATTTTCATTGCTTGCATGTAGAAAGCCAGTTGTTTTCATATTGAAAACATATCCCGTGACCTTGTTGGACTCACTCATTAGTTTGAGGTTTTTGGTTTTTGGTCTTTTTTTGTGTTTTTGTAAATTCCTTGAGATATCCTACGTAAACTATCATGTTATCTGCAAAGCAGGTCAGTGCAATAGATCTACTATTCTGAACCCTATGTGTTTTATTCCCTTTTTCTTGCTTTACTTTTCTGTATAGGACTTTCAGCACTAGGTTGAATACTGGTCATGTGTGCAGACATGCTTATCTTCTTCCCAGTTCACAGGAAAGAATTCAGTCTTTCACCATTAAATGTTACTTTAGCTGTAGGGTTTTTGTTGATTGTGCTTTATCAAGTTGAGGATGTTTGTTTCAAACTTGCTTTTCTGTTGTTTCATTTTTGTTAGAGTAGATATTGAATTTTGTTCTGTGAGTAAATTGATATGGCTGTGATTTTTCTATTTAATCTGTTAATGTTGTCCTGTACATTGGTAGAGTTTTAAATATTTATATTTAACCAGTCTTACAAATACACCTGACTTTCTCACAGTGTATGCATATGCCTATATAATGCAGAATTCTATATGCTAATATTTCCTTAAGGATTATCATTGTCTATATTCATTAAAGATATTGGTTTACAATTGTCTTCCTTCCTCTTTTTATGTTGTCATAAAAGGAAAGATCTTGCTCCTCTTGTAACTTTTGGAAGAATTTGTATAGAATTAATATTTTTCTGTGTAGAATTCTCCAGCAAAACTATCTGGACCTGGATATTTCATTTCTAGTGATTTTAAATTACAAATTCAACTTCCTTTAATTTATAGTGCTATTCAAATGACCTATTTCATACTATGTATGTTGTCATAGTTTGTGATTTTTGAGGAATTGATTAATTTTGTCTACATTGCATATTTATGTGTATAGAATTATTCATAGATTTTCTTATTATCCTCCAAATGACTGCAGTGTGTTTTATGATATCTCCTATGTCATTCCTAGTATTGGTGATTTGTGTACACATGCACACACACATGCATATATACATAGTCTTGTTAGAGATTTTTCAATTTTATTGATTTTTTTTCCAGAGAATCAGCATTTTGTATAGATTTCTTTGCTGTTTTTCTCTTTTCCAGTTTCTTGCAATTTATTTAATCCTGAAGGGAATTTTATCAATTCAAAATAATTCCTTGATGACTGTTATTTTCTATCTGCACTTGGAAAAAATGTTGTACCCCTTCCTTCTGGCCTCCATGGTTTCTAATGACGAATGGGTGTCCTTATGGTCTGCCAGGTCTCTGCTGCACTGCACTTGGTAGTAGCAAGTAGCTTTTTGCTGCTTCCCACATGGCATACCTGACACCATGCTGGGAGTCAGATCTTCTTACCACCAGCTAAGGATGAAAGCCCCAGTTACCTACCTCACATTTTCAAACCCACCCCAGTAGGGTTTTTGGTTTGTTTGTGCCACTGGCATTTCCCAGATGCCAAATTCTTCAGCACTCAGTGTATAACACTACACAAAAGGAAAGACCCAAGAAACTTAGCACTATATTACTTCTCAATTCCAATTCCTAAGGCTCCTATCCAGTCTGTCCCCTTTGCTCCATCTTTCAGAGTTAGATCTATAATGCTCAGTATTTTTAGGTGTTTCGGGAGGGAAGAATGGAAAGAAATTTGTCTAATGCATCTTACCTGAATCCAGAGCCTTAAGTCCATTTTTATTTAAGCAAAGTGAATATGGTTTTTATGTCCACATTTTCCACCAAAAAAAGCTTCTCAACCATATTTTCTATTTCAAATGCCTCTTAATTTCAAGTAACAATTTTTAAAATTATTGTTTTAAATGAAGTAAAGTTATTGTACACATTTATATAAATTACAGGAGTATAATATAGTGATTTGCAGTTTCTAAAGATTATACTCCATTTATAGTTATTAAAAATATTGGCTATATTCCCCATGTTGTACAATAATACTTATAGTTTATTTTATACTGTTTAGTTTTTATCTCTTATTCTCTTCACGGGCTGTGCTTTCCTGTTTCTTTTCATGCCTTTCATGACATTCACATTCACAGTCAAACATTGTAAATTTTGATTTTTTGGGTGCTGAATACTTTTGTATTCCTATAATTACTCTTGATTTTTTTTTTCTTTATGGGACACAGTTAAGTTGATTGATACAGTTTGAGCACTTCATGACTTGTTTTTAGTACCCACACAAAGTCTAAGGCTAATTCTCACTACTACTGAAGCAAAAAACCTTCTTAGAACTCTAACCAATGCCCTATTAATCACAAGATTTTCTGCTCTGGCTTTTGGGATCAAGCCTGTATGCTGAAATCTGTTTAGGGTCCAGGCACCCTTCTCCACGATTGTTTTCAGATGCTTATACCATACTTTGGTTAGTTTTCTCATGTGCGTGAACTAAATGATGAATACGCAGCTGAATTCTGGACTTCTCCCCATGAAGATTTCTCCTTCTATCTGTGCAGCTCTCTCCTCTTGGGCTCTGCTTTATTAGCCCACACTGCCTTGCTGACTCTTGAGGTCTGATTCTGTTCAGTCTACTCAGGTCCACCACCAGGTTCTCCTTGGTTCCCCATCTTGCTACTCTATTCTAAACCCCTTCTCCAGGTGGTAATCTGGGACAACCACAGGGCTCGAGTTGTTCTTGTTTTATCCCTACTTCTTGGGAGTCACTGTACGTCAGTGCTATGTTGACTACTCTCTTGATAGTAATTGTTCCATCTGTTTTTCTGTATTTTTTTTAATGTTTCATGAAGGTGGATAAATCTAATTCTTATTACTTCATTTTGGCAGTACATGAAAGTCTGAAAGAGTTTTAACCCTGGATACAAATCCCATTTAAATATTAACAGAGTAACAGACATCCTAAAAAAGAAGTAGTAGGCACTGACAATGCATTCACAGAGTTCAGCCTTGTGTTCTCCGAGCTCTTCACACATCCATGCATCAATTGGGATGAAAATCAAAACTTGAGATGGAAATTCTTGAGATGAGGATGCTAAATTTCTGACTGTGTAAAGATCAGGGGGTAAAAAGAACTTCAGTGTATGTGTTTCAAGCTGATTTTTTTTTTCTTTTGCAAAGAATCATATATCATGAGACTCTTAGACACATTTCAAAAAAACTGAGCTCAGATAGAAAAGGTTTCCAAGGGATCAATTTATAGGAATAACTTTCTGAAAACTTTTTTTGTTCCAAAAGGGTTACCAAAACTCAAACCCACAGCTTCTGACTTTCCACCCAAAACCAAACAGGGAAAACAAAAAGAAATGTGCCTAGAGAAGGCAAGAGGTGAGAAATATAAAAATAAATGTATCCATTTGTTCACTTATTATCCATGTATTTGTGTCTATTAAGTATTAATCTATTAGAGGGCAGGGCCTATATAAATAGCTTTGGTTCGTGAAGGAAAACTTCTTATCACTTCAGCCTTTTCTGCTCTGTGGTCACCAGGATACCCACCCAAATTTTTATCCCTAACCATGTTCCCTGACAGTCTTGTGTGTTATGACCACACTACTTGTCATCCTTCATGAAGGTCTGGCCCACAAGTTGCAATCTTAAGTCTCCTAAAGTTCTAACTGACACCCCTCAGGCCTGGGACTATGCAATGCTTTTATTGCTTCTAAGCCTAGACTTGGAGTGATGAAGGGGCTTTCCTAAAGTAGAAAGCATGAGAATCAAGTGGGGAAGGGGCCTGAACAGGGGTGTGTGTGCTGTGTGCTAAGTTGCCTCAGTCGGGTCCAATTCTTTGGGACCTTAGAGACTGTAGCCCACCAGGCTCCTCTGTCCATAGGATTCTCCAGGCAAGAATACTGGAGTGGGTTGCCATGCTCTCCTCCAGGGGATCTTCCCGACCCAGGGATCGAACCCACATCTCTTATGTCTCCTGCACTGGCAGGTGGGTTCTTTACCACTAATGCCATCTGGAAGCCTGAACAGCAATGGTAAAGAACAAATAATTGTTCTGCCTCAACAAAGCACATTTTTTTCCCCAAAACTTGAAAGCTATCTTTGGATAAAGTCTTCCATTCTAAGGAGAGATGACTGAACTTATTTTTCCTTATTGCTGTCTATTTGGTTTCTTGTTTCAGTGGTCTGTTCAGTTCAGTCACTCAGTCATGTCCAACTCTTTGAAACCCCATGGACTGCAGGGCGCCAGACTTCCCTGTCCATCACCAACACATGGAGCTTGCTCAAACTCATGTCCATTGAGTTGGTGATATCATCCAACCATCTCATCCTCTGTTGTCCCCTTCTCCTGCCTTCAATCTTTCCCAGCATCAGGGTCTTTTCCAATGAGTCAGTTCTTTGCATCAGGTGACCAAAGTATTGGAGCTTCAGCTTCAGCATCAGTCCTTCCAATGAATATTCAGGACTGATTTCCTTTAGAATTGACTGGTTTGATCTCCTTGCAGTCCAAGGGACTCTCGGGAGTCTTCTCCAACACCACAGCTCAAAAGCATCAATTCTTCAACACTCAGCTTTCTTTATAGACCAACTCTCATATCCACACATGACCACTGGGAAAACTGTAGCTTTGACTATGCAGACCTTTTTTGGCAAAGTAATGTCTCTGGTTTTTAGTATTAAAAAGCTTGTTTGAGTCATAGTGAGGAATTTATCTAAAAATATTAGGGCAAAATGGAAACTCACTATTTGTGCAGTTGGATTTTAATCAAAGGGAAAAGTGCTATGAATATACGATTCTATGTTTTCCAAACTTATCAGGCCCCTGTGATGATGGAAAGGAATCATGAGCCCATATGGTGAACTTACTACCATTGCTTTGGCTCCTGGAGAATTGGGAGGTGCAACAGTGCACTGTTTATAAAATGCAGTCAACTGAGGCATCTCTAACTTTCCAGCAAGCTCTAAATCTTAGAGTAAAAGAAAGAAAAATTAAAGTTGCCACCTAGCCCAGACCAGCTGTTCCTCTTCATGGCCAGATTATTCACACAGAAAGTGAAAAGTATCACCAGGCTCCTGGGTGCGCCATCTGTCACCAGCCCAGCATGCGGCTGTGAGGAAGCCCCTGCCAGAGGCCTTGCTTTTCTGCACCTTCCCGGCAAGGTGATGCCCATATTCACCATACTACTGCTTTAGTCCTGTGTGCTAGGGCCTCATGTATGCCTTGTCCAGTGCTTTAACATAGTAGCATAAAAAATTCAGAAACTTCAAAACTAGGACACATATTATTTGTACTGGAAAGAAATTTGCCTACATCACTGCTCAGGGTTTCTAATTACTTGTATCCACATATAAACTTCATTTTAGTGGAACTTCTTCTCTGGTCCAAAGTTCCCCCTTAACTATCATCTGTGGTTTTGGTGGTGTTGTTGTTGTTGTTTCCTATCTCACGCTGTGATTCTTCCCTCCAGGAGGCAGGCTCCTGCCCCAGCACCTGGGGCAACAGAGCAAGAGGCTCTCCACCTCCACCTGAGCACCATCTCAGCCTGATTGTCTCATTCCAGACACAGCAATCCAGGCTTTCCTACCTGCATGCCCACATTGGTGTGACAGCCTGCTGTCACCCACTCACCCAGCTCCAGCTGGTCAACTTCAGGCATGCACTGGGGACAGCATGGCCCAATAAAGGGAACCAACATACTCTGGCTCCAGACACACCTGAGATCAAACCCAAATTAAGTCCCAGTTCTGGCTAACTGGCGTTGTCTCTCAAATCTCACTTTCTTTAGTTAAATATGGTATTTGTATGAATGGTTGAGGGATTTTTGAAAATTAAAAGAGATATTGTGCATCTAATGAGTACAATGTCCAATAATATTAATTTCCTCTATTTCCCTCTTCTGAAATAAGTATAGGAACCAATTCTATTTTGCCTTTCAGCTACAATTGGCAGCAGCTTCCCACTGCTCTGCTTTGAAGGATCCTGAGGCTGCATATGAATTCTTTGGGAAAGAATGCATGTCTGCATGGTTAAGGGTATGTGGGAGGATGGTGAGGCTGTCACTCACCATTCCTGGAGGAGACTGTTCCCTGAGGGCAAAGATCAGGTATATTTAACTCTGTTCCTCACTACTGAGCACACTGTAGGAAACTGTGTCAGTTGACTCCTTACATGACTGAACTGGAGGCTGACTGAAGTAATGTATCAATGGATGTATGGATACACAGATGAGCAGATGATGGGTAAATTAATGAATTCTCATGCACGCTGCTGTGTTCTCCTACCTGCTTCTGGCATCTGGATTTTTTTAAACACCAATGGATTCTTGCCTTCACAATGCCATTGCATGTGATAATTAAGATACTCCAGAGGGAACTGCTCACTAGTACCCTGGGCTGCATCTGTCCAAGTTTTGTCAGCTCAGGGCCTTGTCTCTGAGCCCAAAGGACACTTATCAGGGAAAACATGATGCAAAAATAACTTTGATACTGATAATAATGAGTGGAACCATTTCTTCAACTCAGCTTTGTTGTTGCTCTGGGTAGACATTTGTATCTATGACATGCAAATGGAAGGAAAATGATCAAATATTGTATTATTAGAGCTATACCTGACCCCAGCTGGACCAGGTGGAGAAAACTAATTTGGCTTAAGTAACTTCAGTCCAGTGGCTCCCGACTCTCATCTCTGCCAGGTGGGTGGTTATTGCGGGTGGGGTGTTGTCTTATTTACTACGGCAATTGTCTTGCCGTTTCTCACTGTTCACTGAACCGAGTGTGAGCAGGGAAGCTAGAAGAAAACTCTAGGAGCCTTAGGAACTGCATACATATTTATTCTCTCTGGGCTAGTGCAGCAGCTATAGCAGCAGCAGACATGCTGCATTCTCTCCTCTTGTAGTTGATCCAGAGGACCCAGCCATAATGCAACCTCACTGCCATAACATCAGCCATAACGTAGTCCCAGCACAGCCTCCAGGGCTTTTTCAGATGGAGCTTATATATGCTTACAGAGCAAAAGTAGCCCATGGCCAAGCAGATAGCTCGTGATGTGCTTGGGCAGTGCTATAAGTGACCTTGGCTGTTACAGAATCATTATTTACAAAATATGGGGCAAGAGAGCCTGACCACTACCATCTTGGCTGACTTGCTCTTTCCCCACAGGAGGAGTGAAAGATAAAGCTTCGTTGGCCTCATCCCTGAAGATTCTGATTCTCAGGATCTATATATTTAACAAGCTCCCAGGTAACTCTGATGCATAGCCAGAACCAGAACCTGCTCTATTTATATCTACAAGCTTCAAAACCCTAGTTCCGGGGAGAGAAAATATCTTCCCTGAACAACACAGCCTAATCAGTTGTCTGCACACAAATCCCTTGGGATGGCATGTAGGGGTTGGGCAATTCCCAGATGGGGCAAATCTTGGCCATTATCCACCACCAGTCCATGTATCCCATACACTCTTGTCCTCATGTGGGTCTGAGCCTGGCTACCTCTCTGTGCAGACCTCTAGTCCTCACCTGGAGCATTTAGCCTGTGCTACTTAGTGGGATAAATTGCTGCCAAATAGGACCCTATGTTTATATGCTAATTTTCTCCCACACAAGGGAGCCAGTTTCCTGCAGTTTCCTTTAATATGGATATTTCTCTTTTGATAAATGTTTCCCCTAAGGACTTACTATCTCTTCTGCCTGCACACATCTCAGAAACCCACAGTGGCAAGAACACACCCATGGAGAGAATATTTTTACAAGCCCTGGGGCAGTAGCCATAATAAATTATCTCCTCTCTGTCAGAGTTCAATATGAAAACTCTTCTGAGGACAGGGATTTTTGCAGCCTTTTGTTTGACCAGATGGCAGTAGGGCCCCACTTGATAAATGACTGTGCTGATGCCCATCTGGTGATTTCAAGGAGAGAAGAGTGGCCCAACAAAGGCCAGCGGGTCCCAGGACCCAGAAATGAACACAGGTCACCAACACCAGGATGTGACATTGGTCAGGGTTAGGTCAGAGACTGGGTGTGCTGAAAACTCGCAAAGCAGCAGAGCCCAGGGTCAACATAGCTATAGAGCTTAGCCACAAAGTGGCAGAGAAGTGTGGACAGGACATGATGCAGCAGATGAAGCTCTGGCATGGAGGTCTACCATGAAGTGGAGGTGGCGGCAAGACCAGATAAGGAATGTGGAGGTCCCAGCATGGGGCAAGATGTCAAAGTTCATTCTGATAACCTCAGGACGGGGTGTTTTCCACTGGTGTGGACCTGCAGGAGTTATGGTAGGGGCAACTACAGCCAAGTTTGGGAAAGAGCAGGTATAAAGGTAGTCAGTCAGGGCAAAGGGAATAGGGGAAGAGACCCAGGCCTAGGGGTGAATTTTTTGAGCGGATCTCAGTCTGGGCAGGACTTGAAGCATGAAACTGGACCAGTACTTAAAAGTCTGCATGAAAGCCCAATGAAAAATCTGAATACAAAGTGAGTGAAGCCATTCATTGTTTCTCACTCTATATCATCATAGCATATTTCCCCATATTTTTCCTTTTAACTTATTTCCACCAGACATTCTTATAAGCAGCACATAGTTGCTGTTGCTGAAAAGTGCTCAGTCATGTCTGACTCTTTGCGACCATCAGGCTCCTCTATCCATGGGATTTCCCAGGCAAGAATACTGGAGTGGGTTGTCATTTCCTTCTCCAGGGCATCTTCCCAGCACAGGGGTCAAATCTGTGTCTCTTGCATCTGTTGCACTGGCAAGCAGATTCTTTCTCACTAGCGCCACCTGGGAAACTCCAGCATATAGTTGGGTCTGACTGTCTGACCATCTCTGGTTTTCTCCCTCAACACTTATCTGTCACATACCATCTCTGTTCAGGGAGTCCAGTTACATGTATGTTAGGCTACTTGAGGTCTTCCCTGGTGGCTCAAATGATAAAGGACCCAGCTGCCAATGCAGGAGTTGTAAAAGATGCCATTTCAACCCCTGGGTTGGAAAGATTCCCTGGAGAAGTAAGTGGCAACGCTCCAGTATTCTTGCCTGGAAAATTCCATGGAGAGAGGAGCCTGTTATGGTTCATGGGGCTGCAAAGAGTCAGACATGACAGCTAGCATGCACTAGGATGCTTGAAGTTGACTCTCAATCACTGATATCTTTTTTATTCTTGAATTGTGTTTCTACATCTCCTTTTGCATATTCCAGCATTTTCCTTAATGTTTACATTCTTTTCTCCCCACCATATTTAATGCTATTAATCTCATCCAGTGTATTTTTTTTTTTTTTACTTCAAACATTGTAGTTTTAAACTCTAGAAGTTTAATTTGGGTGTTTGTAATGTCTTCCATATCTCCTTTAAACCATTTTGCCATATGAAATAAAGTTGTAATTACTGCTTAGTGAAATTGTCTGTTAATTCTAATATCTGTATCAGTTTTGGGTCAGTTTTGCTTGATTGATTTTTTTCTTCTTATTGTGGGTTTGTATTTCCTTGATTGTATCCAGGGTGAATTCAAATTCTGCTGAATATCATTGTTTTACATATTTTTATCACTGTTCTTCCTGAGATTGCTTGTGTGTGTTTGCATCTGTGTAAGTTACTTGGAAAGCTTGTTTTATTCCTGGTTTGGTTTTAAGGTTTGTGAGAGAGGACAGAAGTGGTGTTCTGTCTGGAGTTAATTATCCCAGTTATTAAGACATCATCTTTCTGACTTCCCCATGGGAATTTACTCAATGCCCCATGAATTATGGGTTTTCTGGTTTGGCGAGAGGGAACAGACAACGGTAGCACGTCCTCTTGTCTGTTAGGCCAGGCTTTTCATCGTTTCTGACTAGTTTTTTCACATAAATGTATGCACCTGCTCTCTTTTGAACAATCAGGCTGAACTCTCTGTGTATATTCACAATTCTCTTTCCCAGCAGCCCTCTCATCTGTGTGCTCTGTCCCATGAACTCCAGCTGTAGTTGCCGCCTTGGATCTGTAGCACAGTCTCTTCAACTCAGGGAGACTTCTGTACTCTGCATCAACTCCCTTTTTCTCCCCCAATACCTGGAAGATTTCCAGAGAAGTGAACTGTGGCTGTCAGAAGGCTCTTCTCATTTGGTTTTCATTTGCCAGGGAACCCTGTCCTTCTTTGCTTAATATCTTATGTCTTAAGCCTGTTACTTCATATATTTGGTCCATTTGTTGCTCTTGTTTCTGACAGGAGGATAAATCTGGTTCCTCTTACTTTATCTGGGCTAGAGGCAGAAATCCCAAAGCATCACTTCTACATTGTAATTCTTGATATGTTTATGTGCCACTAGACCATGTCAGTGAAACTCTCACTTAAGTTTATGTTCTGTATCCAAATAAAAGTAGGAACTATCATTCACTTAACATCTGCTGTGTGATAGGCATCAGTGTATTATTTCTAATTCCTATAGGAAACCCTGAAATGTAAACATTGCTATCTTCACTTTATGATGAGAAAACAGGGCCCAGCAAACACTGTGTCAGTGGTAGGACTTAAGAACTGATTTACCTGGATTACTGTGAGTTTGAAAGGAGCCTTCCTTTTCTACATAGATTACTGAGTTGCGAGAAACCATCTTTCTGAATACCTTTTGCTCTGTGACACAGGGCACCAGCTTTAAACCAAATTGCCAGTAGTCTCCAAGTAGACTCCAAGACAGAATCTGTAGTTACCAAGGAACCTGCTCCTAGATACACCCTTGATAAAATGAAGACTAAAACTCTCCTCTCGCTGGTGGCCTGGGGCCCAGACAGGAGCAGCACAGAGATAGCTGCATCTCCCAGGGGGCAGGGATCCTTGGCAAGATTGACTTGATACAGCTGCCAGAGGCCCAAACTCCACATACACTTAATGGGTCTGACTCTGTCAGATAAAAGTCAGCTACCTACCTTGTCTAGCATGCACCCCCTGAATAATGAGGCCAATGGGCTCCTGCCACTTAGGGATCTGAATCTAACAGGTCTCCAGGATGGCTGTGACTTGGGAAAGTCAATTCTTCTCACCTCCCCACTTTTGTAAGCTAATTGTCTATAGGGAGATTGACAGTTGCTCCCCATGTTGCAGACAATTTCTGACCATCAGCTGGATAGAAGAGCCCTAGGCCCAGGTGGATCTCCTTTAAGGAGAGGCCCCTGGATGAGGGGCCAGTGGATCAAGCTCCCAGCTCAGTCTCTAGGCTTGAATTTCCTGTCTAAATATCAAGTATAAGAAGGTCTGTCTTGCCTACTTTGTTTAATGGTCAAGAAGTTTAATGAGATGTTTACTTATTCCTTCATTTATTCTACAAGTATTCACCCAGTCCTGTGGCTTTTCAGGAGAAGGAAATGACAACCCACTTTAGTATTCTTGCCTGGGAAATCCCATGAACAGAGGAGCCTACCGAGCTACAGTCCATGGGGTCGCGAAAGAGTCAGATGTGATTTAGTGCCTAAACCAGAACTTTTCTAAATGCTGTGAACACAGAGCAGAAAAGTCACAGCTGAGTCCTGATCAGCAGGAGCTCACAGCTGAGGGAGGCATGGAGCAGGAAGTTGACTGTATTTTGCAATGTGATCTGGGCCATGTGGCATGGGGTGAAGGGGGTTATGATGAGCAAAAGGAGCTACAGCAAGAACACAGCAATCCAGTGATAATCGTGGAGGGCTGCCTCCAGGAGGTGACATGAGCTGACCATGGAAGAAAGACAGAATTAACAAGAGGAGGAGACTGAGTCAGAAGTGATGGGATGCACAGTCATAAAGGTCTCCCAAAGCTGTAACAGCTACACATCCAAAGGCTCCTTTCCTTCTCTTCTTTCTCTCCATCCTCAGCAGCAGCAGCTTCCTCAGTTTCCCCTGTTGGAATAGGACAAAGTTACAGAGATCTCAGATAAGAGCAATAGTCAACTAAAAAATGGAACCCACAATCTATCATGGTCATTATCTCACCAGAGTTTAATAGCTTTACCTGTGGAAATCCAGTCACCACTGATTTTATTATTCCTCTTTCACTATAGGATCTTGTTTTTCTGAATCACATAAAACAAAGATATTTATAGGCAGAAGGGCCTAAGAAATCATCTCTTTCACTTTTATTTTGGGTGTAGAAAGTTATTCTACAATATTTCTGCCAGACCATCACACTAACCCAGTTTACAACCCTACCCCCACAAAGAAGACTCTACTTTGAATTACCTCCTGGTGAGAAAATTTGCCTCCTATTGTTGCAATCTGTATGTCCCAGTTCTATATTTTGGGATCACAAAGCATATATATATATATATTCTTTCTACATGACAGACTGGGAAACATCACTGCATTTTGTTCAACAGCTATTTATCAATTGTCAGTGATTTTCCAGTTGCTGGGGTAACTGTGACAGGAGGAGCAGTAGGTAGTGCTCAGAAGGCTGGTCTTCTTTATTTAGTGGTTTCTAAGCTTTCTCTTTATCCATGAAGTTGACACTTCTAGTGTCTGTCACACCCCTCAGAACCTCACCAACTTCAGATGCAGGTGCAGTGGATGGTTCCATGGGAGCTAAAATTTATCTCATGCTTTGTCCTTCCTTGCTCTGTTAACAAGACTTGATGGGTGAGTCCAGATAAGGGAAATATGTCCGCTGCAAGTTACATTCAGTGGGAGCCGGCCCAATAATAAGTGTCCTTTCTCCTGCCTTCTGGGGTATGGGGGACTGGGTGTTCCAGGAGGCATTCTGTGTGCTTCTCAGGGGTTCTAGTAAAATTGTCTCTGTACCCTCAGGAGATACATCAGTGACATACTTTATGGCTTCTTTCCTCCTCCTTTATCTCACACTCATTTCTCTCTCATTTCTGCTTCCCAGGATCACCTTCTAAATAAATTCTTCTACCTGGGTCTTTGTCTCAGGCTCTGCTTCTAGGGAACCCATAGAAGGAAGGGAGGTGGGGGATGAATGATCAGCGCATTTCTACACTTTGCCCCACCAAGCCCTTCATTTCCATGTGAACCTGGCTTGAAGTTAGCTCAGGACAGTCTTTGTCATGTGTATCCTCTAAACTTAGAAGGATACATCGCTGCTCTCTGTCCTCCTCAGACTCCAGAAGCTTTATTTTCAGCAACATTGAAACTATGTCACACACTATGTCACACGGTGTCTCATCCCCAGTGTAATTGTTACATCTTCTAACCTTATTTTTGTGTTAGTTATGCTTTTTAGACAGCTATACTTTGCACACATTCATTGTAAAAAAATACTTATTAACAATATTTCAACTATGAGCCTAAGTGTCTTTGTCTGGAAAATGAGGTAATAAAAATCATTTAGGCAGGATTGTTTTAAAAGCAACATGTGGTTGCAGCCCAGTGCCCCAAAACCACCAAGCACTCCTCTCCCTGTCCCTTTCCTCTTTTCATCTCTAAGACCCAGGATGATGTCCTTACACCAGAGTATTACCCATAGTAATACCCAGTGGAACGCTTAGTTAACAGAGATGATACAACCATTCTCAGAAGGCAGAGAGGAGCTATGGAAAAGGGGGAACCAGTGAAATTAAAGATGCTCCAAGTTGGAGGCTGCCTGTTTTCTTCTGATATCCTTAGGTATTTGCCCAGTTATGTCCCAATTAAAATCAGAACATCCATGCTTTCATCTCTTTAATAGTAATAAAAATAAATTTAAAAAAAAAGAAAAAAGATAATCTCAAAAGGCCAAGGAAGGTGATAGTTCCCACACTTACAAACGAAGACCCTGAGGCTCAGAGAGGGGAAGTGATTTGTTGAATACAGCACAGCTTCTTGTCAACCTGCCTTTACCTGCCTTCCAAGGCTGACTCCTCAAAGTGCTGGCCATCGCTTGGGAGATCACTCAGGCCCAGAACTGGCCTTTAGGACTCTGCTTCATAGGAAGCCCACAGGAAGTTCTTTCAGTCTCTAAGTCACAGGGGACTTTCCCAGAATATATGCATGATTCTTAGGCTATGTAATGTTTATATCACATTGTTTTTTCTTTTACTTTCAGCCATTTTGGACCTTCATGTTGTATCATTTTGATTATTTTCTAGAAGATATAAATGTATGAGAAAGAACTTAGATGTGTCATGAGACCATGGGGTAACAATCCTGCAGAAGGAGGCCACACAGAGGCAGACAGGAAAGGAATGGACATGCTGTCCAGTGAAACAGGCTGACTTTGCTAACGATGGAAGGATGTTCCCCATTGAAGTATGTAGTGGTTGTGATGCAGCTAAATCGGATTCCCCGACATGAGCTTGGCTTAGCAGTGTGATCCCATATTGTAAATGGCACTGTGGCTAACCCACAGCCCCAGACCAACTCCAGACGGAGTCTGGAGGAGATCTCTGTTCTCTCACTGTCTTCCCTGGGAAGGCTGAGTCCAGGGATTAAGTTGAATTTTTCAGCAAGTATAACCTAACTTGAAAGTAAAATGATGCACTGGTGAAAATCCAAGTTCCTTATCATTATATTGACTGAAATTATGTGGATTTAAGGAAAAAGGAACAAATATAGAAT
Organism: Odocoileus virginianus; assembly: GCF_023699985.2. Classification (NCBI taxonomy): domain Eukaryota; kingdom Metazoa; phylum Chordata; class Mammalia; order Artiodactyla; family Cervidae; genus Odocoileus; species Odocoileus virginianus. The sequence continues at coordinate 1,977,581 of NW_027224327.1, read as the reverse complement.
AAAGTAAGGAGAGAGAAAAAAGGGAGGAAGAGAAGGACTAGTCCTCAGATACACAATGTCGGACACTATAGTCTGCTTCTTGTTGGAAACGTATATTTATTGCATACGATAGCATCATAGAATTGACCCTGAACAGAGAACTTCTCCAACACTTCTCCCACCCTAAGTATGATAACATTTGGTTCAGCTCATTTCAAAAACTGGTCTTCTGTGAGTCTCATTTATGGGTTCCATCACCGATGGGTATGCTCAGCTGGGTTCTTGGCTTGACTTATAGGGTTCCACTTCTTACAAGGAGGTCCTGGCAAATCTGCACTGTCATTTGAGATGTAGGATGAAGGCTTCTAGAAGTGACTATAGTGGGCTGGCTTTTGATGCAGAAGTGCTGCCTGGCAGTTTATTTATAGAGCAGGAGAAATGGAGCCATGACAAGTATAAGCCTAAAATAAGAATCTTTTCAGATTTCCATAAGTGATGCAATTAATCAAACCTGGGAGTGACAACACATCCAGAAATTTAATTTATGTCTCATGGTATATATGTGTGACTGGTGTGTGGGTGTGTATTTCATTTTTCTGATAAAATAGGAGAGAATCTGATACCACCACAGGCTCCATGCCCACTGTGAAATGCAACTCTATAATTTAACATCTTTCCTGTCTTCTAACGAGAGATGGGAAAGAGTCTCACCTGGCTGCTGGCCTTTCCCCAATTATTCCCAGTTGTGTCACCAGCTACTTCACTACAATTCAAATCAACAAAAATACTTGAACAATTATTATGTAGAAAGCCTATACTGACAAGTTAAAAAAAAAAATGGTTTCTCTGCTCACAGAGATGAAGGGCAGCAAGGGAGGCTGGTGGACCGCTTAACCACAGCGTGTGGTGGGAAGGAAGGAGGTGTGAGAGCTTCAGGAAAAGACAGCTGGTTCACCTGGGAGCGTGGGGGCTGGTGTTTCATAGCGGAGGTGGCAGGGAACCTGTACTGGAAAGGATGGGTATGTCTGTAGGTGAAAAACAGGGAGAAATGAGATGGACAACTCCTTTGCACTATGGAACATGGTAGCAGCAAATATGTAGACATGAAAAAATTCAAGGCATATTTAAGTAACAGGAGTTATTCTGGTATTATTATACACTAGATCCAGCTTTTCCAACTTCAATAAGAACAATCTCAGCTGCTTCTTGAATGCAAGGCTTATGCTCCCCTGCTAAATATTCAGATCCAGTTCATTTCAGGTCATTAGCTCTTTCATGTTCAACTCTTTGCAACCCCATGGACTGCAACACAAAAGGCTTCCCTGTCCATTACCAAATCCCAGTGCTTGCCCAAACTCAAGTCATTGATGACATCCAACCATCTCATCCTCTGTCATCCCCTTCTCCTCCTGTCTTCACAGCATAAGGGTCTTTTCCAATGAGTCAGTTCTTCACATCAGGTGACCAAAGTATTGAAACTTCAACTTCGGCAACAATCCTTCAAATGAATATTCAGGACTGATTTCCTTTATGATTAACTGGTTTGATTTCCTTGCAATCCAAGGGACTCTCAAGAGTCTTCTCCAACACCACAGTTCAAAAGCATCAGTTCTCCAGTGCTCAGCTTTCTTTCTCACATCCACACATGACTACTGGAAAAACCATAGCTTTGACTAGTTGGACTTCTATTGGCAAAGTAATGTCTCTGCTTTTTAATATGCTTCCCTGGTTGGTCATAGTTTTTCTTCCAAGGAGCAAGTGTCTTTTAATTTCATGGCTGCAGTAACCATCTGCCATGATGCTGGAGCTAAAAAAAAAAAGTCTCTCACTGTTTCCACTGTTTCCCCATCTATTTGCCATGAAATGATGGGACGAGATGCCATGATCTAAGTTTTTTGAATGTTGTGTTTTAAGCCATTTTTTTCACTCTCCTTTTGCACTTTCATCAAGAGTCTCTAGTTTCCTCTTCACTTTCTGCCATAAGAGGTGTGTCATCTACATTTCTGAGGTTATTGATATATCACCCGGCAATCTTAATTCCAGCTTGTGCTTTATCCAGCCTGGCATTTCACATGACATACTCTGCATATAAGTTAAATAAGCAGGGTGACAATATACAGCCTTGACGTACTCCTTTTCCTATTTGGAACCAGTCTGTTGTTCCATGCCCAGTACTAACTGTTGCTTCCTGACCTTCATACAGGTTTCTCAAGAGGCAGGTCAGGTGATCTTGTATTCCCATCTATTTCAGAATTTTCCGCAGTTTATTGTGATATACACAGTCAAAGTCTTTGGCGATGTCAATAAAGCAGAAACATGTTTTTTTCTGGAACTCTCTTGCTTTTTTGATGATCCAGCGGATATTGGCAATTTGATCTCTGGTTCCTCCGCCTTTTCTAAAACCATCTTGAATACCTGGAAGTTCTTCGTTCACGTATTGCTGAAGCCTGGCTTGGAGAATTTTTGAGCATTACTTTACTAGCGTGTGAGATGAGTGCAACTGTGTGGTAGTTTGAGCATTCTTTGGGATTGCCTTTCTTAGGGATTGGAATGAAAACTGACCTTTTCTAGTCCTGTGGCCACTGCTGAGTTTTCCAAATTTGCTGGCATATTGAGTGCAGCACTTTCACAGCATCATCTTTCAGGATTTGAAATAGCTCAACTGGAATTCCATCACATCCACTAGCTTTGTTCATAGTGATGCTTTCTAAGGCCCACTTGACTTCATATTCCAGGATGTCTGTCTCTAGGTGAGTGATCACACCATTGTGATTATCTGGTTCATGAAGATCGTTTTTTGTACAGTTCTTCTGTTTATTCTTGCCACCTCTTCTTAATATCTTCTGCTTCTGTTAGGTCCCTCCCATTTCTGTCCTTTATTGAGCTCATCTTTGCATGAAATGTTCCCTTGATATCTCTAATTTTCTTAAAGAGATCTCTAGTCTTTCCCATTCTGTTATTTTCCTCTATTTCTTTGCATTGACCACTGAGGAAGACTTTCTTATCTCTCTTTGCTATTCTTTGGAACTCTACATTCAAATGGAATATCTTTCCTTTTGTCCTTTGCTTTTCGCTTCCCTTTTCACAGGTATTTTGTAAGGCCTCCTCAGGCAACCATGTTGCTTTTTTACATTTCTTTTCTATGGGGATGGTCTTGATCCCTGTCTCCTGAACAATGTCACAAAGCTCCATCCATAGTTCATCAGGCATAGATCTGTCTATCAGATCCAGTCCCTTAAATCTATTTCTCACTTCCACTGTGTAATCATAAGGGATGATTTAGGTCATACCTGAATGGCCTAGTGGTTTTCCTTACTTTCTTCAGTTTAAGTCTGAATTTGGCAATAAGGAGTTCATGATCTGAGCCACAGTCAGCTCCTGGTCTTGTTTTTGCTGACTATATACAGCTCCTCAATCTGTTGTTGCAAATAATATAATCCATCTGATTTTGGTGTTGTCCATCTAGTGATGTCCATTTAGAGTCATCTCTTGTGTTGTTGGAAAAGAGTGTTTGCTATGACCAGTGCAGTCTCTTGGAAAGTTTCTGTTAGACTTTGCCCTGTTTCATTTTGTCCTCCAAGGCCAAGCTTTCCTGTTACTTCAGGTATCTTTTGACTCCATGTATCTCCAGATTGCTCTATCAGATCCAGAGTGGGAGTCAATTATGAATCTGTATTTGTAACAAGATCCACAGTGGTCTGTAAAGAACCTCATTTTGAGAAGCAGTTAGGTTGGAGATTTCTGAAGTGTGAAGTGAGAGATGAAGGGGAGTGAAGGAAGACCCCAGGGCTATGGAGAAACTTAATAATATCAGTGAACTTTAACTCTGTTCTCTATGTAACTGAAGAATTCCTGATGTTTTTAGAACCAGATTGAAGTTTACTACATTAGATTAGATAGTTGGTAATAAAAACCCTAAATAAAAAAAAAAAAACCTAAATAAAGCCCTTTCATCACTGATGTTTAAAAGAAGTGAAAGCTGTTAAGAATAGTATAGAGGTCAAATTGAAGAAACTTTAATTCTGGACATCCAGGGTCTGAAATTTGTTCTGCCACTGAACAAACAGCCTTGGGCAGGCATGGGGCTTCTGAGTTTCAAAATTTTCAATAGTCAAATAAGGATTGTATTGGATGTGTGCCTTTACTATATGGTTTTCTTTAATTTGGAGACTCTCAAATGTATGGATCTTGGCTGAAGTGATGGCCAGGTGTTCCCTCAGCCCATCCCCTAGGAACTAGATCTGGGCAAGTGACCCAGACTTGGCCCAGCCAATGTACTACTTGGAACTTTGGGTTTTGCAAGAATAATACAAGTATGGAAGAGCTGAGAAATTCCTCATGGCAGCAGAGATATGGACACATTCATCAGGAGCTGTAGGACAGAGAGAATAGAGCTGATGGAGAATTGCCAAGTTCATCAGCATTGACATGAAATGTCCAGCATCTATTTAAAGTTGTGACCTAGATTGGCTTTTCATCCTTCCCAACAATTTTTGGAGGGGCTGCTTAGCAGTCTGTCTCTTCTTCTTAATGCAGTCACTCATTTACTGTTGGCTTGTTGCAACTATGAACTCTGAGTAATGCAGAATATGAATGATAAAAATGTATTATTCATGAAGTTGTTTTACAAACCATGGACTATATTCTGTGGTGTAAACACATATTAAGCTTCTGAATCTGTACATTTATAATAATAATATGATTTATTTAATTGTAAAAAGGAAAGTTTGGAAGCATTTCTAGGAAATTTGACAAAATCAGTTTCAGATTTACTGAGATTAAGGTATGACTGGAACAACCATTCAGGCAGATAGAAAAAAAATGGTGTATTAATCAGGATTGATTAACCAAAGCTGTAATAATAAATAAACCTCAATACAACAATATTTATTTATTTCTGATGGCAACAGAGGAAAATAGAGCATGGAAAAGAAGGGACCTTGTGCCCTTAACTGTACACTCTTCATTGTGGGCCATACATAGTGACATCATGGTAAGCTATTACTTAGCATAGGGCACAGTATGAGAAATAAAGGGAAACAGTCACTTTACTGTGGAGAAACCTAATAATCACTACCTCAGCCAGGTGATCAAGACTACATCGACAGTGAAAAGACATGTGAATCATACATACTCTTGATATGATGAAAATGGTGTATTACCTCCCCAAAACACATTTCCCTAGTCTAATCATGAGACAGTCATCAGAAAAATTCTAATTGAGGGGCATCCTATGAAATACCTGACTATAAAATACCTCAAAACTGTCAAGATTAGTTAAAAATAAGCAAAGTCTGAGAAACTGTCAGAGCCAAGAGGAGCCTGAGGATAAAAAATGATGAAATGCGATGTTTTATCCTGGATAAATTTCTGGAACAGGAAAAGGATATTAGGTAAAAACTAGGATAACTTGAATAGTCTATGAATCATAATAATGTGTCAGTATTGGTTCATTAACTGTGACAAAGTTACTATATAGTGTAAGATATTAATAAAAGAGAACCTAGGCATGGTACAAGGTTCAAACGGTAAAGAATCTATCTGCAATGCAGGAGACCTGGTTCAATCCCCAGGTCAGGAAGATCCCCTGAAGAAGGCAATGGCAACCTCCTCCAGTATTCTTGCCTGGAGAATCCCATGAACAGCAGAGCCTGTCGAGCTATATTCCATGAGGTAGCAAAGAGTCAGACATGACTGAGTGATTCACACAGACACAGACAGACAGACAGACAGACACACACACACACACACACACACACACACACACACACAGGCATGGAACATACAGGAACCTTCTGTACTATCTTTACAAATTTTTAAAAATCTGAAACTATTTTAAAATTTTAAAAAAAGTATTAAATAAAAAAATGTGGATTTTAAATACTTTGGTCTAATAGTGAAATATGTCAATTTTGCTCCCATTATTTTGGACAGATATAGTTATATGGTCCCACCTAACCACAAAGGGGCTTGGAAAGGTCTCCCTTTGTACCCGAAAGGGAGAGGAGAGTGGTGATGGGCAAGTACTGTAGGTGGATGAGGAGAAGCTCAGGGCAAAAGAATCATCTCCAGAAAGGTGATGGGTGTTCTCTCCATGGTGAATTCCAGAAGCTTAACTGGTGGGGAAGGTGCTTATGGGAGAAGAAGAAATAAGAAACAGGTCCAGGAACCCATGAAGTGAAACTGAAATGGACAAGACCAAAAATGTCAGGTAAGATATAGTAACAAAGGGAAGGCCACGGGTCTCTTCAGAAAGCCTATCTCAGGGTGTTGAAGGTGTGTGAATTGAGAGGGAGGAGAGATGAATGTTTCAGCAAGTAGCAATAAGGAAGAATAAAAGGTGAAGGAAAGAAGACATCAGAGTAAGAGTATCACATGCAGGAGATTTAAAAAGTTAATCTCAAAGGGGAAAAAAAATTTGTTTTGTTTGTTTGTTTGTTTGTTTAAAATGGTATTCCTGTCCTCAATCTCATGTTTACTAACTTTCCTCTAAAATGATAGTTCAAGACTGAAGACAATGTAGAAACTACAACACTGAGAACAGATCTTTTCCTTACCCCCATCCCAGTGAAGAACCTTTAGGGCCTCCAGATACAGACCACAGCTCCCAGAAGACAGCAGGCAAGGCGGTGGTGGGACTCTGCCCCTGCATCCTGTGAGTTTCATCTCCACACCTAGGGGGTCATGGAAGTGGCAATATCTAGATGCAGCTGGGAGCAGTACATATTGAATGTGCAAAGATGGTGCATTTTTCATCAGTTTAGAGAAGTAGGCCAAACGATTAAGAAACGATCCACTTTCACCTAGAAAAAAATAGGTATTTTGCATATTTTCTAAAAACTACTCAAGCAAATCAACCTTCTCCATGTCTAGGCCTGAGAAACAGGGAACTCACAACACCTGTGAGTACTGCCAGGGCAATCTGAGTCAACCTTTTCTTGGGTGAGGTACAGAAAAGAAGCATAACAAACTGTACAAAGAACTAAAAAATCCACACAGTAAGTAAATGGAACTAACCTGGAGCTTTAATTAAAGTGTATGTAGAAAATGATACACTATAGCAAACAGAGGAATCTTTGGACATTATCCTTTGGTGTCCTCAAAAGGATGCAAGCACATAGCTTCCATGAAAATGTAGCAGAAAAGTAAGTGGATAGGACAAGCTGAACTAGAGATGGAAGAAAAAAGAAACAGTGCAAGAGTTCAAGGAAATTAAACACTGACTAGCAGAATTAAAACTGCATTGGAAGCAGGGAAGTGCATAAATGACATTAAGAAAAAGTAAAATAACATCAGGAACAAAGTTAAATACAATTTCCAGAAGTAGAGAAAGAGGCAAAGAGAAAATAATAACAACAGAGAGGATACTATAAATTGAGAACTGAAAAGGGAGACTCAACCTAAGAAACATAGAAGATACTTAGGAGTAACAGAAGCAATAATCAGGTACATGATTAAGGAAGTGGTTTTTTTTTTTTTTTCTATCTTGAAGTAGATTAGATGGCCTCAAGATTCACACTGCTCTTGGAAGAAGCCATCCATTCCTTCTGCTGTGTCTGCCATGCCCACATGCTCTGGGTTCACTGGCTCTCTTTCCTATTTCTCTGTAGCTGAAGGGCTGTGGGGGAGAGATAGGTAAAAAGCAAGTCAAAGAACAAGATGCTTGCAGTGAGTGGTAGTTAGGGTAATAATATAAATATTTATTCATGTTCAATTCAGTTCAGTCACATCCGACTCTTTGCAACCCTTTGGACTGAAGCTTGCCAGGCTTCCCTGTACATCACCAACTTCCCCCTGGGCTTGTAAAATCTCATGTCCATTGAGTCATCTGATGCCATCTAGCCATCTCATCTTCTGTCTTCCCCTTCTCCTCCTGCCTTCAGTATTTCCCAGCATCAGGGTTTTCTCCAGAGTCAGCTCTTCGCATCAGGTGACCAAAGTATTGGAGCTTCAGCTTCAGCATCAGTCCTTCCAATGAATATTCAGGACTGATTATTTTTAGGATTGGCTGAGTTGATCTCTTGCAGTCCAAGGGATTCTCAAGAGTCTTTTCCAACACCACAGTTCAAAAGCATCAATTCTTTGGTACTCAACTTTCTTTATGGTCCAAGTCTCACATCCATACATGACAATTGGAAAACCCACAGATTTGACTATACTGATCTTTGTCGGCAAGCTAATGTCTCTGCTTTTAAATATACTGTCTAGCTTGGTCATAGCTTTTCTTCCAAGGAGCAAGCGTCTTTTAATTTTGTGGCTGCAGTCACCATCTTCAGTGATTTTTGGAGCCCAAGAAAATAAAGTCTTTCACTATTTCCATTGTTTCCCCATCTGTTTGCCATGAAGTGATGGAATGGATGCCATGATCTTCGTTTATTGAATGCTGAATTTTAAGCCAGTTTTTTTCACTCTCCTCTTTCACTTTCATCAAGAGGCTCTTTAGTTCCTCTTCACTTTCTGCCATAAGGACTGGTGTCATCTGCATATCTGAGGTTATTGATATTTCTCTTGGCAATCTTGATTCCAGCTTGTGCTTTATCCAGCCCAGCATTTCGCATGATGTACTCTGCATATAAGTTAAATAAGCAGTGACAATATACAGCCTTGACGTATTCCTTTCTCAATTTGGAACAAGTCCATTTTTCCATTTCTGGTTCTAAATGTTACTTCTTGACCTGCATACAGATTTCTCAGGAAGCAGGTAAGGTGGTCTAGTATTCCCATCATTTCAATAATTTTCCACAGTTTGTGTGATCTACACAATCAAAGACTTTGGTGTAGGCAATAAAGCAAAAACAAATGTTTTTCTAGAATATTCTTTTTCCCCCCCTATGCTCCAACACATGTTAGCAATTTAATCTCTGATTCCTCTGACATTTCTAAATACAGTTTGAACCTCTAGAAGTTCTTGGTTCAAGCACTGTTGAAGCATCTCTTGGAGAATTTTGAATATTACTTTGCTAGCATGTGAGATGAGTGCAATTGTGTGGTAGTTGGAACATTCTATGCCATTGACCTTCTTTAGTACTGGAATGAAAACTGACTTTTTCCAATCATGTGGCCAATGCTAAGTTTTCCAAGTTTGCTAGCATATTGAGTGCAGCACTTTCACAGCATCATCTTTTAGGATTTCAAATAGTTCAGCTGGAATTCCATCACCTCCACTAGCTTTGTTCGTAGTGATGCTTTCTAAGGCCCATTTGACTTTGCATTCCAGGATGTCTGGCTCTAGGTTATTGATCACACCATCGTGGTTATCTGGGTGATTAAGATCATTTAGTATAGTTCTTCTGTGTATTTTTGCCACCTCTTCTTAATATCTTCTGTTTCTATTAGATCCATACCGTTTCTGTCCTTTATTGTATCCATCTTTACATGAAGTGTTTCCTTGGCATCTCTAATTTTCTTGAAGACATCTCTGCTGCTGCTGCTGCTAAGTCGCTTCAGTCGTGTCTGACTCTGTGCGACCCCATAGATGGCAGCCCACCAGGCTCTGCCATCCCTGGGATTCTCCAGGCAAGAACACTGGAGTGGGTTGCCATTTCCTTCTCCAATGCATGAAAGTGAAAAGTGAAAGTGAAGTCGCTCAGTCGTGTCTGACTCCTGGCGACCCCATGGACTGCAGCCTACCAGGCTCCTCCATCCATGGGATTTTACAGGCTAGAGTACTGGAGTAGGCTGCCATTGCCTTCTCCGAAGACATCTCTGGTCTTTCCTATTCTATAGTTTCCCTCTATTTCTTTGCAATGATCACTAAGGAATGCTTTCTTATCTCTCCTTGCTATTCTTTAGAACTCTGCATTCAGATGGATATACTTTCCTTCTTTCCTTTGCTTTTCATGTCTCTTCTTTTCTCAGCTGTCCTCAGACAGCCATTTTTGCCTTTTTGCATTTCTTTTTCTCGGGGATGGTTTTGATCCCACCTTCTGTACAATGTTATGAAACTCTTTCCATAGTTCTTTAGGCACTCTATAAGATCTAATCCTTTGAATCTATTTGTCACTTACTCTGTATTATCAAAAGAGATTTGGTTTAGGTCCTACCTGAATAGCCTAGTAGTTTTCCCTACTTTTTTCAATTTAAGTCTTAATTTTGCAATAAGGAGTTCATGATCTGAGCCACATTCAGCTCCTGGTCTTGTTTTTGCTGACTGCAAAGAATATAATCAATCTGATTTCAGTGTTGACCATCTGGTGATGTCCATGTGTAGACTCATCTCTTGTGTTATTGGAAGAGGGTGTTTGCTATGAACAGTGTGTTCTCTTGGCAAAACTTTGCCCTGGTTCATTTTGTACTCCAAGGCCAAACTTGCCTTTTACTCTGGTTATCTCTTAACTTCCTACTTTAGCATTCCAGTCTCCCATGATGAAAAAGACATCTTTTTTTTTTTTTTTTTTTTTTTTTTTTTGGTGTTACTTCTAGAAGGTCTTGTAGGTCTTCATAGAACCATTCAACATCAGCTTCTTCAGCATTAGTGGTTGGGATATAGACTTGGATTACTGTGATCTGAATGATTTGTCTTGGAAACAAACAGAGGTCATTCTTAGGTTTTTGAGATTGCATCCAAGTACTGCATTTCAGACTCTTTTTTTACTATGAGGGCTACTCCATTTCTTCTAAGGGATTCTTGCCCACAGTAGTAGACATAATAGTCATCAATTAAATTCACCCATTCTCCTCCATTTGAGTTCACTGATTATTAAAATGTCGATATTCACTCTTGCCATTTCCTGTTTGACCACTTCCAATTTACCTTGATTCATGGACCTAACATTCCAGGTTCCTATGCAATGTTGTTCTTTACAGCATTGGACTTTACTTCCATCACCAGTCACATCCACAACTGGGTGTTGTTTTCACTTTGGCTCAGCTTCTTCATTCTTTCTAGAGCTATTTCTCCCCAAGGGACTCTCAAGAGTCTTCTCCAACACCACAGTTCAAAAGCATCAATTTTTCAGTGCTCAGCTTTCTTCACAGTCCAACTCTCACATCCATACATGACCACTGGAAAAACCATAGCCTTGACTAGACAGACCTTTGTTGGCAAAGTAATGTCTCTGCTTTTTAATATGCTATCTAGGTTGGTCCTAACTTTCCTTCCAAGGAGTCAGTGTCTTTTAATTTCATGGCTGCAATCACCATCTGCAGTGATTTTGGAGCCCCCCCAAAAATAAATTCTGACACTGTTTCCACTGTTTCCCCATCTATTTCCCATGAAGTGATGGGACCAGATGCCATGATCTTAATTTCCTGAATGTTGAGCTTTAAGCCAACTTTTTCACTCTCCTTCTTCACTTTCATCAAGAGGCTTTTTAGTTCCTCTTCACTTTGTGCCATAAGGGTGGTGTCATCTGCATATCTGAGGTTATTGATATTTCTCCTGGCAATCTTCCAACTTGTGCTTCATCCAGCCCAGCATTTCTCATGATGTACTCTGCATATAAATTAAATAAGCAGGGTGACAATATACAGCCTTGATGTACTCCTTTTCCTATTTGGAACCAGTCTGTTGTTCCATATCCAGTTCTAACTGTTGCTTCCTGACCTGCATACAGGTTTCTCAAGAGGCAGGTCAGGTGGTCTGGTATTCCCATCTCTTTCAGAATTTTCCACAGTTTATTGTGATCTACACAGTCAAAGCTTTGGCATAGTCAATAAAGCAGAAACGTATGTTTCTCTGGAACTCTTTTGCTTTTTTGATGATTCAGCAGATGTTGGCAATTTGATCTCTGGTTCCTCTGCCTTTTCTAAAACCAGCTTGAACATCTGGAAATTCACAGTTCACGTATTGCTGAAGCCTGGCTTGGAGAATTTTGAGCATTACTTTGCTAGCATGTGAGATGAGTGCAGTTGTGTGGTAGTTTGAACATTCTTTGGGATTGCCTTTCTTAGGGATTGGAATGAAAACTGACCTTTTCCAGTCCTGTGGCCACAGCTGAGTTTTCCAAATTTACTGGCATATTGAGTGCAGCACTTTCACAGCATCATCTTTCAAGATTTGAAATAGCTCAACTGGAATTCCATCACCTCCACTAGTTTTGTTCATAGTGATGCTTCCTAAGGCCCACTTGACTTCACATTCCAGGATGTCTGTTTCTAGGTGAGTGATCACACCATTGTAATTATCTGGCTTGTGAAGATCTTTTTTGTACAGTTCTTCTGTATATTCTTGCCACCTCTTCTTAATATCTTCTGCTTCTGTTCGGTCCGTCCCATTTCTGTCCTTTATTGAACCCATCTTTGCATCAAATGTTCTCTTGGTATCTCTAATTTTTCTTGAAGACATCTCTAGTCTTTCCCATTCTGTTGTTTTCATCTATTTCTTTGCATTGGTTGCTGAGGAAGGCTTTCTTATCTCTCCTGGCTATTCTTTGGAACTCTGCATTCAGATGGGAATATCTTTCCCGTTCTCCTTTGCGTTTCACTTCTCTTCTTTTCATAGCTATTTGAAAGGCCTCCTCAGACAACCATTTTGCCTTTTTGCATTTCTTTTCCATGGGGATGGTCTTGATCACTGTCTCCTGTACAATGTCACAAACTTCCATCCATAGTTCATCAGGCACTCTGTCTATCAGATCTAGTCCCTTAAATCTATTTCTCACTTCCACTGTATAGTCATAAGGGATTTGATTTAGGTCATACCTGAATGGTCTAGTGGTTTTCCCTACTTTCTTCAATTTAAGTCTGAATTTGGCAATAAGGCATTCATGATCTGAGCCACAGTCAGCTCCACATCTTGTTTTTGCTGACTGTATAGAGCTTCTCCTTCTTTGGTTGCAAAGAATATAATCAATCTGATTTTAGTTTTGAGCATCTGGTGATGTCCATGTGTAGAGTCTTCTCTTCTGTTTTTGGAAGAGGGTGTTTGCTATGACCAGTGTGTTCTCTTGGCAAAACTCTATTAGCCTTTGCCCTGCTTTATTTTGTACTCCAAGGCCAAATTTGCCTGTTACTCCAGGTGTTTTCTTGACTTCCTACTTTTGCATTCCAGTCCCCTATAATGAAAAGGACATCTTTTTGGGGTGTTAGTTCTAAAAGGTCTTGTAGGTCTTCATAGAACCATTCAACTTCCGCTTCTTCAGCATTACTTGTTGGGGCATAGGCTTGGATTACCGTGATATTGAATGATTTGTCTTGGAAACAAACAGAGATCATTCTGTCATTTTTGAGATTGCATCCAAGTACTGCATTTCAACCTCTTTTCTTGACATTGATGGCTACTCCATTTCTTCTAAGGGATTCCTGCCCACAGTAGTAGATATAATGATCATCTGAGTTAAATTCACCCATTCCAGTCCATTTTAGTTCACTGATTCCTAGAATGTCAACATTCACTCTTGCCATCTCCTATTTGATCACTTCCAATTTTCCTTGATTCATGGACCTAACCATCCAGGTTCCTATGAAATATTTCTCTTTACAACATTGGACCTTGCTTCTATCACCAGTCCCATCCACAATTGGGTGTTGTTTTTGCTTTGGCTCCATCTCTTCATTCTTTCTGTAGTTATTTCTCCACTAATCCCCAGTAGCATATTGGGCACCTACCAACCTGGGGAGTTCCTCTTTCAGTATCCTATCATTTTGCCTTTTCATGCTGTTCATGGGGTTCTCAAGGCAAGAATACTGAAGTGGTTTGCCATTCCCTTCTCCAGTGGACCACATTCTGTCAGACCTCTCCACCATGACCCGTCTGTCTTGGGTGGCCCCACACGGCATGGCTTAGTTTCATTGAGTTAGACAAGACTATGGTCCGAGTGATCAGAATGGCCAGTTTTCTGTGATTATGGTTTCAGTGTGGCTGTCCTCTGATGCCCTCTCACAATACCTACTGTCGTCTTCAGTTTCTCTTACCTTGGACGTGGGGTATCTCTTTACAGCTGCTCCTGGAAAGTGCAGCTGCTACTCCTTACATTGGATGAGGGATATCTCAGTTGGGTTAGTTTTCTGTAAGTGTGGTTTCCATTTTGTCTATCCTCTGATGGATAATAATAAGAGGCTTGTGGAAGCTTCCTGATGGGAGGGACTGGCTATGGGTAATCTGAGTCTTCTTCTGATGGTTGGGGTCATGTTCAGTAAATCTTTATTCCAATCTTCTGTCAATTTGCAGGGGGCAGTGTTCCCTCCCTGTAGTTTGGCTTGAGGCCAAGCTTAGTTATGGGTAATGGTAGTAATGGAAATATCATTCAAAAGGATTTATGCCAGGCCTGTTGTAATCAGTGCCTCTGATCTCAGGGCAGCCACTGTGGACCCACGCCTCCACCAGAGACTCCTACACTCACAGGAAAGTCTGGATCACTCTCTTGTGTGGTCACTTCTTTTTTATCCTGGGTCCTGGTGCACACAGGGTTTTGTTTGTGCCCTCCTAGAGTCTTCTTCCCCAGCACTATGGAAGTTATGTAATCAAATCACACTGGCCTTCAAAGTTAAATCCCCTGGGAGTTCTCAGTCCTGTTGCCAGATCCCCACATGGGAAATCTGCTGTGGACCCTAGACATTCACAACAGTGTGAGAATTTTTTATGGTATAATTATTCCCCCAGTTTGTGGATTTTCTGCTCAGTGCTCTATGGTGGGTCTCATATGGCGCACTTACCAGGTCTGCTGCATCCAGAGCCCCTTTCCTCGCAACAGGCCTCAGCTGACCCATGCCTCCACAGGAGACACTCAAACACTCAAAGGCAGGTCTGGCTCAGTCTCTTGTGGGGTCCCTGGGTCCTGGTGCACACAAGGTTTTGTTTGAGCCCTCCTGTCGTCTCTGGCAAGTATGGGGTTTGATTCTAAATGTGATTTTGCCCGTCCTACCATCTTGTTGGGGCTTTTCCTTTGTCCTAGAATGTGTGATATCTTTTTTGGTGGGATCCAACATTTCTCCTGTCAATGTTTGTTCAGTGGTTAGTTGCAATTTTGGAGATCTCACTGGAGAAGATGAGCACACATCCTTCTACTCTGTCATCTTGTTAGTACAACATAAATCTCATAAATCAGAGTGAAGACCATGAGCAATTAAGACAGATGTTGAAGTAAACAAAGAGTTTAGTTCACTTTTTATATACAGGCTGAGTATAAATGCCAGTGGTCAGTGATAGGGAAAAATAAAAACAAGCAAACAAATGAATGAAAACAAAATAAAACAAAACAAAAAACCCTTTCAGTGATAGAGAGAGGTGGCAGTGGGGTGGACAAAAGTTTGGGCAGTAAAGATATTTCTGAAAAAGTGGTCTAGAAGCTTGGACCTGACCTGTCAAGAAACTTGGGATGGAGTATTCCTGGGAGAAGACACAAAGGAAGCAGGGAGTAGCAAGCCAGCAGCACAACTGGGTAAGGATTACCTTAGCATGAGTCAAAGGAGGCAAGCTGGGAGTGTGGCAAGAAAGGACATCAGAAAGGTCTACCTAATCCAGAAACCCATATAGACTCTATGCTAGATACCACTGGGAAGATACTGCAGGCTTCTAAACAGGTGGCAACATCTTGATTTATATTCTATAAAGACCCACTTGGCTAGTAGTTAAGGACGGATCATAGGGAAGCAGAAAAGAGAACTCCAAAGAGATCAACCTCTCAGGTATGTTATTTTTCCCTGGAGTATAATTGACATATAACTTATTAGTTTCAGGTGTACAACATAATGATTCAGTATTTGTATATATTGTATATATTGAGCATTTGCTTAGCATGATAAGTCTAGTTGACATCTGTCACCATACAGAGTAGCAGTATTTTTTTTCTTGTGCTAAGAACTTTTAAAACCTATTCTCTCAATAACTTACAAATAGTCACCATGATATGCATTATATCCCCTGACTTATTTATTTTATAACTAAAAGTTTTTATCTTTTGACCTCTTTCACCTATTATGCCCATGCCACACCCACCCCCTTCCTCTGACAGCCACCAATATACTCTCAGAAACTGTGAGTTTGGTTGTTTGGGGGTATTTTTTTTTTAGATTGCATATATAAGTGAGACCATAAGGCATTTGTCTCTGTCTGATTTATTTCATTTAGCTTAATGTTCTCAAAGTTCATCCATGTTTTCACAAATGGTAAAAATTCTTTTCTTATGGCTGAATACTATCCCATTATATATATCTATGTACATCTTTACCTATTCAATTGATAGTCACTTAGTTGCATACATGTGTTAGCTATAATAAGCAATGCTGCCATGAACATGAAGATGCATATATCTTTTTGAGGTGGTGTCTTTTTGAGGTGGTGTTTTTGTTTCCTTTGGATAAATACCCAAGAATGTAGTTGTTGGATCATGTGATGGTTCTGTTTTTCATAGTGACTGCACCAATTTACTTTTCCACCAATACTGCACAAGAGTTTTCTCTTCTTGAAATGCTTGCCAGCAGCTGTTAGCTTTTATCTTTTTTGATAATAGCCATTTTAACAGGTGTGATATCCAGCCCCCCTTTTCAGCTGAAATTACAAGGGTAAAAGAAAAAAGAGAGAGACTCCCAAAATCCACAACTACATTCAAATTCAATTCACCTTAGGCCTCTTCTCTAAAACACGAAATTCAGAAGAAATATTTTTGAACTCAGAGGATTTTTGAGGCCACTGAATTACTTATTAGAAGCTGCCACACAGCACCCTCTTCCTGCTGCAATGCTTGGCTCCCAGGCCACGTCTCAGCATTGACCATGGGTAGGAGTGGAACCAGCACCCCATTCATATTTGACTCATCTTCCAAACAGATACACTGTGTCTCCATCATGTTCTTCCCCTCAGAACTCCTAATAGAATACTCTACAACTGTTGGGGCAATTGGACTTTTTATGAAGGTTTTATTTTCTGACTGATTGTGATAACAGGGATGACAGGGCCTGTGAAGGCATGTTCCAGAAAGTGGAATAAGAGCTTAATTTTGTAATTGCAACAAAATTAATATTGAAAGCAACAATGGATATCATGAAGGCAGGTCCTGACATATGTTTGGCCTCTGAGCTAAAGTGTCAATAAACAGTCATGGTAGATATCAAAATCCCTACATATTACAGAAGGAGATGCTGGGGATTAGGAAGGTGAGCTAATTCCCCAAAAAGTGAGAGAATGAAGGTTGACTCTAATTTATTGGATTCAAAAGTTGCTTTCAAAGGTTGTCTGGGTTTACTGAGCAGAAAGGAGAGAGGACATTTGTAGAGTAAAGAAACAAATTGTTGATATGCAACATCAAGGGAGTGAGAGATGAAGGGAAGCCTTCAGATTTATAAGCCCTGCCTTCTACACTGGATTTAAGAGCACAGTTTGGAAAAGGAAGTTTTGAAGCAGTCAGATGTGGATTTTAGTGATACAATGCCCAGATCAGTCAGGTTGGGGCTGCAGGGGGCCACCAACTACAAATAACTTTTCTCTAATTTATCACTATTAGAAATGTCAGATTTGCTATTTTAAAAATTTCCCCTTCTGTATACATTTTTTCACAGTTGGATAAATTCATAGTAACTTTCTAATTCTGCTAAACAGCATTGACAGTCGGCTTGCTTCCCTCAGCATTGCACAGGTAGCCTCTGCTACATATAGATCTGTGCTTTCCCTTGTGAGATAACCAGCTCCTGACCAATAAGATCATTGCTCCAGGCAAGCATGCTTCCCGGAACTTCAGAGAGTAGAAGGATACAAATGAACTGTCAGTGGCCTTGAATTCAGAGCTGTGACCCTGAACTTGAAAGCACAAAGATAGATGGGAGAGAAACCACCACGGGCTTTGAGGGAGGCAAAAGAAAAATCCTTTGTTTCTGTTTAAATCCAGCTCTGGCCCTGCTTGTGCTGCATTCTGCCCTTGCAGCAGTTCTTGCCCGCACCCCAGGGTGGTCTCCCCGGCCCCTTCCATTCCTCCTGGTCAGGCAGAGGTCGTGCTGAGAAGAGTGATTACATTGGTGTGTGTTGTCTGTGTTACTTACCACATCAGATAGAGCTTTCTCCATGGGGTCAGCCACAAGCCGTGCTATCACTCAGAAGCACGTGGGCCTGGAGAGAATTCTGATGCAGGAGTATGGGGAGAAGACAAAACCTGCCCTGAAGTGGCTGCAGTTCCTAGCAGACACATCTCAGGGGCTGCATGAAGGCCTAGGCTACTCTGACATACTACTCCCTATCGGGGGCAACAGATCCTAAAATAATGGAATGCCAGGTAAGACTTGTTTGAAGGCCTTCCAAATTAAGCTCTTAGTTGATTTCTTTTAGAACATATTTTCAAGAAATATTATCTTCCTTTTCCTCTTCTTTAGAGATTCTGGGGGACAGCAATGATACAGTTTCAGATGTTAAAGAAGGTAATTTATTTATGAAGTCAGGAAATGAATGGAATTAACACATTGCAAATAGATTTGTGTAGTTCATAACTTGCATGGTTTTACCCATTGACCTATACAAAGAAGTTCATAACATCTGGGGTAACCCTCAGTAAATGAGACAAAGGAAAAACAAAGTCAGGGTATATAGCTTGAGGATGTGCTTGTCATTAAATTCAGGACTATTGTTACATAAATCAGCAGTAAATACAAAATAGAACTAAAGTATTTTCAGATATTTACACATACATGCATAGAATCAAGACAGAAAAACATAAGTCAGATGAAATCGGGAATATTTGGCAGCTGGGATTCTTAATGCATTTCATTTTCTGCTCTAATACTTTCCTGTGTTTTACCCCTATGTTTTGTAATTTATACAAAAGGCAAACTCCATTTTAATAATCAGAATACATGTTATCAATAAATATCTCACCAATTGGTGATAAAAAGAATAAGCAATGATAAATCTCATAGTGAAAAATGTATAGTCATTAAAATATTAATGAGTATAATAGCAAGTAACTTGGGCATGTAAGGAAATTATGAGTGATTTTCAGTTCATCCAAAACACAAAATAGAGAGATAATAAGATAAAAGACATGAAGGATCTATCAAGAGCCTACAGTATCTATCTAATAGGAATATCAGAAATAAAGACAATGAGGAATGGTAGAGAAGCAACATTCAAAGCTGAATAAAACACATACCTTTATATTAAAAAATGCTTAATTCTTAAAATAATAAATAAAAAATAATGATAATCTGGACAGACATTACTTTGCCAATAAAAGTCCTTTTAGTCAAAGCTATGGTTTTTCCAGTAGTCACGTATGGATGTGAGAGTTGGACTATAAAGAAAGCTGAGTGCTGAAGAATTGATGCTTTTGAACTGTGGTGTTGGAGAAGACTCTTGAGAGTCCCTTGGACTTCAAGATCAAACCAGTCAATCCTAAAGGAAATCAGTCCTGAATATTCATTGGAAGGGGATGCTGAAGCTGAAGCTCCAATATTTTGGCCACCTGATTCAGAGCTGACTCATCAGAAAAGACTCCGAGGCTGAGAAACATTGAAGGCAGGAGGAGAAGGAGATGACAGAGGACAAGATGGTTGGGTGGCATCACTGACTCAATGGACATGAGTTTGAGCAAGCTCCAGGAGATGGTGAAGGACAGGGGAGCCTGGCATGCTGCAGTCCATGAGGTCACAAAATTCGGACATGACTGAGTGACAACAACAACAACAAATCGTGACAGATCAGGGTAAAAGACAATGTGTAAAACCAAAGGAGAAAAAGGTATGAAGCATAAGAGAAAAGATAGATTTATAACAAGAAATGGCAATAGACTAATACCAGGTACATCATCCTCAAAAAAAAGAAAAAAAAAAGCTGGATAAACATAGAAGATTTTTATGTTATGATGGAAAATAGCTGTCATATTTAGATTCTATAATCAGCTAAACTTAATTTAAAAATGAGGGTATGGAATATGAAAAATTTTGGAGTAAGGCATTTTAAGAATCAGTATCCATTAAAACAACTATAAACTGGCTATGTCTTATAGAACTAACATTTTGGAAATTCCGTGATCTAATTTGAAATTTGCATAAACCAAGGATTGTTTAAAAGTGTGAGCAGCTGAAATTCAGTAAGAAAGCACCATGGCATTTTCACCCACCTATTGTCCCCCATTCCTTAGCTCAACAGCTAATGTGAGAACTAGAGAGCGCATTTCTAGTGTGACTTACTGGTGATGGGGAGCTGATATGCACTTTGCTTTAAAAATACCGTGGTTGTGCATTTTGACTTGGCTGGTAGTTCCCTGAAAGACTGGCACAGAGGTTGACTTTGTTTTGTTCTCTGTCTTCTGAATGGATTGAATGTCTAGATGATTATGGTGTCTGTCAAAAGATTTAAGCATATATGCAAGCTTTGCCTGCATAGGGCACAGTAAGATTGATTGGACAAGTAGCATATAAAACCCAAAAGGACAGGAAGGAAGTTAATAAGGCATGCTATTGGAACAAGAAGGGCTCAGAATGCCTATTGCATATACCAGGGAAGACAGAATGCAATGTATACACCCAGGATCATGCACATGCTCTAGAAGATTTGAGAAGATTCTTTGCTTATACATTTGTCAGACATATAGACTCCATACAAGTAGAAATTGATGTCTATGGAAACATCATAAGTGGCTTAGGATTGAAGTAGTCTTCCAGTTCACAGTCAAGGCTGCAAACACTGAAAGAGTTTTGTTTTGTTTTGTTTTGTTTTTCTATTTTTAACTTCAGGTATTTTACAGAACCTCTGTCAGGTAATTCACTGACCACTGAGATGTCAGAAATTCTAGGATTCTCATGTTGTAATATTCAATAACAGTTGTAATATTCAATAAATTTACAACGAATACAAAGAATCAAGAAAACATGATTCATTCACAGGAAATATAAAGAATTCCACAGAAGCCATCCTTGAGGAAACTGAGGTAAATCTTAGAGGACTGGACCTATTACACAGAGACTCTAAATCAACTGTCTTAAAAATGCTTCAAATCCAAGGGAAATCATAGGAAAAGAACTAAAAGAAGTCAGGAAGACAATGCATGAACAAATTAAGAATGTCAATTAAAATCTAAAACTATAAAGAAGAAGCAAATAAAAGTTATAGAGCCAATAAAATCAACAACAACAAAGCAAGAACTGAAATAAAAACTTTACAAGAGGGATTAAACAACAGACTTGAGCACACAGAAGAAAGAATCAGCAAACTTAAAGACAGGGCAATTAAAAAATAATTAAGATAAGTGGGTAGAGGCTGAAGGATCTATGTGGCTTTATCAAGTGCACAATGTAAGAATCATAAGAATCCCAGAAGTGGGTAAAAGAGAAAGGGGAAGAAAGAAAATCTGAAGAAAGAATGGCCTCAAATTTCCCAAACTTCATGGAATACCTGAATCTACAAATCAAAGAATCTCAGTAAACTGTATGATGCAACCAAATAAATCCAAATCAAAGCACATTATAATGATGCATCAAAAAACAAAGGTAAAAGAAAACAGCAAGGGAAGCAATTTGTCAGGTACAAAGGATTCCTAATAAAATTTAAGCAGATTTCCATGGAGGCAAAAAGGGAGTGAATGATATATTTAAACTATATAAAAAATACCATTAATCAAAAATTCTATATTGGGAAAAACTATATCTCAAAAATGAAGGAGAAATTATGATAGCCTCAAACCAAAGTTAATGGGGTTTATCACTAATAAACCTATCCTTTAAAGAAAACCAAAAGGAGTCCTTCAGGTTGAAATAAAAGGGCAACAGACATAAAGCTATGTGAAGAAATAAAGGGCTCCTATAAAGGAAACTACACGAGTCAATATAAAACTCATTATTCATGTATTTTTGAATTGTGGCTCCTCTTTTATTTCTTACTATATTTAAAAACCAATGTATTAATAAATACATTCTGTTATTGTTCAACCACTGAGTCATGTCTGACTCTTTGCAACCCCATGGACTATAGCACCTCAGACTCCTGTCTTCTACTATCTCCTAGCATTTGCTGAAATTCACATCCATTGAGTCATGATGCTATCTAACCATTTCATCCTCTGCCACTATTGTTTTAATTTAGTCTTTCCCAGCATCTGGGTCTTTTTCAATGAGTTAGCTCTTCACATCAAGTAGCCAAAGTATTGGAGTTTCAGCTTCAGCATCAGCCCTTCCAATGAATATTCATGGTTGATTTCCTTTAGAATTGACTGGTTTGATCTTCTTGCAGTCCAAGGGACTCTCAAGGGTCTTCTCCAGTACCACATTTTGAAATCATCAGTTCTGGCACTCAGCCTTCTTTATATGGTCCAACTCTCACATCCAAACATGACTACTGGGGGAAAAAACAAAACAAAACATAGCTTTGATTATACCAAGCTTTGTTGCTAAATGATGTCTCTGCTTTTTAATACACTGTCTAGGTTTGTCATAGCTTTCCTTCCAAGGAGCAAATGTCTTTTAATTTCATGGCTGCAGTTACCATCTGTATTGATTTTCAAGTCCAAGGAAAGAAAATCTGTCACTGTTTCCATTTTTCACCACCTATTTGCTGTGAAGTGATGGGACTGGATGCCATGATCTTAGTTTTTTGAATGTTGAATTTTAAGCTGCTTTTTTTCACTCTCCTCTTTCATCCTTATCAAGAGGCTCTTTAGTTCCTCTTCACTTTCTGCCATTAGAGTGGTATCATCTGCATATCTGAGGTTGTTGATATTTCTTCCAGCAATCTTGATTCCAGCTTGTGATTCATCCAGCCCTGCATTTCACATATTTTAATAAATATATATAAATATTTATTAATACATACATAATATGTAAAGATGTAATTTGTGATAATTAATAAAATAATGGAGATGGAGATTTAATATGTTTATCAAACTTACTGCTGCTGCTGCTAAGTCACTTCAGTCTTGTCCAACTCTGTGTGACCCCATAGATGGCAGCCCACCAGGCTCCTCCATCCCTGGGATTCTCCTGGCAAGAATACTGGAGTGGGTTGCCATTTCCTTCTCCTTAACAAAATTAAGTTGATATTAATTTAAATTGTCATGAAATTATAGTAGAGAAGGAAAGGGCAACTCATTTCAGTATTCTTGCTTGGAGAATCCCATGGATAGAGGAGCCAAGTGGGTTACAGTCCATGGCATTGCAAAGAGGAGGACGTGACTGAGTGGCTATACAACAACAAATAAATTAGTATTGTTAATTATAATCTTCATTTTAAACAATAATATCTGAAATGTATACAAAAAGAAAATGAAAAGAGAAGCAAAATGGAGCAAAAAAACCTTGACCCAAAAGTGTGGTGAACAAAAAACAAAAAAGGCATAAGACATACAGAAAACAAGTAGCAAAATGGCAAAAATTATTACTAATCAATAAGGCTTTAAATGTAACTGGATCAAAATATTCAATGAAAAGGCAAGTATTTGCAGAATGGAATAAAATTAAAATACAATGCAACTCTATGTGCCTACAAGAGTATCACTTTATATACAAACATACAAATATAAAAATACTTTGAAATTTAAAGGTCCTTCATACAAGTTGTAACCTAAAAGAAGTTGAAATAGCTATATATTATCAGACAAAATAAAATTTAAATCAAACTCTATTACAGGAGAAAAAAGGGACATACACTGATAAAATGAAACTAGTATAAACATATATTCAATAAACAAAAAAGTCCAAAACATATGAGGCAAAACTGAAAGAACTGAATGGAGAAATGAACAATTCTACAACACAGTAAGTTCCCTACATATAAACACTCAAGTTGCAAACTTTAAAGATGCAAGTGTGTGTTCCATCAACATCAGGTTATGAGGAAATTACAGCTTGCCCACTGTCTCCTGTTGTTGAAGATCCTTTATCTCTACCAACTCCCACCTCCTCTCCCTCCTCTGATCAGTAACTCTTCTTGCTTGTCCACTTGATGCCAGCCCCTATATGCTAACTATGACACTATACTACTGTACTTTTCAAGGTACTATAAGATTTAAAGTATTTTCTTTAATTTTTTATTTGCTTTATGTACTATTTGTGTGAAAAGTGTTGTAAACCAATTACAATATAGTACTGTATAGCCAATTGCGTTACTAGTGTACCTAAGCTAACTTTGTTGGACTTAAGAACAAATTGAGCTTACAGACATGCTCTCAGAATGGAACTTGTTCATATGTAGGGGGCTTATTTTAATGGCTGCAGACTTTAATATCCCAATTTCACTACTGGATAGAACAATTATTTAAATATAAGTAAGAAAATAGAAGACTTGATATAACAATTATGTAAGCAGGCTAGCATAGTGTGTGTATATATATACATATATAATAAAACTTCTCACCGAGCAATAGCAGAATACTTATTCTTTCACAGTGCACATTCTTAAAATAGATGATATGTTAGGCCAAAAACAAGTCTTTATATTTAAAAAAAAATTGAAATCAAAATATAAGCAAAAATAAAATGAACACATATGGAAAAGGTAAGAACAAAAACCCATGATGAACAAATAAATTTTTAAAAATATTTTACTAATAAAACTGCTGATCATAATGGGGGGAAACAGGACTTTGGTTTTAACATAATGAATTAAAACTTCAGAGAATTTTCCTCTCTTAATAATTAACTAAATGAGCAAAAAACAAAATACTGAAAGAACACAAATGACTTACCATCAACATTTAAAAAAAAAAAAAAAAAAGGACTATAACTTAAAGCAACAACCTTAAAAACTGGGAGCCAGTGGCAAAATAATGTAAAATTTTGATATGAATTTCAGCTTGATCAATAACCCTTACTTTGCTATCACTTACTTTGCTATCATCAAGATAAACTAAAAAGAACATTTTCTGTATTTGTTCACAAATGACTTAAATTCTGAAAAAAAAGCAATCTTAGTTGTATGCCCACTTATTTTCCACTTTTGTCCTAGGGGTTATCAAACATAGCTAATGGAGACAGATGGGGTAAAATGAATATGACCATAAAGACCAAGTTTTAGGACATACACTTACACCTTGGGAGAAATGTAAAGTCAGAAGATTTCCCCTTGAGAAGAGGATATATCTCACACTGAGATGGAGAAAATGCTATTACAGTAAATATCAAAGTATCTTATAGCAGAGACCAAGATTTTAAAAGTATAGCTTTAACTTATTCCTTTTCATCCACAAAAACATGACTTTACTTATATCAAAGTATCTTATCTGTCATTCTATCTCTCTATATATGTCTAGGAAATGTTTAGAAAACCTAACTACTAACATTATATGTAGACGGTAGGATTAGAAATGATTTATTTAAAAAAAAAAGAAATGATTTATTGCTTTATTCTTGCCTTTTTGTATGTTTTTTTTTGGTACGATTTTAATTATTTAAAACTAGGAAGTGTTGTTTGAAAAATAATATTAATTTTGAGACTCTGGGGGGGGAGCAGAAAGAAAATATAAAATAATTTTCAGTGTAGTTTAATATAGAAGATGTAAATGTAGATAGCTCATATTTGCATTTTGCAATTTTCTACCATTTCTAAAAAAAAATGTAAATTCCAGTTTTTGTTTTCTGGTTTTAGATGTAATATATAATGATCTGAAGAGTAATCACTCTCATCTTTACACCAAGAGAAAGCTAAACAAAGTGAAAATTCATAACTTTTCCTATACTTAGAGAACTAATGTCTCAAGGCAAACCATGACCACAAAACCTTGAGGCAGGCAAATACAAGGAATCACAGTCAAGAGTTTCCTAATAGCCAGGAGGCAGAGAAGTCACAGGTGTCATAAATTAATAGAAATATTTAAGTAGTAACTTTGACCTATCTGAAGGTTAAGAACAGGCTAACTCATGAGTAAGAAATTCTTCAGGTCACATTGTTAAGAATATCCTCACATTTACATGGTTTACCTCCAGAAGCCCTACTGAGTTCTCACAACAAAACTCAAGGAAAGAAACCTTCCTAGCTCTGACAGGAAGGAAAAGAATAATTGTTGTGAAATATACCCAGAACATTCTTTATAACAAAAGTCTTCTATCTGTAATAAATAACTCTATGAGGGCATTATCCTAGCTGGAAAAAGATTTTTTGCTCCCTCCTAAGTCCCCTCCAATCTTCTGGTTTCACCTAAGAGGATAGAAACAATCTATATTTAGTTCAGAGCCACAAACCCAATTGAAAAAGAATTACCAAATAGGGAATTCAAAATGCATGTAGTTAATATGTAAATAGCTCTGGTGGAAATGTGCAAGAAAGAATGAAATGTAGCTGAGAGGTGCACATTCTAAAAAGAATTGACAGGACATATTCAAAGATACTGCAAAAGAAAGGAAGAATACTTTTGATGGACTTATCACTAGGCTGAGCATGAATAAAAAAGAATCAGTAACTTGAATAAGGTAAAGAGAAAGTTGCCAGAATGAAATACAGAGGGAAAAAAATTAATTACCAGAACAAAGCAAAACAACGACAACAAGTAGAACAGAACATCCAAAAGCTGTAATAATTTCCAAGTGTGTAAAATGCAAGTAACTGGAATATTAGAAATAGGACAAAGAGACAATCAGAAGAACTATCTGAAATAAAAAGAGCAAAGAAGTTTTCTATATTAGTGACAGACATGAAACAATATACATAAGGAACTCAGAGAAATACTATCCTATAACACAAGATAAATTCCAAAGAGCTACACCTAGATAGCTAGAGAACACAGAGAAGGAAAATCAACCTTACTTAGGGTTAGGGCTAGGGTTAGGGTTAAGTTTAGGTTTAGGGTTAGGGTTAGAGGAACAAGGAAAAGGATAACAGTAAACTTATCAGAAACCACAAAAAAGAGTAGATTAAAATGTTTATATTTTGAAAAACAACACCTTCCCAACCTAGAATCTATAATCAGCAAAACTATCCCTCAGAATTAGAGAGGAAATAAAATTTTTTACAGAGAACAAAAAATTAAATAAACCCTAATTTAATACCAGTAGACATGCCTTGTAAGAAATGCTGTTCCTTACATTTACATTACACATAAATTTCTTACAGTACAAGAAGGAACAAGATTAATAATGGAGGAGGAAAAAATGAAAGTTGAATAAGATCTTTTTCTTATTTTTAATTGATCCAAAAATAACTTTAAAGTAAAAGTTACAATGTACTTGCTGTTTATAACATATAGATAAATAGAAAGAGTGACAACAGTATTATAAGGATGGAAGAGTAGAATTGGGAATATCTTTTGATAAGGTAACTGCACTACATGTGTTTGAAGGGAAATTTCAATTATTTAAAACTGCATCAAATAAGAATTATTACAAAAGGTATTAATTGATATTCAAAGAGGGAAGGTGAAAGGGAATAATATAAAATGATCAATTAAAAAGTTAAGAATACAGAAAAATAAGGGAGAAATAAAGGACAAATGCAACAACAAAAAAAAAGGCGAACAATGGATTGATATTAACCTATGTCAATCAATATTTAGAATGAATAGAAAGAAAGCTAGCACACCTATGTATATTGAATATAACAACTCATATAGGTTAAAATAAGGAATGGTATAGCATATGCCATTCTAACACTAAACCAAACAGCTGGAGTAGCTATTTGAATTTCAATAAAGCAAACTTCAGAGTGAGGAAATGTTCATCCTTTCCAGAGACCTCGATGGTCAGGCACAGTCTTCATGGTCGCCCTCTGCTGTTCGCCACAGCACAAGTGTGTCTTGAAGAAGACATTTGCCTCATGCCCTGGCTTTTATATCTTGTGCCCTGCTTTGTATCGCTGCTGCCCAGGGAATGTGCTTTGGTCACCTGCCTCTGGCGACCACGCGGTTTGCATTCCTCAGTTGCCCAGGTCTGTGGCAAACAGAGACAGTTAGTTCTTGGAAGGTACGAACCCCAGGGCACTGCACAGAGAGTGGATTGAGGCACACTGAATCTTTCTGTGAAGTAAGTTTATTTGCTTGGCCTAGAGTCTTGGCTTGAGAAGCAGGCTTTGGCACACGTTTAGTAACCTACAGAGGCATTCTCAGGGAATATAGACTCTG
This sequence comes from Odocoileus virginianus, assembly GCF_023699985.2. Taxonomy (NCBI): domain Eukaryota; kingdom Metazoa; phylum Chordata; class Mammalia; order Artiodactyla; family Cervidae; genus Odocoileus; species Odocoileus virginianus. The sequence continues at coordinate 1,949,700 of NW_027224327.1, read as the reverse complement.
GACACCATCTATGTGTTCTCTATCTACCTTGCTCTAGCTTGCTGGTATGACACAGAGAACTGAAACTGAACCTTTTTCTCTGACTGCCACCCAGGGGACACCTCCAAATGGCTGTGTTCTCATGGGCAGCATGGTTTATTCTTTCAATCACACGGGACTGTATATATTGGTATATTTTAAAAGCTGATGTCTGAGAGTCTGGGTTCTAGTCAGCCTGAAGCTAGGTGCTGAAATCTTTTTGGGACACTGAATGATTTTGGCACACTCTCAAATACTGAGATATATTGAAAATATAACAGTGTTTGGACAATCATGGAGATTTGAGAGATAGCCAAGAGCTGAGACAGGGTTGAATGACAAAACTTATCTCCTTCGTGAGGCTACCCCTTCAAGACTGGGAGAGATGGTTGTCTTATCTACTGGATGGAAATCAACTCAAACTGTCAAGTAAAATGAACAAATGAAGAAATAGGACTATGTTCCAAATTAAAGAACAAGATAAAACATCAGGAAAAAATTATAAATGGAGATAAGCTATTAACCTACTAAAGCATTCAAATTAATGGTAAAGAAAATGATCACTGAATGGGGGAGAAAAATTAATGAATACAGTGAAAATTTCAATAAAGAGATAGAAAATATAGCAAAGTATTAAATAGTAGTAACAGAGCTGAAGAATATAACTGCACTGAAAAACAGACCAGAACACTTCAACAGGAGGCTAGATAAAGCAGAAGAAAGGACCAGTCAACTAGAAGACAAGGCAGTGGAACTTATCCATACAGATCAGCAAGAAAATGTTTTAAAAAGAGAAAACAGCTTAAGAGACTTATGGGACAAAATCATATGGGCAAACAAACACATAATAGTGATCCTAGAAAGAGAAAAAAGAGAGAAAGCAGCAGAAGTTGTATATGAAGAAATGACTGCTGACACTTCCTTAATTTGGGGAAAGTTGCATCCAGGTCCAAAAAGTCCAGAGATGTCTAAATAAGAGAAACCTAAAGAGAGCCACACTAGCACACATTGTAATTAAAATGTCAGAATTTAAAGATGAAATTTTTAAAATTTGTTTGTTTTAATTGGAGTATAATTGCTCACAATTACAGTATTACTGTGATGGTTTTTGATTCATCAACATGAATCAGTCATGGGTATACATGAGTCCCCCCATCCCAAACCCCCCTCCCACCTCCCTTCTCACCCTATTCCTCTGGGTTGTGCCAGAGTACTGTCTTTGGGTGTCCTGCTTCATATATCAAATTTGCTCTGGTCATCTATTTTACATATGGTAATGTACATGTTTCAATGCTATTCTCTCAAATCATCCCACCCTCACCTTCTCCCACTGAGTCCAAAAGTCTGTTCTTTATTTCTGTGTCTCCTTTGCTGCCCTGCATGTAGGATTGTTGTTACTGTAAAGATGGAATTTTAAAAGCAGCAAGATAAGCATTTTGCATACAGGGGAACCTCCATGAGAATATCAGCAAATTTGTCAGCAGAAACTCTTCAGGCAATGAAAAAGGATTATGATATATTCAGTGTTGAAAGAAAAAAAAAGAATCCAACCAAAAATACTCCACCCAGCAAAGTTATCATTTGGCAGTGAAGGAGAGATAGAGTTTCCCATAAAAGCAAAGGCTAAAGGAATTCATTACCACTAAACCAGCATTACAAGAAATGTTAAAAGAATTTATGCTGAAAAAATGGGGTGATGATTACTAATGTGCACACATATGAAAAAAAAATCTAACTAGAAAGGTGAATATACAGTAAAAGTAGTGACTAGTCATTCAAAAACTAATATTCAGAAGTTTAAAAGATAAAAAATAACTAAGAATACAATAATTAGTTAAGGAATATGCAAGATTAAAAATGTAAAAATTCAACATCAAAAGTATAAAATATGAATGGAGGAGGAATACTAATGTTGAGTTTACACTAGGATCAAATTGAAGTTATTAATTTACTATTATATGTATAAGCTTTCTTTTCACTCTTTTAACAAATTTGATGGAAGGATAATTGCTTAACAATCTTGTGTTGGTTTCTGCCATACAACAATGTGAATCAGTCATAATTATATATTAATATATATACCCTCACCCTCTGGAGACTCCCTCCCCCTCCCATTTCACTGAGAGAGCAGCAGGCTGGGCTCCCTGTGTTATATACTAGCTTCCTAATTGTTACCTATTTTACACAAGGTAGTATATACATGTCAATGATACTTTCCCAATTTGTCCTACTATTTTCTTCACCCACTGTGTCCACAAGTCTGTTCTCTACCTCTGTGATTTTTTTCCTGGCAAATAGTTTCATCAATACTATTTTTCTAGATTTCATATACATTAATATATGATATTTGTTTTTCTCTCTCTGACTTACTTCATTCTTCATAATACACTCTACATAATACACATAATACACCTCACTATAACTGACTCAAATTTGTTGTTTTTAATGGCTAAGTAATATTCTATTTTATAAATATACTGCAATTTCTTTACCATTCATAAATCAGTGGACATATATGCTGCTTCCACGTCCAAGCTAATGTAAATAGTGCTTCTGTGAACATTGGGGTACATGTGTCTTTTACAATTGTTTTCTTAGGTTATATACTCAGTAGCAGGATTGCTGGGTCATTTTCTGGCGGCATACTTAGGGTTTCTATATAATATCATGTCATCTGCCAACACATAGTTTTACTTCTTTTTCTCTAATCTGGATTCTTTTATTTCTTTTTCTTCTCTGATTGCTATGGCTAGGAATTCCAAAAATATTTTGAATAATAGTGTTGAGAATGGTCACCCTTCTCTTGTTCTTGATCTTAGAGGAAAAGCTTCCAGTTTTTCACTATTGAGAGTGATGTTGTTCTCAGTTTGTCATATATGTCTTTGTTATGTTGAGGTAGGTTACCTCTATGCTGATTTTCTGCAGAGTTTTTATCAATTGTTGTTGAATTTTGTTGAAAGATTTATCTGCAACTATTGAGATGATCATATGTTTTTGTCTTTCAATGTGTTATTATGGTGTATCACATGACTGATTTGTATATATTAAAGAATCCTTGCATCCTTGGGATAAACTCCACTTGATCATGGTGTATGATCTTTTCTGTGTGTTTTTGTATTCTGCTTGCTAGAATTTTGTTGAGGACTTTTCCATCTATGTTCATAAGTGATATTGCCCTGTAATTTCTTATTTTGTGATACCTTTGTATCAGAGTGAGGATGGCCTCAAAGAATGAGCTTGAGAGTGTCCCTCACTCAGCAATTTTTTGGAAGAGTTTTAGCAGCATAAGTATCAGGTCTTCTCTAAACATCTGATAGAATTTTCCTGTGAAGCAATATGGCACTGGACTTTTCTTTCTTGAAAGATTTTTAAACACAACTGAGCGACTTTCACTTTCACCTTTACTTTTCTTTATTAATATTCTGTGTGGATTATCTGTCCAGTGGGGTGAGTGGGGTGTTAAATTCCCTCACTATTGTCATGTTACTGTTGATTTTCCCTTTTATACTTGCTAGCATTTGCCTTATGTATTGAGGTGTTCTGATATTGGGTGGATATAGATTTATAATTGTTGTCTTCTTCTTGTATTGATCCCTTGATCATTATATAATGTCCACCTTTGTCTCTTCTGATGCTATATGTTTCAAGGTCTATTTTATCTGATATGAGTATTGCTACTTCTGCTTTCTTTTGGTTTCCATTTGCATGGAATATTTTTTGCAGAACCCTCACTTTCAGTCTGTATGTATCTCTAGGTTTGAAGTGGATTTCTTGCAGACAGCATATGTAGGCCTTTTATTCCTATATTCATTTAGCTAGTCTGTGTCTTTTGGTTGGAGAATTTTCTCGATTTACATTTAAGGTAATTATTGATATATATGAGCTTATTACCATTTATTTATTGCTATGAATTTGTTTTTATAGGTCTTTTCTTTATCTTGGGTTGCCTGTCTCGAGAAAGATATTTTTTAGCTTTTATTGTAAAGCTGATTTTGGTGGTGCTGAATTCTCTTAACTGTTGCAAGTTTTTGGTTTCTCCATTGAATCCGAATGGGATCCTTGCAGAGTAATCTTGGTGTAGATCTCTTCCCTTTTATCACTTTAAATATATCCTGCCACTCCCTTCTGGCTGGCAGAATTTCTTTTGAAAATCAGCTGTTAACTTTGTGGAGATTCATTTATTTGTTGTTTTTCCCTATCTGCTTTTAGTATTTCTATCTTTGTGTTTAATTTTTGTTAATTTGTTTGTTATTGTTTTAAGTATGTTTCTCTTTGGGTTTATCCTGTATGGGATGCTCTGGGCCTCCTGAAATTTGGTGGATATTTCCTTTTCCATGCTAGAGAAGCTTGTGACTATAATCTCCTCAAATCTTTACTTATACGTTTTTTTTTAATCTCTCTTCTTTGTGGGACTGGTATAATTCAAATGTTGGTGTGCTAATGTCCCAGAGGTCTCTGAGACTATCCTCATTTTTTTTTAATTCTTTTTTCTTTATTCTGATTTGCTTCCATTTTTTCTACTATTTTATCTTCCAGCTCATGTATCTTTCTTCTGCCTCAGTTATTCTGCAATTGGTTTCCTCTGTGAAAGTGAAAGTTGCTCAGTCATGTCCAACTCTTTGCGACCCCATGGACTATACAATCCATGGAATTCTCCAGGCCAGAATACTGGAGTGGGTAGCCTTTCCCTTCTCCAGGGGATCTTCCCAACCCAGGGACTGAACCCAGGTCTCCCTCATTTTGGCCACTATGGCAGCTATCATGCTCATCTTGGGGGTTGTAAACTACAGATGCAGCTGGGTCCTGACTTCTGACACTGGTGCAGGCTTTGGCAGAAGCCAGCCTGTCCATCCCTGGGGTCACAGACTGTAGCCACAGTGCATCCTCCTTCTGACACTCAGGAAGGTGGTATCCTGCTGTCTGTGAGTGCATGTAGTTAGAAGGTCCTCATGACAATGATCTCTTGCCTCTTTTGCTGTTCCAGGTTTCCCCCTGGACTCCTCAACTATGTTGTACTAGCCTTGTCAGACTGTTTTCATGGCAGTCAATTCCAGTCCTCTCCCTGGAGTCTAATCTGGTCTCTGAAACCCAAGCCTCAGCACTCAGACCCCATTCACTGCAGCAAGTGTGCCTACAAGCATCTCAGGCTGAGTAGTTCTGTCTGCACTGACCTCTGTGCTGAACTTTCTCTGCTTTGCCTTCCACACACCTATTCCTGCACTCCCCTCTGAGGTCCCAAAGTGCCCTCCATCCTCACCTGTGAGGCAAAATTTCCTCCCATACACCTCCTCCCTTCAGAGCAAGTCCTGTCCCAATTCCTTTGTCTCCATTATTTTTCTTATTTCTTTTTCCCAATCTCTTTACATGGAGATTACTTGCCTTTTTGGAAGTCTGAGGTCTTCTGTCAGCATTCAGTAAATGTTATGTAGGAGCTGCTTCACGTGCAGATGTATTTTTGACGTATTTGTGGGGAGCAAGGTGATCTCCATGTCTTACTCCTTCACCATCTTGAAAGTACCTCGCCACACCTGATACAAGTTATCATTTGTGAGCCTCATGGTAATCACAAAGCAAAAACCCATAGTAAATACACACAAAATAAAGAGAAATGGATATAAGCATAATGCTAAAGAATGTCATCAAACCACAAAGGAAGAAAGCAAGAGAAGGGGAAAGCAAAAGAGAGGAACTACAAAAAAAAAAAACAATTAGCAAAATGTCAACAAGCACAAACCTTTATACAGTAACTTTTAAAATAAACAGACTAAATTCCTCACAAGAGAAATGAATCAATAAATATACAAGAACCATCTATATGCTGCCTACAAAAGGCTCACTTTAGATACAAGAAAAACATGACTGAAAGGAAATGAGATGGAAAAAGATGTTCTATATCCCACTTCTTCTCCAACCTCCAGTCCATAGCTCTTCTTGCCTGTTCATTTGATGCCAGCCCCCATAAGCCAGCTGTTGTCTTGCACTACTATATTTTTCAAAGGACTGTTATGCAAAATTTTTTGTCAGTTTTCACTCCAAACCCAAACAAAGGCAACGCCAAAGAGTGTTCAAACTACCACACAGTTGAACTCATCGCCCATGGTAACAAAGTAATGCTCAAAATTCTCCAAGCCAGACTTCAACAGTACATGAACCGAGAACTTTCAGATGTTCAAGATGGATTTACAAAAGGCAGAGGAACCAGAGATCAAATTGCCAACATCCGTTGGATCATTGAAAAATCAAGAGAATTCCAGAAAAACATCTACTTCTGCTTTATTGATTACACCAAAGCCTTTGACTGTGTAGCTCACAACAATCTGGAAAATTCTCCAAGAGATGGGAATACCAGACCACCTGATCTGCCTCCTGAGAAATCTGTATGCACGTCAAAAAGCAACATTTAGAATGGGACATGGAACGATAAACTGATTCGGAATTGGGAAAGGAGTATGTCAGGGTTGTATATTGTCACCCTGCTTATTTAACTTATATGCAGAGTACATCATGTGAAATGTCAGATTGGATGAAGCACAAGCTGGAATCAAGATTGCCAGGAGAAGTATCAATAATCTCAGATATGCAGATGACACCACCTTTATGGCAGAAAGTAAAGAGGAACTAAAGAGCCTCTTGATGAAAGTGAAAGAGGAGAGTGAAAAATCTGGCTTAAAATTCAGCATTCAAAAAACTAAGATCATGGCATCTGGTCCCATCACTTCATGGCAAATAGATGAAGAAACAATGGAAACAGTGACAGACTTAATTTTCTTATTTGAGAAGGCTCTTGAGAGTTCTTTGGCCTGCAAGAAGATCAAACCAGCCAATCATAAGGAAATCAGTCCTGACTATTCATTGGAAGGACTGATGCTAAAACTGAAACTCTGGCCACCTGATGCAAAGGACTGACTCATTGGAAAAGACCCTGATGCTGGGAAAGGTTGAAAGCAAGAGGAGAAGGGGACAACAGAGCATGAAATGATTGGATGACACCACCATCTTGATGGACTTGAGTTTGAACAAGCTCCAGGAATGGTGATGTTCAGGGAAGCCTGGCATGCTGCAGTCCATGGGGTCGCAAATAGTTGGACATGACTGAGCAACTGAACTGAACTGAACTATACTGTACTGTAAAATTAAAAATATTTTATTTATTTTTGTGTTTGTTGTTTTTATGTATTATTTGTTTGAAAAAGTATTATAAACTTATTATAGTATAGTACTACACAGCTAATTGTGCTAATTGCATACTTAGACCAACTTTGTTGGACTTACAAAAACTGGACTTACAAATGCATTCTTGGAATGGAACTCATTTGTATGTAGGGGACTTACTGTAGCCTCAAAGTTGTTCTATGAGGCCACCATTATGGTAAAGATGTTTCAAGAAAGAAAAATTACAGACCTATCTCTTTTTAACATGTATACAAAACTTGTCAACAAAATATTATCAAAGAGTATCAACAAGGCATAACAATACATACACAGCATGAGTAAGTGGGATCTACTCCAGGAATGCAAAGCTATTTTGGGGTTTGAATAAACAGTCTAATATATGATTTATTATCATTTGATCAGATCAATCAATACAGAAAAGTCTCTTGATACAACCAATACCCATTTACTGTAAGAATCCTCAGCAAACTAGGAATAGAGGGGGAACTTCACAATTTGATTAAAATTATCTCCAAAGTCACTGAAACTAACTCACACTCAACTGTGATAAAATTAATGCTTTTCCCCTAAGATCATGAACAAGGAACCTTCTCTAACCACTTCGGTTCTACATCATACTGGAAATCCTAGTGGGATAGTCTATGGGCTGCTGTAGTCAACAGAAATTGATTTTCTCAAAGTTCTGGGAGCTGGAAGTCTGAGATCAGGAGATCAACATAGTCTGGTTTTGAGGAGGGTCCTTTTACTTGCTTGCAAGTGGACAAATTCTTGCTGTGTGTCCGGTCAAATTCCCTCTGGTGTCTCTTCTTCTATGGACACTTCATTCTGTAATATCATTGTTGTTGTTCAGCCACTAAGTCGTGCCTGACTCTACAACCTCATGAACTATAATACGCCAGGTTTCCCTATCCTTCACTATCTTCCAATTTGCTCAGACTCAAGTCCATTGAGCCAGTGATGCCATCCAAACATCTCACCCAGTGTTGCCTACCTCTCCTTTTGCCCTAGGTCCTTCCTAGTACCAAGGTCTTTCCCAGTTAGTCAGCTCTTTGCATCAGGTGGCCAAAGTACTGGAGCTTTAGCTTTAGCTCCAATGGCATTCAATAGCTTCCAATGACTGTTCAAAGTTGATTTCCTTTAGGATTGACTTTTTTGATCTCCTTTCTATCCAAGGGACTCTCAAGAGTTTTCTCGAGCACCACAGTTCAAAAGCATCAATTCTTCAACACTCAGCCTTTTCTATGGTTCAACTCTCACATTTGAAACTGTTTCTGCTTTTTCCCCATCTATCTTTGAAAAGTTATCTATCTATTGATAGATAGATATCTATCTATCTTGAAGTTATGGGACCAGATACCAGAATCTTAGTTTTAATGTTGAGTTTTAAGTCAGCTTTTTCAGTCTCCTCTGTCACTCTCAAGAGACTCTCTAGTTCCTCTTCACTCTCTCCATGAAAGTGGTAATATATGCATATATGAGGACTTTGATGTTTCTCCTGGAAAACTTGATTCCAGCTTGTGCTTCATCTAGCCTGGAATTTCACAAGATGTACTCTGCAAAGAAGTTAAATAAGTAGGGTGACAATATACAGCCTTGAAGTACTCCTTTCCCAATTTAGAATCAGTCCATGGTTCCACGTAAGGTTATAACTGTTCCTTTTGGTCCTGCATACAGGCCTCTCTGGTGACAAATAAGGTAGCCTGGGATTCCCATCGCTTTAAGAATTCAGTTTGTTGTGATCCACATCCAGTCAATGACTTGATCATAGCAATGAAACAGAAGTAGGTGTTTTCTTCTGGAATGCCCTTGCTTTCTCTATGATTCAACAGATGTTAGCAATTTGAACTCTTATTCCTCTGCCTTTTCTATATCCAGCTTGTACATCTGGTTGGTTCATGTACTCCTGAAGCGTAGCTTGAAGGATTTTGAAAATAACCTTGATAGTGTGTGAAACGAATGTGACTGTATGGTAGTTTGAACACTCTTTGGCATTGCTTTCTTTGGGAATTGGAATGAAAACTGACCTTTTCCCCAATTCTGTGGTCACTGCTGAGTTTTCCAAATTTGCTGACATATTGAGTACAGCACTTTAACAGCATCATCTTTTAGGATTTGAAATAGCTCAGCTGGAATTCCATCACCTCCAATAGCTTTGTTCATAGTAATGCTTCCTAAAGTCCACTTGACTTCACACTCCAGGATGTCTGGCTTTAGGTGAGTGATCACACCATCATAGTTATCAGGTTATCATCATCATCAGTCAGTGAGTTGCTCAGTCACATCCAACTCTTTGTGACCCCATGGACTGCAGCATGCCAGGCTTCCCTGTCCATCACCAACTCCCAGAGCTTGCTCAAACTCATGTCCATTGAGTTGGTGATGCCATCCAACCATCTCATCCTCTGTCATCCCCTTCTCCTCCTGCCTTCAATCTTTCCCAGCATCAGGGTCTTTTCCAATGAGTCAGTTCTTCACATCAGGCCATTAAAGCCTTTTTAATATAGTTTTTCTGTGTATTCTTGCCACCTCTTCTTAATCCCTTCTGCTTCTGTTAGGTACTTGCCATAATCTCTGTAGTTTAGGGATCCACTTTAATTACATGATCTTAATTACTTCCATAGAGGTCCCGTTTCAATATAGTCAATGTAGGGGATCAGAATTTCATTATACATTTTTTTTTATTTACAAACTCTACAATTTTACAATAGTTTATTCCATTCAATGAAGTGAATCAGCTATATGTATATGCATATCCTCTCCTTCTTAGTGCTTCCTCCCACCCACCCTCATCCATTTGGCATATCTAGGTCACCACAGAGCACTGAGCTGAGCTCGCTGTACTATACAGCAGATTCCCACCAGCTATCTATTTTACACGTGGTAGTGTTTGTTTGGGATTTCCCTGGTGGCTCAGAGACAAAGAAGTTGCCTGTCAATACAGAAGACACGAGTTAGATCCCTGAGTCGGGAAGATCCTCTGGAGAAGGAAACAGCAACCCACTCCAGGATCTTGCCTGGGAAATTCCATGAACAGAGGTACCTGGTGGGCTGTAATCCATGGGGTCACAAAGAATCAGACACACTTAGGAACTGAGCACACAGTGTACACATGATGGAGAGAGACATAGACATTTAGTCAACAGCACAGAGCTAGTGAAATAAAAGCAAATATGAAAAAAGAAAGTAAAAATTATTTAGGTTGGAAAAATCTAGTGGCTTTTTTTTTTTTATAACAGTATTCGAAACCAAGGTTGGGACCGAAGGTACACACTCTGCTACTGGAGTGTCATTGTTTCTAGGTCTGTTCAGCTGAAAGAACAGAAACATGTGTGTTGTATTTTAGTATACTAAGTTGTGTATAGCAACAGTTAGAACTGGACATGGAACAACAGACTTGTTCCAAATAAGAAAAGGAGTACATCAAGGCTGTATATTGTCACCCTGCTTATTTAACTTATATGCAGAGTAAATCATGAGAAATGCTGGACTGGAAGAAGCACAAGCTGGAATCAAGATTGCCGGGAGAAATACAAATAACCTCAGATATGCAGATGACACCACCCTTATGGCAGAAAGTGAAGAGGAACTAAAAAGCCTCTTGATGAAAGTGAAAGAGGAGAGTGAAAAAGTTGGCTTAAAGTTCAACATTCAGAAAACTAAGATCATGGCATCTGGTCCCATCACTTCATGGGAAATAGATGGGGAAACAGTGGAAACAGTGTCAGACTTTATTTTTCTGGGCTCCCAAATCACTGCAGATGTTGACTGCAGCCATGAAATTAAAAGACGCTTATTCCTTGGAAGGAAAGTTATGACCAACCTAGATAGCATATTAAAAAGCAGAGACATTACTTTGCCAACAAAGGTCCATCTATTCAAGGCTATGGTTTTTCCAGTGGTCATGTATGGATGTGAGAGTTGGACTGTGAAGAAAGCTGAGCACCGAAAAATTGATGCTTTTGAACTGTGGTGTTGGAGAAGACTCTTGAGAGTCCCTTGGACAGCAAGGAGATCCAACCAGTCCATCCTAAAGGAGATCAGTCCTGGGTGTTCATTGGAAGGACTGACACTGAAGTTGAAACTCCAATACTTTGGCCACCTCATGTGAAGAGCTGACTCATTGGAAAAGACCCTGATGCTGGGAGGGACTGGGGGCAGGAGGAGAAGGGGATGACAGAGGATGAGATGGCTGGATGGCATCACCAACTCGATGGACATGGGTTTGAGTAAACTCTGGGAGTTGGTGATGGACAGGGAGGCCTGGTGTGCTGCAATTCATGGGGTCGCAGTCAGACATGACTGAGCGACTGAATTGAACTGAACCTGTGTATATGATTTTCCCAGGTGGTGCCAGTGGTAAAGAACTCAGCCACCAATGCAGGAGACATAAGAGGCATGGGCTCAATCCCTGGGTTGAGAAGATCCTCTGGAGGAGGGCATGGCAACCCATTCCAGGATTCTTGCCTGGGAAATCCCAAGGACAGAGGAACCTGATGGGCTACAGTCCATAGGGTCTCAGAATCAGACATGACTGAAGTAACTTAGCATACATGACACAGGCACAACTTGTGTATATACACATATCTATACATATTTCTCTGTGTAACTTTCCATTAATATTTGAAGCTGAGCATGAATTCATACGGAGGCATGTGCCTAACCATCCAGGCGTTTCTAGCCTCCTCTCCCTTTTTATTTGTAACCCCCTCTCCAACCAAAGGAAGCCTGGCTCTTATCCTTCACCATCCATTGACTTAATGTATATTAAATTCTAAATATATTTGGTATAGATATATAGGTATGCAGCACATACATCATTATATACATAAGGAGTGGGAATTAATATTAGCTCCATTTAGATTTTCTTATCCCTTATAAAATGTATTTTATTTTTCTTAGTAAAAATGACAGAGTTTACTTTTATAAATCGAGTTAACTTTTTAAAATTTTTATTTATTTTATTTTTGGCTGTGCTGGGTCTTCGTGGCTGCTTGGGCTTTTCTCTAGCTGTGGCAAGTAAATAGAGTAGATTTAGAAAGCAGTAATTAGTAGATTAAGTGGAGTCTTCTCTCTGGTTGCAATGTGCAGGCTTCTCTCGTGGCTCACAGGCCACAGGCACGCATGGGCTCAGTAGCTGTGGCTCCCGGGACTCCAGAGCACAGGCTGAACAGCTGTGGTGCATGGGCTTAGTTGCTCTGTGGCAAAGTGGAATCTTCCAAGATCAGGGATCAAATCCATGTCTCCTACCTTGACAGGCAGATTCTTTACCGCTGAGCCAACAGGGAAGCCCTGAGTTAACTGTTAACACCCTGTTTCCTTTAAATGCTTTGTTTTGCATTTGTTCAATCCTGTGAGCTTATTCTTGGCCCATAGAAAGTAGTAAGAGGTCACTAAGTTTCCTGGTAAATAGTGATCATTATCATCTAAAAATTCCTGAGAGAACAAGGAAACGGCTCTTTCTCATAGCACCCTGACCTGGTGAAATTGGCCTTATAGAGTGAGTTGGGAATTGTACCCTCCTCTTCAATTTTTGAATAAGTTTAACAAAATTTGTTTGGTAGAAATCCTTAATGAAGCCACTGAGTTTAGTGATGTTATTTGTTGGGAGATTTTTTGATAACTGTTTCAATCTTTTTAGTAACTATATGCCTATTCAAGTGTTCTATTTCTTTGTGATTTAGTTTTGGTAGGTTTGTGTTTGTAGGATTTTTTTTTTTCATTTTATCTGGGTTATCCAATATGCTGCTGTGCAATTGTTCATAGTATTCCAGTTCTTTTGATTTCTGTAAAAACAGCAGTTGTGTTTACACTTTCACTTTTAATTTTAGTAACTTGAGTCTTCTCTATTTTTTCTAAGTCTATCTAGCTGGAGGTTTTTCAGTTTTGTTGATCTTTTCAAGGATTTTAGTTTCATCGATTTTCTTTACTGTTTTTCTATTCTCTAATTTATTTGCCTCTCTTTGAATTTTTATTATTTCCCTACTTCCATTCACTTTGGACTTATTTTGTTCTTCCTTTTCTAGTCCTTTGAGATCTAAAATTGCTGATTTGAAAACCATCTTGTTTTTTGATGTAAGTGAATATAGTTATAAATTTCCCTCTTTATTTCGCTGTGTCTTATACATATTGTAATGTTCTTTTCATTTTCTGTAATTTTTAAAACTTAAAATTGATTTTGTATGATATCAGTAAAGCCACCTGCTCTCTTTTATGGCTTATGGCTATTTCCATTCTTTCTTACTATTTCCATTCTTTTTTACTAGTTCATGTCTTTCACTTGAAGTCTATTTGTGTCTTTGGATTTGAGACCTTTGTAGCAACATATAGTGGGATTATATTGTTGTTTTTTAATCTATTCTGCTAATTTCTATCTTTTGATTGGAGAATTCAATCTCTAATTTAAATTTAAAGTGCAAATTAAGGAGATATTCATTTCTTTCTTCTTGTTATTTATTTACTATATGACTTAAAAGTTTTGCTGTCCCTCAAACCGTATGTTACTGTCTTCTTTTGTGCTTAGTTGACCTTTTTAAAAGCAAAATATTTATATCTCTTGTATGTTCCCATTTCTAGATATTCTATAGCTATTGCATTTGTAGTTACCATGCAGATTATATTTAATGTCTTAAAGTTATAACACTCTAATTTAGCTTTATACTATCATAACTTTAAGAACATGCAAAAACTGCATTTTTAGAGCTCTGTTCTCACCCCTACAGTTGTTAATGTCACAAAATTACATCTTTATACAGTGTGATCAAATAATAAACTAATAATTAAAAATACATTACTTTTTTTTTTTAATTATGTAGAAAAATGTGGAGTTATAAACTGAAGGATATAAGAGTTGGACCATAAAGAAGGCTGAGCACTGAAGAAATGTTTTTGAACTGTGGTGCTGGAGAAGACTCTTGAGAGTCCCTTGGAAGCAAGGAGATCAAATCAGTCAATTCTAAAAGAAATCAACCCTAAATATTCATTGGAAGGACTGATGCTGAAGCTGAAGCTCTAGTACTTTGGCCATCTGATGCAAAGAACCAACACATTGACAAAGACTCTGATGCTGGGAAAGATTGAGGGTAGGAGGAAAAGGGGGTGACAGAGGATAAGACGGTTGGATGATATCACTGACTCAATGGACATGAGTTTGAGTAAACTCCTGGAGATAGTGAAGGACAGGGAAGCCTGCTGTGCTGCAGTTATGCAGCTGCATAGTCAGATGCAAATTAGTGACTGAAAGACAGCAAAGCAACAACTAGCATTTATATTAATACTAGTATTTATACTAGTATTTTTCATTGCACTAGTCTTTTAAATCACATTAAAGATAGAGAATAGATTAAAGACTTGGTAAAGTTTTTTTGGTTTTGGTTTTATTTTAGATTCTACATATAGATTAGATCACATACTATTTGTCTCATTCTGATTTGTTTCACTTAACATGATGTCTTCATGGTCTAACCATGCTGCACAAATAAGAATTTCCTGATTTTTATGTCTGAATATATTTATAGTAACTTCTTTATAGCTATATATATATATATATATATATATATATATATATATATGCATATCCATCAGTGAATAGATAAAAAAGTTATTATATGCACATAATTTGTCTTTCATATCTTGGATAATGTAACAATCCTGTTATGAACATGAGGATGTAGATATCTCTTTGAATTAGTGCCTTTGCTTCCTTCTGGAAATATTCCCAGTAAGTAAAATTACTGGATCGTATGGTAGTTCTGGGCTTCCCTGGTAGCTCAGATGGTAAAGAATCCACCTGCAATGCAGGAGACCTGGGTTCATCCCTGGTTTGGGAAGATCCCCTGGAGGAGGGCGTGGCAACCCACTCTAGTATTCTTGCCTGGAGAATCCTCATGGACAGAGGAGCCTGGTGGGCTACAGCCCATGGGGTCACAAAGAGTCAGACATGACTGAGTGACTAAACACAGTACAACACATGGTAGCTCTATTTTCATTTGTTTACTGATCCGTCATACTGTTTCCCCTATCAATTTACAAATCCACCAGGAGTGTACAACTGTTCCTTTTACTCCATATCCATGCTAGTATTTGTTATCTGTTGTATTTTTGGTGATGGTCATTCTAACAGGCAAGAAGTGATATCCTCATTATGGGTTTAACTTGCATTTCTGAATAACTAGTGATAGTGAGCATTATCTCATGTGTGTGCAGGCCTTTCAAAAGTCTTCTTTGGAAAAACTGTGTATGCAGATTCTTTGCCCATTTTTAACAGGATTATTTCTTTGTTTTCTGTTAAGAGTTTATGTGAACTTTATATATTTCAGATAGTAATTCCTTGTCAAATATACAGTTTGGAAATATATATTTCCACTCCATAAGTTGTTTTCCCACTTTGTTAATGAATGTTTTGCTGTACAAAAGCACTTTTAGTTTGATGTAGGTCTCAAATTGTACTTTTTGTGGTTCAAATGCCATATTCGAGAAATTATTATCAAGACTCAAGTCAAGGAGATTTATTCCTATGTTTTCTTCTAGGAGTCTCAAGGTTTCAAGGATCATATTTTAGTTGTTAATCCATTTTAGGTTAATTTTCTGAGTGCGGTAATATTACATGTGAATATATAGTTGTTGCTGTAGTTCCATCATTAAGTTGTGTACAACTCTTTGTAACACCATGGACTGGCACAATGCCAGGCTCCTCTGTCCTCCATAATTCCTGGAGTTTGTTCAAATTCATGTCCATCAAGTCAGTGATGCTACTTAACCATCTCATCCTCTGTTGTCCCCTCCTATTTTTATGTTCAATCTTTCCCAGCATCAGGGTTTTTTCCAATAAGCCAGCTCTTTGCATCACATGACCAAAGTATTGCAATTTCAACTTCAGCATCAGTCCTTCCAATGAATATTCAGGGATGATTTTCTTTAGAACTGACTGGTTTGATATACTTGCAATTCAAGGGACTCCCAAGAGTCTTCTCCAGCACCACAATTCAAAAGCATCAATTCTTTGGCACTTAGCCTTCTTTATGTTCCCACTCTTACATCTGTACATGACTACTGGAAAATCATAGTTTTGAATATACAGAATTTTATCGACAAAGTGATGTATCTGCTTTTTAATATGCTGTCTATATTTATCATATATTTCCTTCCTAGGACCCAGCAAGTGGCTGAAATCATTGTCCTCAGTAATTTTGGGGCCCCCCAAAATAAAATCTGTCAATGGTTCCACTTTTCCCCTTCTATTTGCCATGAAATGATGTGACCAGATGCCATGATCTTAGTTTTTTGAATGTTGAGTTTTAAACCAGACTTTTTACTCTCCTCTTTCACCCTCATTAAGAGGCTCTTTAGTTCCTCTTCACATTCTGCCATTAGAGTGGTATCACCTGCTTATTTGAGGTTGTTTATATTTCTCCCTGGAGCCTTGATTCCAGCTTGTGAATCATCCAGTCTGACATTTCCCATGATGTACTCTGCATACAAGTTAAGTAAGCAGGGTGACAATATACAGCCTTATTATACTCCTTTCCTAATTTGGAAACAGTCAGCTCTTCCATATACAATTCTAACTGTTGCTTCTTGACCCCCATACAGAGTTCTTAAGAGACAAATAAGATGGTCTGGAACTTACATCTCTTTAAGAATTTTCCACTGTTTGTTGTGATTCACCGAGCCAAAGCTTTAGAATAGTCAATGAAACAGAAGTAAATGTTTTTCTGGAATTCCCTTGCTTTTTCTTTGGTCCAACAAATGTTAGCAATATAATCTCTGACCTCTGTGGCTTTTCTAAACCCAGCTTGTACATCTGTAAGTTCTTGGTTCATGTACTGCTGAAGCCTAGCTTGAAGGATTTTGAGCATAACCTTATTAGCATGTGAAATGTGCACAAATGTACAGTATTTATAACACTCTTTGGCATTGTCCTTCTTCGAGATTGAAATGAGAACTGATCTTTTGTAGTCCTGTGGCCACTGCTGAGTTTTGCTGGCATATTGAGTACAGGACTTTAACAGCACCATTTTTTAGGATTTGAATAGCTCAATTGGAATTCCATTACCTCCACTAGCTTTGTTCATAGTAATGCTTCCTAAGGCCCACTTGACCTCACACTCCAGGATGTCTGGCTCTAGGTGAGTGACCACACTGACCATCATTGTTATTTGTGACATTAAGACCTTTTGTGTATAGTTCTTTGGTATAGTCTTACCATATCTTCTTAATCTCTTCTACATCTATTAGGTCCTTACAGTTTCTGTCCTTTATTGTGGCCATCATTGTATGGAATACTCTCTTGATCCTCCAGTTTTCTTGAAGAGATCTCTAGTCTTTCCCATTCTATTGTTTTCCTCTATTTCTTTGCATTGTTCATTTAAGAAGGCTTTCTTATCTCTCCTTGCTATTCTCTGGAACTCTGCATTCAGTTGGGTATATCTTTCCCTTTCTCCTTTGCCTTTTGCTTCTCTTCTTTCCTCAGCTATTTGTAAAGCCTCCTCAGACAACCACTTTGCCTTATTTCATTTCCTTTTCCTTAGGATGGCCTTGGTCATTGCCTCCTGTACAATGTATGAATCTCTTTCCATAGTTTTTCAGGCACTCTGTCTACCAGATCTAATCTGTTGAATCTATTCATCACCTCCACTGTATAATCATAAGGGTTTTGATTCATGTCTTACTTGAGTGCCCTCATGATTTTCCATACTTTCCTTAATTTAAGCCTGAATTTCGCAGCAAGGAGCTCATGATCTAAGCCACAGTCAGCTCCAGGTCTTGCTTTTGCTGACTGTATAGAGTTTCTCCATTTTTGGCTGTGAAGAACATAATTAATCTGATTTCAGTCTTGATCATTTTGTGATGTCAATATGTAGGGTTCTCCCTTGGGTTGTTGGAAAAGGGTGTTTGCTATGACCAGCATGTTCTCTTGACAAAACTCTGTTAGCCTTTGCCCTGCTTCATTTTGTACTCCAAGGCCAAACTTGCCTATTATTCTGGGTATCTCTTGACTTCCTACTTTTGTATTCCAATTCCTTATGATGAAAATGACATCTCTTTTCATGCTAATTCTAGAAGGTGTTATAGGTCTTCATAGAACTGGTCAACTTCAGCTTCTTCAGCATCAGTGGTTGGGTGTAGACTTGGATTACTGTGATGTTGAATGGTTTGCCTTGGTAACAATGTGAAATCATTCTCTCATTTTTTAGGTTGCACCCAGATTTGACATTTCAGATTCTTTTGTTGACTATGAGGGCTACTCCATTTCTTTTAAGGGATTCTTGCCCACAGTAGTAGATATAATGGTCATCTGAATTAAATTCACCCATTCCTGTCCATTTTAGTTCACTGATTCCTAAGATGTTGATGTTAATTCAATCTTACCATCTCCTGCTTGACCACATCCAATTTACCTTGATTCATGGACCTAACATTCCAGGTTCCTATGCAATATTGTTCTTTACAGCATTGGATTTTACTTTCACCACCAGATTCACCCAAAACTAAGTGCTGTTTCACTTTGGCCCAGCCATTTCATTCTTTCTGGAGCTATTAGTGATTGCCCTCAGTTCTTCCCCCAGTAGCATATTGGACATCTTCAAACCTACTGAATTCAACTTCTTTTTGCCATTTTATCCTATTCATGGGGTTCTCATGGCAAGAGTTTCATAGGTTTCATTATGTTACGCAAGTCTCTTTGCTGTGACAAAGTTGTGATCCATTAAGGGGGTAGAATTCATGCTTCTTTATTAAAAATATACTACAAAGCTAAAGTAAGCAGTGTGCCCCCAGCATAAAGATAGGCACATAGACCAATGGAATAGAACAAAGAAAGACTCATACATCTAATGATTTTTGACAATCAAGATCATTCACTCTTTGCAACACATGGCACTAGAAAAACTGGATGTCTATAAGTGAAAATGAAGTTGTACCCTTACCTAACACTATATAAACAATTAACTCAAAATGGGTCAAAATCAAAAATGTTAGACTTATAAATGAAACTATCAGAAGAAAATATTGTGCAAAATCTTCATCACATTTGATTTGGCAATGAATGTTTGATGTTGATGCCAAAGACATAGGCAACAAAATATAGATTAAACAATTTGGATCTTTTGTCAGTTTTAAATATTTGGACTTCACATGCCCACTATTACCACTTTTATTCAACATAATACTTTGAAGCCCTAACCACAGCAATCAAATACGGAAAAGAGATAAAGGTATCCAAACCTGAAGAGAAGAGGTAAAACTGTCTTTATATGCCAGATAAGATGATACTGTACATAGAAAACTCTAAAGGTTCCACACAAAAACTAAGAGAACTGATAATCAAATTTAGCAGTATGGTAGAATGCAAGATTAAAATAGAAACACTTAGGAATAAACCTTACCAAGAAGTTAAAAGACTTATATGCTAAGAACTATAAAATGCTGATAAAGGAAATTGAAAATGACTGAAAGAAATGGAATAATAACTCATGCACTTGGATTGGAGGAATTAATATTGTTAAAATGGCCATATTACCCAAAGCAATCTACAGATATGATATGATCCCTAACAAATGACTCATGACATTTCACAGAACTAGAACAAATAATCCTAAAATTTATATGGAACCATAAAAGACTCAGATTTGTCAAAGCAATCATGGGAAAAAAAGAACAAAGCTAGAGATATAACCCTCCCAGATTCAGAAAACATTATGAAGCTATAATAATTAAAAGAACATGGTGATTACATAAAAACAGACATATGGATCAATGGAACAGAACGAAGAACCTCTAAATAAACTCAAACATCTATGGCCCATTAATCTGTGACAAAGGAAAGAATATACTGTGGAGAAAAAGTCTCTTCAGCAAGTGGTATTGAGAAACCTGGAGAGGAGCATATAAATCAGTGAAGTTAGAACACATTCTCACACCATATACAAAAATAAACTCAAAATGACTTAAAGACTTGAATATAAAATATTATACCATAAAACTTCTAGAGGACAACATTCTCTGACATAAATTATAGTAATGTTTCCTGAGGTCAGTCCCCCAAAGTAATAGAAATAAAAGCAAAAATAAACAAATGGGATGTAATCAAACTCACAAGCTTTTATGCAGCAAAGGAAACCATAAACAAAACAAAAGACAACCTATGAATTGTCAGAAATTATTTGCAAAAGAAGCAACTGAAAAGGGCTTAATTTCCAAAATATACAAACATCTCATACAACTCAACAACAATGACAACAACAACAACAACAATTAAAAGATGGACAGAAGATCTAAATAGACATTTCTCCAAGAAGATATACATATTGCCAACATGCATGTGAAAATATGCTTGAAATTGCTAACTATCAGAGAAATGAAAACCAAAACTACAGGGAGATATCACTTCACAAAGGTCAGGATGGCCATCATTGAAAAGTCTAAAAATAATAAATGCTGGAAACGTTATGGCAAAATGGGAACACTCCTACACTATTGGTGAGGATATAAATTAGTATCACCACTGTGAAGAACAGTATGGAGGTTCCTTAAAAAATCAAAATAGTGTTGTCATATGATTCAGTAATTCCACTACTAAGAATATATCAGAAAAAAACTATAATTCAAAAAGATACATGCACCCCAATATATATATAGCAACACAATTTACAATAAAGATACAAATGCTACCTAAATATCCATCAACAGATGAATGGATAAAGAAGATGTGATAAACACACACACACACACACACACACTTACATACATACATATAATAGAATACTATTCATCCATAAAACAGTACATCTAGTCAAAGCTATAGTTTTTCTGGTAGTCATGTATGGATGTCAGAGTTGGACTGTAAAGAAAGCTGAACACTAAAGAATTTATACTCTTGAACTGTGGTGCTGGAGAAGGCTCTTGAGAGTCCCTTGGACTGCAAGGAGATCAAACCAGACAATCCTAAAGGAAATCAGTCCTGAATATTCATTGGAAGGACTGGTGCTGAAGCTGAAACTCCAATACTTTGGCCACCTGATGTGAAGAACTGACTCATTGGGAGAGACCCTGATGCTGAGAAAGATTGAAGGCGGGAGGAGACGGGGATGACAGAGGATGAGGTGGTTGGGTGGCATCACTTACATGAGTTTGAGCCGGCTCCAGGATTTGGTCATGGACATGGAAGCCTGGCATGCTACAGTCCATGGGGTCACAAAGAGTCGGACATGACTGAGTGATTGAACTGACTGAACTGATAAAAAAAGAATAAAATAATGCCATTTGCAGCAATGTGGATGGACCTAGAGATTATCATACTAAGTGAAGTAAGTCAGAAAGAGAAAGACAAATACCATATGATATCACTTATATGTGGAATCTAAAATATGACACAAATGAACTTATTTATAGAACAGAAATAGCCTCATAGACATCAAAAAGACAAGTTTATCAGAGTGGAAACTGGGGGAGGGAGAAATTAAAGAGTTTGGGGTTAGCAGATATAAGCTATTATACATAAAACAGATAAACAGTAAGGTCCTACTGTATAATGGAGTTATATTCAATTATATATATATTCATATATATATGTGTGTGTGTGTGTGTGTGTATATATATAAATTAATCACTGTGCTATATACCAGAAACTAACACAATATTGTAAATCTATAATACTTCAATAAAAATTTCAATGTAAAAAAATAATGTTTGTGCATCACAAAACCTTATCAGGAACAGAAAAATGCAACTCGCAGAAGAGGTAAAGACATTTGCAAATCACATATCTGATAAGGGATTAATACCCAGGATAAAAAAAGAATCCCTAAAACTCGACAGGAAAAACCAAACAACTCAATTCATAAATGGGCAAAGAACTTGCATAGACATGTCTCTAAATCAATACTGGAGGAAAAAAAGAAATTTTACTAATATGTGGAAAATATACAGTAAAGCAAACAACCAATGGGTCAAAGATAAAGTTAAATGAGAAAAAATATACTAAACAAAAATGCAAGAACAACTTACTATAATTTATGAGATGCAAGAAACAGTACTGAGAGAAGTTCATTGTAATAAATACCTTCATTAAAATAATAAAGAAGGACAGTTCTCAAATAACAAACCTAAATTTATACCTCAAATGACTTAAAAAACAAGAGGCAAAGCTCAAAGTTAGCAGAAGGAAAGAAATAAAGTTCAGAGCAGAAATAAAGGAGCGAAAAGCAATAAAAATAAAACTGAGAGTTGGGATTTTGAAAATATAAACACATCACCTTCAGCCAGACTAACCAGAAAACAAATCAAACAAAATGAAAAATGAAAGAGAAGGTATAGTAGCTAAATAATATTTCTAAAACTCAATAATACAGAATATGCAAAACAATCAATTCAGTTCAGTAGCTCAGTCTCTCATTCTATGTTGTCCCCTTCTTCCACCTTCAATCTTTCCAGCATCAGGGTCTTTTCCAATGGGTCAGTTCTTCGCTTAAAGTGGCCAAAGTATTGGACCTTCAGCTTCAGCATCAGCCCTGCCAATGAATATTCAGGACTGATTTCCTTTAGGATGGACTGGTTGGATCTCCTTGCAGTCCAAGGGACCCTCAAGAGTCTTCTCCAACACCACAGTTCAAAAGCATCAATTTTTTGGCACTCAGCTTTCTTTATAGTCCAACTCTCACATCTGTACAGGACTAAAGTAAAAACCACAGCTTTGACTAGATGAACATTTGTTGCCAAAGTAATGTGTCTGCTTTTTAATATGCTATCTAGTTTGGTCATAGCTTTTCTTCCAAGGAGCAAGTGTCTTTTAATTTCATGACTGCAGTCACCATCTGCAGTGATTTTGGAGACCAAGAAAATAAAGTCTGTCATTGTTTCCCCATCTATTTGCCATGAAGTGATGGGACTGGATGCCATGATCTTCATTTTTTGAATGCTGAATTTTAAGCCAGTTTTTTCACTCTCCTCTTTCACTTTCATCAAGAGGCTCTTTAGTTCCTCTTCATTTTCTGCTGTAAAGGTGGTGTCATCTGCAAATCTGAGGCTATGATATTTCTCCTGACAATCTTGATTCCAACTTGTGCTTCATCCAGCCTGGAATTTCGCATAATATACTCTGCATACAAGTTAAATAAGCAGAGTGACAATATACAGCCTTGACGTGTTCCTTTCCTGATTTGAAACCAGTCTGTTTTTCCAACAGTTAGAACTGTTGCTTCTTGACCTGCATACAGATTTCTCAGGAGGCAGGTAAAGTGATCTGGTATTCCCATCTCTTGAAGAATTTTCCACAGTTTGTTGTGATCCACACAGTCAAAGGCTTTGGCATAGTCAATAAAGCAGAAGTAGGTGTTTTTTCTGGAATTCTCTTGCTTTTTCTATGACCTAACAGATGTTCAACCTCTGGTTTCTCTGTCTTTTGTAAGTCCAGCTTGAACATCTGGAAGTTTTCTGTTCATGTACTGTTGAAGCCCAGCCTAGAGAATTTTGAGCATTACTTTGCTAGTGTGTGAATGCATGCAATTGTGCAGTAGTTTGAACATTGTTTGGCATTGCCCTTCTTTGGGATTGGGATGAAAATTGACCTTTTCCAGCCCTTTGGCCACTGCTGAGTTTTCCAAATGTGCTGGCATATTGAGCGCAGCACCTTCACAGCATCATATTCTAGGATTTGAAATAACTCAGCTGGAATTCAATACTGGTGGATTTAATTCCATTTATGGAGATGATGGTTAAAAGACTCAATATATTTGAAAACAGAATGATGAAACAATATGAAGGCGAGATTAAAAGTTATTTTAGAAATAAACCTCTCTTCAGGAAGTACAGACAAATATCAAAAATTCTAGCATTAGAAAGGTAAATTTCCAGGCATATAGGAGAGAGAGAATGAGCAAGGAAATAGCAAAAATCAAGCTTTCTCAATCTTGACAATAGAGATGCACTTGTAGATTCAAGGATTTCAGCAAGCCCCAAATTTGAGAAATGTGATGATTATCATACTTGTACACACCATGGTCAGCTTCTAGAAGTCAAACGTAAAGAAAAAAAATGTGAAAGTAGTTGGAGAGAAACCACATATTGTATTCAGAAATGAAATGTTTTTAATAACAGCTAATCTTTTCATCAGAAGCTATAGATGTCAAGATACAGTGTAATGACATCTTTAAAGTGGTAAAATAACAAACAGTAGCCATAATTTTGTATCTGCTGCAAAAATTTTCTTCAATAATAAAGACAAGGGTTTTCTGTAGAAACAAGTGGCATGGATTCACTTTTCCATACTCCTTGCAAAGCATATCTATAAACCCTGGAAGTACTTCAAGGGGCAACCAAAAAACTTTGAAAGATTGTACAAAAAAAGGCATACTTGTTTGGGATCTTCAGACTAGACAGTGTCAGAGCATCTTGTATCACTCACTCAACAGGGGATGGTCACCCTGATCTGGCATTTCCTGACCAGTGAGCTAGCAATAGAAGGTGACCCATATATGCTCATTCTTTTCCTGTGTCAAGTGAGATTTCTTCTGACAATATCAGGTTAGCCAGAATCACAGGCAAGGAGGATGGATGTAAGCCCCACTAAAAATAAGCAACCAAGGGAAATACCATTCTTTATTGATAGGCTCGATATTCCCCTTTTGTATGAAGAGATACCAAAGCAAATAGGTAGTGTCTGCAATGTAGGATTTAGCTGTTGTAAGCAGCTATTTCTAGGAAATTTTCTTTATGACCATGACCATGACAAATGACCATCAACTCTACTCCTATAAGAGACACCAAAGTAAACAGATGGGACAAATAACAGCAAACAACCTTGTGTGGGAAGTGTTTTTGTTCCCATGGTCTAAGACTCTCCTTTTGTATCATGACATGTGGGTTAGTGGGCAGCCTAATAATGAGATATCATGACACCATTCCACCACTGAGACACAACCCATGGCCCAGGCTGTAGAAACCTTGCATTCACTCAGGCAGCAGCCAGGACCAGGGGAATTCTACTAGTGCCAGACAAACTGAGCAAGGAAAAACAATAGAAAGTCTCTGGAAGTGAAACTGCCTTGGGATGTAAAGACAACAGATGCAGGGGAAGATCTGTGCACTAAACCTAAACAGTGATTGCCTATTAAATAAGTGATTTATTAAGACCAACAGTGTCCTAAGATGATAGAAAAACAAACAAACTAGGATAGAGTAGGGAATCACCAATAAAGACAGATAGTGAATCTGAATAAAGACAATCTGAAAAAAGATTTAAAGCATTCATTATAAAATTGATTCAACACTCAATTCTATTATTGAAACAAATGAAAAAAAAATTAAAATCACAGGAAAGATATGGATGTCATTTGAAAGAAAAAAATAGAACTTACAGAACTGAAAAATACAGTAACAAAATTAGAAAAATAAAAAACTCTCACTAGATGAGTTCAATACTAGAATGGAGATGAATTATAAAATAGGGTAGAACTAGTGAACTTGAGGGAAAGGCAATATAACTCATCCAACATGAATAACAATGAGAAAATAGACTAAGGTAAAAAATAAGCCTGAGTGACCTATGAACCAATAATGAAAGACTAACCATTTCTAATGTCACAGTCCCAGGAAAAATGGAAAAAAAAAAAATGAGAATGAAAATTTACCAAATCTGGTGAAAGATACACACCTACAATTCCAAAAAGCTGAGCGAAGTCCCAACAAGATAAACCTAAGGAAGCCCATGCCAAAAGCACATAATAAACATTTGAAAACTAAAGTTAAAAAAGTTTTGAAAGCAGCCAGAGAAAAATGACACATCATCTATAGGGAAACGCGGATATTAGTTATATCAGCAACATAAGGAGCAAGAGAGTTCAAGAAGTCCTTCTATGTTTCAAGTACTGAAGGTAAACAATTATCAACTACAAATTATGCATGCAATAAGACTATCATTCAGGAAGGAAAGAATTTATTGCCAGTACACCTACCCTTCAAGACTATCATCGTGTAGTGACTAAGTTGTGTCTGACTCTTTCGTGATCCCATGAACTGTAGCCGTCCAGGATCGTTTCCTCATGGAACTTCCCAGGTAAGAATACTGGAGTGGGTTGCCATTTCCTTCTCCAGGGGATCTTCCAGACCCAGGGATTGAACCTGCATCTCCTGCATTGCAGGCAGATTCTTTACCACTGAACCAATAGGGAAGAACCAGCCTTAAAGATTAGCCAAAGAAAATTCTTCAAACAGAAAATGAATGATAAAAGAAGAAATTTAAGAGTAAATAAAACTAGAAATAATCAAAATAGTTATCATAAAAAGTGAAATTATCAAGTGAAAAACAGAAAGAAATAGAATCAATGAAACCAAAAGATGATTCTTTATAAGTCAATAAAATATATAATATCATATTGATCAAGACCAGGCAAAATGAAATGCAAATTAGCTATAGCAAGATAAAGTACACACTACAAATCATGTCATTAGTGAAGTTGCTCAGTCATGTCTGACTCTGTGACTCCGTGGACTGTAACCTGCCAGGTTCCTCCATCCATGGAATTTCCAGGCAAGAATATTGGAGTGGGTTGCCATTTCCTTCTCCAAGGGATCTTCCCAACCTAGGGATTGAACCCAGGTCTCCCTCATTGCAGGCAGACTCTCCTATCTGAGCCACAAGGGAAGCTCCATGTCGTTAAAAGGATAGCAATTTAATTAATCAATAAGAAAACTTAGATGCCTTGGGTATATTTCTTGGAAGACACAAATTACCACAGAAGAAATAAGTAACCTGAATATCTATATCTATTGGAGAAAAAAATTGTTAAAATATTTTTCACAAAGAAAATTTCTGACCCAGAAATCTTCATGGGTGAATTCAAAATAGCACTTAAGAAAACTATAATTTCTACAAAGACACTTTCAGAAAATGGCAAAAATAGAAACAATTTCCAAATGATTTTATGAGGACAGTAATATATAATGCCAAACTTAAAACAAGAAGATATATTCTAGAAAAACAAAAACAAGACAGCTAAAAATAAACCTACAGCAGAGGCTCACCAAAGGAATGAACACCCTATTATTCCATACATAGAAATACCACATTACTTAAAAAGCCACTTACCTTGTTAGAATTCTAGCCTCATTGTGTATCCAGACTGTGCTTAGGGGCAGCTGGAGCTGGCAAGTAACTGTGTTATTGCCTAACCCATATTCCTGGATGGGATGGCTGGTTTAGCAGAAGGAGGCTCTGAAGGCCTTGAGAGTGACTCATTTGGGACATTTACTACTAGGAGCAGTGCTTAAGATGCCCATTTAGCTCCACTTGCCATTAAGACATTCCTGGGAAAAATAAATAAAGGCCCTCTCAAGCATTCTGAAAGTCCACAGCTATCTCCAAATGACACAGCAAGAAGGAGAAGAAACAAAAAGATTATTTCAAATTTCAGTGGAGAGTCTTAACTCTGTGTGCTCAGTTGTTAAGTCATGCAGCCTGCCAGCTAGCCAATTTTAATACTAAGCATGGAGATTAACTTCATAAAACCAGGTTATCCACAAAGCATTACTATTCCAAAAGAAGTAAATTAAAGGATCCTTCATGGTACCCCAAGTCTGTACTCATTATAGATTCGCAAGTTACTTATGCTTATTTTCTATTATACTCTGTTTTCTTATTGCTATTTATTTTGGATTCTATTGCTTTTTCCTAAAGTTCACTGGTTCTAGTCTTTTTCATAATTCATTTCCACTCTAGCCTTTAACTCATATGGTGAGGATATTTTTTTAATTCTGTTATGATATTTTTCAGTTCTGTAAGTTCTATTTGATTCTTTCAAATAGCATCTATTTCTTTCCTGTGATATGATTTTTTTTTTCATTTGTTTCAAGAATAAAATTTAATATTGAATGAATTTTTTAATGACTGCTTGAAATGTTTTTTGTCTGTGTGATACAGCTTGTCCTCCTGATCGATGCTGATTGTCTGCAGTGTTCCCAGAGTTTCAGGGCTTTGGAGAGCTTATAAATGAGTTCTTAGAACAAATGTTCAATTTTTTCTCTAACTTCAGTGGCTGGATCTGCATCCTATCTCACCTCCCAACTAGTCTCCATTATTCACCCTATGGCCTGAGTTAGCAGATGGAGTTGTTGCCCTGATCTCTCAAGGTTGATAGTCCAGAACTCAAATACACCTGGGCTGGGTTGCCCTAGGGTAGGGGCAAGCTGAGGTTCCAGTCCCACCCAGTGGCAAAAGGTTTAAATTATTGGTCTCCCCTCTGATCTCTACAGTTACTAGCCTCATACACAGAAAGTACCTTTTAGATGTACACCTATGCAATCTGGCACATAGTATCCTGTTGCTGACCAGGGTTCTTGGCCTACAAATAGACAACAGTTCAGATGAGAAATTCAGGCAAGGTTTTATTGCCTTGCCTGCTGTAGCAGAAGGGAGCAAAAACAAAGAAGAGGTTCTTCCATTCACTAGTTCCCTGGTTTGAGAGGGCAAGCTGGTTTCTTATATGGAGTGAGGTAGGGATAGCTTCAGGGGTTGTGCCAGAAGGGTGGCTTAGGTGGTTTGCCTATTCCTTTGTTAGTGTTGTATACAGGGGACATATGCTGTATGTTGCTTTCTTCTCTGACTCCTGCTTTTGTCCCCATCTCTTCAGAAGTGGCAGAACTTCGTGTTTTTTCCCTATCTTGTTGTTCATAATTTGCCCTAACTATGAATGCATATAGTTATTTTTAGTCCCTTGTAGTTTCTTTGTATTTTGTTGCTCAGGGAGACATTTTTCCAGGTGCAAGCACCACAGCAAAGGGTCCAGGTCCTGGCCTGCCTCAATCCCTTCCTTCTGAAAAGTTTCTCCCTTCTTTTCTGTTTAGAACATCTTTTCTTCAGATTGAACTCAGGTGTCATGTATGCAACAAGCTCTCTGTAATTCCTCTGGGCTGAGTGAGGTGTGGCCTTCCCTGTGCTTGCTCAGGCCCTCATAGATTTATCATAAAATGATATAGTGTACTGTCATGTATTCTGATTGCTATTTTCCCTGCATCTCTACCACCACAAGTCAGCCTGGTTAGGCAAGGGCTGGGTCTGATGTGTTTGTTGTCATCTAGGACTTGGCACAGGGAAGACCCTCAATAAATGGTAGCCTATGGAATGAAAAGTACACAGAATCCAGAATCACTGTTGGTTTACTCATGTATCCTCAGTGCTGGGCATTCAGTACATGCTCAGTAAATATTTGTTAAACGAACAAATGACTGTCTGGAGGTAAAAGATTATAAAGAAAAAAATAAGCTGAAGGGAAGTTATGTTCTTTCCATTTAGAACTTGTAAACAAATCCTCCTGGAAAGCTGCTTCTTTCAAGCTCTTTGATCTCTCACAGTTCTCAGAAATTCTCTGTCCCTCTACAGGCAATTATAATTGCTGCATGTTGCAAACTGCCAGAATAAGGCTATAGTCACTCACTCTATCATTTGCAGAATCAAAGAACCTATTATTTTTCCTTCACAGCATCAATAACCTCAACGGAATTAATAAGAAATTTGTGAAATTTGTCAATGGATTTGTAAACTTTCTGTACCTTGAGTTGTGAAATGCCAGTTTCACACATTAGAAAAGAAGTCAACAAGAATGATGAGTAACTCACATGCATCATTTTGCCATCTCATTTGCCAGACCTCAGTAACCCCAAGGCTTGAAATGTTGGTCAGAAATGTGACTTTTCTGCCCATAATACCAGGTTGCAGGTTTGCTGGTCTTATATGACAGTCTGGGTATGGGAGTTGGTTTTCCAGGAGCTGGGATAAAAGCAGAAATATTTAATCTTTGATTGCAGGAATGTTGAACCAAGCAAAGTCTGTTGCAAAACACAGACCCATATACTAAAGAGAGTAATCTCACACAACATCCATTCCTATACCCCATTAGCACTCACTGTGAACCTACTAAGTGTCAAGCCTATTCTGGATATTTAATGCATATGGACTGCAAAATCTGACAGGTTAAAGACTAAAATAGAAGTTAAAGACTAAAACAGAGGTTGACAAAAGTAGGCAGAATAAAAATCCTTCAGAAATTCCCATACATACCCTAATCTCTGTGAATATGATACCTTAGGTGACAGACAGACTTTGCAGATACGATTAAGGTTATAGACCTTCAGGTGTGGAGATTGCAATGGGTCACCCTCATGGGCCCAATCTAATCACATCAATTTTTTTTTATATGTATTTATTTGTTTGGTAAAGAATCTGCCTATAATTCAGGAGACCCAGGTTTAATCCCTGCTTTGGGAAGATCCCTTGGAAAAGGGAATGGCTACCCACTCCAATATTCTTACCTGGAGAATTGCATGGACAGAGGAGCCTGGCTACAGTCCATGGGGTCGCAAAGCATCGGACATGACTGTGTGACCAACACTTTCACTTTCATTTATTTATTTGGCTGCATCAGGTCTTCGTTGTGGCAAGCAGAAATTTGTGGCATCATGTGGGATCTTTTGTTGCAGCCCACAGACTCTAATTGTGGCACGTGGGCTCAGTAGCTGCAACATATGGGATCCAGAGCATGAGGGCTTTGGTGGTTGTAGTGCGCAGGCTTGGTTACCCCATGGTATGTGGGAACTTAGTTCCCTGATCAGGGATTCAACTTGTGTCCCTTGCATTGCAAGGTGGATTCTTAACTACTGGACCCACTAGAGAAATCTCTAATCACATGAATTATTAAAAGATGAGAACTTTTCCTAGCTGTGGTCAGAGAGATGAAACCTGCAGATGAAGAGAAGAGCCACAAGCCAAGGAAGGCTGGTGATTTCTAGAAGTTAGAATGACCCTCATCTTACAGCCAGAAAGAAAATAGAGGACTCTCATCTATAATTCGGGGAGTTGAATACTGTCAACAACTCAAATGGTCCAGGAAATATCAATATATCATCCCCTAGAACTTCCAGAAGGTAATACAGCCCTACTGATATCCTGATATTAGCCCAGTGAAACCAGTATTGAAGTCTTGACCTATAGAACTGTAAGAAAATAAATTTGTGTTGTTTTAAGCCATTACATTGGTGATAATTTGTTACAGAAGTAATAGAAAACTAATACAGCAAACAAAAATTCCAAGGTAGATATAAATAAAATCATAGCAAAATTTTGCAAATTGATAAGAGCTTCTTAAACATTGACTGGAACTTGAAACTCACAGTCTTTGGGTGCTGGAACATGGTATTGGAGCCATGTACAAGCCCCTGTGTCCTTGTCTTTTGAAGTAAAATGCTGACTCAAGAGTTAATGATTGGGAAATGTGAAGATGTAGAAACAAAGAATAGCTGTTGGGCTAAGGAACTGGTAACAATTTAGCCTGTGCTTCTGCCACATAACAGAATCACTGAACTCCAAGTTTCCTGAAGGACATAAAGACCTGACACACATTTCCTAAGCTGTTTTTACAGGAAAATAAAAACTGCTGACCACAAGAACATAGACCCTAGACTGGTTGAAACCAGAAGGTTAATGATATTTAAAACTTCACCTTGATGCCAACCAATCTAAGAACTGTCCATGAGTTGATCATGCTCTTCTCCTTGAACACTATAAAACTTGTTACTATCTTCTCCAGGGTAAGCCACATGGTCTTCAGGGCATTAGCCCACTATGGCCCCCTTCGCCTGGCAAAGCAATTAAAGCTACTCTTTTCTACTTCAGCCAAAACTCTGTCTCCATGTTTCTATTCCGCACCAGTGAACACAGGCTGAATTTGAGAAACAATATAGACATGCATACAGGTGACAAAGAAAATTGGATACTGGGTAGACAAATACACCTGTCAAAATTTTTTATCTGTTCCCAATGTCTCCCAAGCACAAGACTCTGTTTTTGTCATGAATGAAGAGGAGCAGAATAGAAAAAAAAAAAAAAATTGTGGAGTTAATAGGAAATGAAGAAAAAAATGTGTGTAGAATTTTCAGATGCCAATAGAGATCAAATCCAAGCAATGACAAGACAAAACTGACTTTTCCCAAAAAATAAAAACAAATTAGGGACACTTGTTGAGCATAAAAGAGCTTGAAAATACCATTGATTGTGCTGAATTTCTTTTTTTTTTTTTTTTTGAAATTTTATTTTATTTTTTCATTTGTTTTTATTAGTTGAAGGCTAATTACTTTATAACATTGTAGTGGTTTTTGCCATATATTGACATGGACCAGCCATGCATTTACATGTGTTCCTAGTCCCGATCCCCCATCCCGCCTCCTACCCCATCCCATCCCTCTGGGTCTTCCCATTGCACCAGCCCTGAGCACTTGTCTCATGCATCCAGCCTGGGCTGGTGATCTGTTTCACCTTGATAGTATACTTGTTTCAATGCTATTCTCTCAGAACATCCCACCCTCACCTTCTCCCACAGAGTCCCAAAGTCTGTTCTGTACATCTGTGTCTCTTTTTCTGTTTTGCATATAGGGTTATCATTACCATCTTTCTAAATTCCATATATATGTGTTAGTATACTGTATTGGTCTTTATCTTTCTGGCTTACTTCACTCTGTGTAATGGACTCCAGTTTCATCCATCTCATTAGAACTGATTCAAATGAATTCTTTTAAATGGCTGAGTAATATTCCATGGTGTATATATACCACAACTTCGTTATCCATTCATCTGCTGATGGGCATCTAGGTTGCTTCCATGGCCTGGCAATTATAAACAGTGTGGCGATGAACATTGGGGTGCATGTGTCTCTTTCAGATCTAGTTTCCTCGGTGTGTATGTCCAGGAATGTGATTGCTGGGTCATATGGCAACGATACCATTCACCATTGCAACAAAAAGCATAAAATACTTAGGAGTATTTCTACCTAAAGAAGTGAAAGACCTATATATAGAAAACTATAAAACACTGATGCAAGAAGTCAAAGAGGACACAAATAGATGGAGAAATATACCATGTTCATGGATTGGAAGAATCAATATTGTGAAAATGAGTATACTACCCAAAGCAATCTATAGATTCAATGCAATCTCTATCAAGCTACCAATGGTATTTTTCACAGAACTAGAACAAATAATTTCACAATTTGTATGGAAATACAAAAAACCTCGAATAGCCAAAGTAATCTTGAGAAATAAGAATGGAACTGGAGGAATCAACCTGCCTGACTTCAGGCTCTACTACAAAGCCACAGTCATCAAGACAGTATGGTACTGGCACAAAGACAGAAATATAGATCAATGGAACAGAATAGAAAGCCCAGAGATAAATCCACGAACCTATGGACACCTTATCTTTGACAAAGGAGGCAAGGATATACAATGGAAAAAAGACAACCTCTTTAACAAGTGGTGCTGGGAAAATTGGTCAGCCACTTGTAAAAGAATGAAACTAGAACATCTTCCTTACAACATACACAAAAATAAACTCAAAATGGATTAAAGATCTAAATGTAAGACTAGAAACTATAAAACTCCTAGAGGAGAACATAGGCAAAACACTCTCCAACATAAATCACAGCAGGATCCTCTATGACCCACCTCCCAGAATATTAGAATTAAAAGCAAAAATAAACAAATGGGACCTAATTAAACTTAAAAGCTTTTGCACAACAAAGGAAACTATAAGCAAGGTGAAAAGACAGCCCTCAGATTGGGAGAAAATAATAGCAAACGAAACAACAGACAAAGGATTAATCTCAAAAATATACAAGCAACTCCTGCAGTTCAATTCCAGAAAAATAAATGACCCAATCAAAAAATGGGCCAAAGAACTAAACAGACATTTCTCCAAAGAAGACATACAGATGGCTAACAAACACATGAAAAGATGCTCAACATCACTCATTATCAGAGAAATGCAAATCAAAACCACAATGAGGTACCATTACACGCCAGTCAGGATGGCTGCTATCCAAAAGTCTACAAGCAATAAATGCTGGAGAGGGTGTGGAGAAAAGGGAACCCTCTTACACTGTTGGTGAGAATGCAAACTAATACAGCCGCTATGGAGAACAGTGTGGAGATTCCTTAAAAACCCGGAAATAGAACTGAGCTGAATTTCTAAGGGACTGAGTCTTAGTCTGGCCTGTGGCTCACTAGTGAGTGCTCTTTTATTTTTTGGTGGCAGTGCTTATGTATAATGAGGGTTGAGAAATCTTAGTTTAAGGGATGACTGATCCCTGAGCTTTTAAAAAGATTTCTTTGTCAATGTAGGAGAATACATGATTGACTGGAGAGAGGCCTTAAACCAAGGAAGATGAGGTTGGAAGTGCTAGGGGAGAAAAACAGGGAAGATGGGAAAAATGTGTCAAGCAGCATTTTACCATTGCTCAGCTTGATTTTTGATCACATACCAACATGCCTATGTAAACAGCAGAATCAGACACCAGCCTTGTCTTCTGAAATGTCCCTGATGGCATTTCCTTTCCCAGTTTCCTCTCTCATTCTGTCTGTGTCTTGCTCTTGGCTACCCTCAGAATAATCTTGATTTGAGCTTGACTCCTTGCCTGACCTTAACACACCTCTCACCTCCTCCAGAGATATGGAGAGTTCAGCAGCTCTTCTCCCACAGGAGAAAATCAGGAAATTAGGCTCTGAGCATAGTTTTCATAATGCTTTTGTAGTTAAAAAAAAAAAAAATCAAATTATGTGCTCTCTTACCTGCCTGATATGACTAAGGAAGGCACAATATCAATTGCTTCTGAGTCCCATGGATGCTTAGGGGCAGATATGTGGTCAGCCTTACTCATTCACTCCCTCACCCTAAGAGTGCTCAAGGAACTAACATGTGCCATGCATGTCACCATGTACTGATGACTCAGTGCTAATGGATTTAGACAAAATGGACCTTGTACTGGAGAAACTGACAAACAAGTAACTCTCAGTTACCATGGTGAATTTTAAGCCAGGTAAGCACAGAATGCTGTGGAAGAATTTCTCCAAAATGCAACTATGGGAGCAAGTTTAATAGTGATCAAGGGTTAGACTGAACCTAGAACTATTAGGTAAAAAGAAACTTTAATAAATTACCCTATACTTTTAATTTTATATGTAAGGAATATTAAGTTCTCAGAGGGGATGTTGCCCCAGGGTGACTTAGGGAATTCTAAGCTCATGATGCTTCACCACATCATAAGATTTCTCTTGTGGTTTTAATTTTGGGAACATTTTAGGTGGATGAACCTAGAATCTATCAAACAGAGTGAAGTAGGTCAGAAGGAGAAAGATAAATATAGTATTCTAACACATATATATGGAATCTGGAAAAATGGTACTGAAGAATTTACTTACAGGGCAGCAGTGGAGAAACAGACATAGAGAATAGACTTACTTCAGTAATTCTTAATCTGCCTCTGTCCCCATCCATGGTGCTATGTTTTTGCATGTGGGAAGTAGGCCAAAGCAAGGTGTATGAAACCAATTTCCTGATCCACACCAACACACTTTTGCTAGGTCTTGCATAAAAGGCCTGGAAACTAGGTCAGATAATTTCAATAGGTCTGCTCTTCCACTAGTCAGGATATTCCATTCATATTGAAATGCTAGGAACTTTAAATACACGTCCCCCCAAGAATTTGCATATTAAAAATGAAATCTGGAGAGGTATTGCTTAGCCTAAAATTTGGACTCCTTCCTGTTTGTTGAAATTGCATACTGTTTGTTCATTACTCTTTTAGGCATTTTTTTCTCTTGCCAGATGACAATCAGTTCCTAAATACTATCATTACCCACATACAAGCACTACAAAATAATCATCATTCAACAGAGACTCCCCCAATTATTCATGCCCTGGTTAGACCATAAAGGATCATTTGACCTGATTATCTATTCTCAGCTTTCAGTTAATTAGCTGAGTAATCCTTGCTCATCTTACTTTGTTAGTACTCTGCACAGACCCAGAGAAAAGTGCTCCAGGAAGGACAGTCTGGCTACTTTTGCATTCATATGGCAACCAGTAGAGTTTAGTTAATGAAATTTGCAGCTCTTTGACTCCTTTAACCTTTCAAAGTTCATCCATGATAGATCTGTGCTATCTATGATCCTGCTCAAATCAAGCCAAGGGAAAGATATATTTTTCATTTCATTCGTCTAAAAATTAACACTTCATTAGAGCAAATAGAGCTACTTTCTACATTCCTATGGAAAATGAAAGTTCAAGGCAATTAATAATAGGTCACAAATCTACTGGGGTGTGATGAGCCCTGGATTATAGTCCTGCAGTGTTTGATGCACACAGTTTCCTACAAGTTCCCACGAGAAATTATGATGAGGTCACTTGGATAAAGATGTTGGATGTTTTAAGTCCCAAACCAAAATACTTTCATGTTAGAAGAAAAAGAAGGATTAGAAAATAGCCATTATAGGATTAATTTTACTTTCTAATCCCAAACCTACTTGTCAGTTTAAGACAGTCACCCATGAAAAACTCACTGCTTTCTTCTACTCACACTCAATACTTTTGACACCAGATGTGAAGGTCTGTTCCCACACCAATCAAGTCTATGGCACCAACTGGGTACCCTACAATTCAATTCACTAGTGACATTATCCACCTTGAATTAGTATCACATCCCACAAGTTAAGAGTTCAGTCCCACAGGACTGTCCCCAGTTCAGATGCCAATTGCAAGTCCCAAGTTATGCCTGGTACTTCTGACTGACAACCACCTTGTTTAACAATTAGCTAGAATAGCTCACAGAGCTCAGGACAACACTTATATTTATTAATGTATTATACAGGATATAAGTAAAGACACAAATGAAGAGATAGATAGGGTGGATATGGACAGGGGTGCAAAGCATCCATACCCTCTATGGGTATACTAGCCTTCCAGCACCTCCATGTGCTTTGCAATCTGTAAGTTCCCTGAACGTTTTACTTTTGTAATTTTTACTGAAACTACATCGCATATCCCCAGCTGATCACTAACTCAATCTCCCTCCCAGACGAGGAGGTGGGTGTCGGTGGAAAGTTCTAAACTTCTAATCATGGCTTAGTTTTTCAAGTAACTAACTCTCATTCTGAAGTTACACAGTAGCCTACCAAGAGTCAATTCCTTAGAACAAAAGATCTATAACTCAGGTAGTCTCAAGGGATTTAAGATCTGTCAGGCTCAAAGGAGAAATCACAAAACAAAAGATGTTCCTAGTACTCTCATCTCTTAAGCAATTGCAAAGGTTATAGAAACTTTGTCCCAAGAAATTACTGCATGATTACTAACCTTGTAACCTAGTTATTCCAGTTTCCAGAGCCCATGACCTATAGAAAATAATGTAAATGACGGCATGTATACGTGTAGGTGTTTATTCCCAAAGAGTGTTTATACAAGAAAAAAACAGATGAATCTTGGTGGTATTTTAAGTTACACTATTCTTATCACCCACTTTCTGGCTCAGTAGTAGCATTGAAAATAATAGCCTTTATTCTTGGTACTAGAAGAAGCAGTTCAGTTCAGTTTAGTCACTCAGTCATGTCCAACTCTTTGCAACCCCATGGACCTCAGCACACCAGGCTTCCCTGTCCATTACCAACTCCCAGAGCTTACTCAAACTCACGTCCATCAAGTCAGTGATGCCATCCAACCATCTCATCCTCTGTCATCCCCTTCTCCTCCCACCTTCAATCTTTCCCAGTATCAAGGTCTTTTCCAATGAGTCAGTTCTTCACATCAGGTGGCCAAAGTATTGGAGTTTCAGCTTTTAATTCCATGACTGCAGTCACCATTTGCAGTGATCTTGGAGCCCAAGAAAATAAAGTCTATCACTGTTTCCATTGTTTCCCCATCTATTTGCCATGAAGTGATGGGACCGAATGCCAAAGAAATGTCATATCCAAATAATTTCTTTTGACCTATCTAATGGTTTCCTGGGATATTTGACCTGAAATGCTTTATTTTATTGGTGATCCAATGCTGAAATCGATTTCCTGATGGCCAATGTGTTTGTTGAAATATATACTCACAAGTGTTTAAAGGTATGCTAAACTGAATAATAGCTAATGGCCGGTACAAACAATAGACTAATTAAAATCCTGAAGAGGAAAAACTAAGGTATGAGATGTTCAAAGGATTTTGAAAAGCTCCATAAACTCTTAAAAATATAGAATGTCATGCACACATGCAGGGCTGTGCATATGTTCAGGAAAGACCTGCAGAAGCAGGAAGTGAAGGTTAAGGCAGAGTGGTAAGTGGCCTTGTCGGGCTTGAAGGTATACCGCAACACACACACACACAGCTCCTGGGGAAGACACAGATATATTAGTGTCAGGAATTTCAGGAAATCTCTGTCCATCATTAAGTGATCACTAATTTAAGTAGAGATGCCAGTGGTCACATGCAACAAAAAATGAAGAGTATACAGAATTAGTTCAGAAGTCATTAAACAAACACCAACAACTACAACTAGTAGCAATAACAACAAACTCTGGGGAGGGAGGCAAATCTTATTCTAGAGTTGCAACACTATATTATTTGAAATTCCACTTTCCAACAATAACAACAAAAAATCAAGATGGGAAAAAACTTAAATATAGACCATATGCAGGAAAAAAAAAAATCAACTGCAACAGTCCTTGAGGAAGAATAGATTTTGAAATTACTAGACAAAGAGTTTAAATCAGACATTGAAAATATGTCCAAAGATCTAAAAGAAACTATGTTTAATAGCCAGGACATGGAAGCAACCTAGATGCCCATCAGCAGACGAATGGATAAGGTAGCTGTGGTACATATACAGCATGGAATATTACTCAGCCATTAAAAAGAATTCATTTGAATCAGTTCTAATGAGATGGATGAAACTGCAGCCCATTATACAGAGTGAAGTAAGCCAGAAAGATAAAGACCATTACAGTATACTAACACATATATATGGAATTTAGAAAGGTGGTAACGATAGCCCTATATGCAAAACAGAAAAAGAGACACAGGTGTATAGAACAGACTTTTGGACTCTGTGGGAGAAGGCAAGGGTGGGATGTTTCAAGAGCACAGCATCAAAACATGTATATTATCTAGGGTGAAACAGGTCACCAGCCCAGGTTGGATGCATGAGACTAGTGCTCAGACCTGGTGCACTGGGAAGACCCAGAGGGATCAGGCGGAGAGGGAGGTGGGAGGGGGGATCGGGATGGGGAAGACATGTAAATCCATGGCTGATTCTTGTCAATGTATGAAAAAAAACCACTACAATATTGTAAAGTAATTAGCCTCCAACTAATAAAAAAAAAGGAAAGTATGATAATAATATTTCACTAAACATGAAATGTTAATAAAGAGAAATTATTAAAGAAAACCAAATGGGAATTCTGAAAGTGAAAAGTACCATAAATAAAATAAAAATTTATGAGAGGGGGCTCAACAATATATTCAAAGCCACTGAGACACCAGGGTTTGAATGATCAAATGATCACCAGATTTGAAGATGGAAAACACTTCAGGGCCTCAAATTTGCAATGGCATTTTACCCTAGAACATTTGACAACTTTAAGCCTGAGACATAAAGACTAAGCAGAAAATATCATGCTTAGTTCTTTCAGCAGTCTTACTGGGACAGGGAGTCACAAATTGGAGCTCAGGGCTACCAGCATAGCCATGGACGGAGGAGCCTGGTGGGCTGCGGTCCATGGGATCGCTGAGAGTCGGA
This sequence comes from Odocoileus virginianus, assembly GCF_023699985.2. NCBI lineage: Eukaryota > Metazoa > Chordata > Mammalia > Artiodactyla > Cervidae > Odocoileus > Odocoileus virginianus. The sequence continues at coordinate 1,909,924 of NW_027224327.1, read as the reverse complement.
CACGACTGAGTGACCTCACTTTCACGCATTGGAGAAGGAAATGGCAACCACTCCAGTGTTCTTGCCTGAAGATTGCCAGGGACGGGGGAGCCTGGTGGGCTTCCGTCTATAGGATCACACAGAGTCGGACACGACTGAAGTGATGCAGCAGCAGCAGCATAGCCATGATATCAGGGATCTGCCAAGCCTGATCTAAGTAGTCACCTCAGTTATCTCAAAGGGTAGTATAATAGCAAAAGAAAAGTAGAAGGAAAAATAAACATGAAAGCACAAAAATATGGAAAGGAAAAATATAAGATAGCAAAGTGAAGATGATTTTTAAGAAACTTGTGATAAATCTTTAGAGAGGGATAGAAAAAGACAGTGAGAAGGAGAGGGAAAGAGAAGATATGGTGACAAAATCAGGAAATGTGAACATAATTACAGATTCTGTAGAATCAAAAAACTGTTGAAAGACATGAAAATTTATATGAGAAATTTTGAAAACTCAGATGAAACAGACATTAATAAATAAATGTTTTATCAGTGGTTACCAAGAAGAAATAAAGTATATGAATAAATCTATATGCATTAAATAAATTTAATCATAATTTAAGAAACTTATTCACACAAGAAATTTCAGGCCCAGATTACTGAATGGTGAGTTCTTCCAAACAATTATGGGAAAAAAAATCAGCTTTACACAAACTCTACCAGAAAATAGAAAAAGAAAAATCACTTGCAACTTCATCTGTCAAACCATCAACCTAGACAACAAAGTCTGAAAAGGATATAAGAAAATAATTGCATATGAACTCCCATTAAACTCCCTCATGAATATTGATGCAAAAATCTTTAAAAATACATGCAAACTGAATATATATTATATACATAAAGCCCATAGCAATATATATATATGTATATATGTGTGTGTGTGTATATATATATACATATATATATATATAGCCCATAGTTTGTATGTATAAGTTTATAGTACAACATGCAAAAAATGAGGATCAAAGCATCTGGTCCCATCACTTCATGGCAAATAGATGGGGTACCAATGACAGTGAAGAATTTTCCACCTCCTCTTAGCAGAAACTGTCACAGTGTTTTATTTTCTTGAGCTCCAAAATCACTGCAGATGGTGACTGCAGCCATGAAATTCAAGGAAGCTTGCTCACTGGAAGAAAAGCTTTGAGAAAACAAGACAGCATATTAAAAAGAAGAGACATTATTACTTTGCCGACAAAGGTCTGTATAGTCAAAGCTATGGTTTTTCCAATAGTCATGTATGGATGTGAGAGTTGGACCATATAGAAGGCTTAGCACCAAAGAACTGATGATTTTGAACTGTAATGCTGTTGAAAACTCTTGAGAGTCCCTTGGACTGCAAGGAGATCAACTCAGTCAGTCATAAAGGAAATTGATCCTGAACATTGATTGGAAGGACTGATGCTGAAGCTGAAGCTCCAATACTTTGGCCACATGATACAAAGAACTGACTGATTGGAAAAGACCCTGATGCTGGGAAAGATTGAAGGCAGGAGGAGAAGGGGAGGACAGAGGACGAGGTGGTTGGATAGCATCGCCAAATTGAGCAAGCTCCAGGAGATGGTGAGAGACAGGGAAGCCTGATGCAGCAGTCCATTAATTGTAAAGAGTCAGCTATGACTGAGCAACTAAGTGACAATAGCCCATAGCAACCAAATTGGATTGATTTAGAAATATGCCCATGTTAACATTAAGAAAATGATCACTGCAATTATTCACATTTTTTTAAAAAAGGAGAAAAGCATATGATTATCCAAATGGCTAAAAAAAAAAAAAAAAAAAGTTTCATAAAATTCAATATCTGAACGTTTCATGCAAAGATGGGCAAAATAAAGGGCAGAATAGTATGCAACTAACAGAAGCAGAAGATATTAGGAAGGGATGGCAAGAATACACAGAAGAACTATTCAAACAAGATCTTCAAACATGACCCAGATAATCACAATGGTATGATCACTCATCTAGAGCCAGACATCCTGGAATGTGAAGTCAAGGCGGCCTTGGAAGCATCACTATGAACAAAGCTAGGGGAGGTAATGGAATTCCAGTTGAGTCATTTCAAATCCTAAAAGATGATGCTGTGAAAGTGCTGCACTCAATATGCCAGCAAATTTGGAAAACTCAGCAGTGGCCACAGGACTGGAAAAAGTCAGTTTTCATTTCAATCCCAAAGAAAGGCAATGCCAAAGAATGTTCAAACTACCATACAATTTCACTCATCTCACATGCTAGCAAAGTAATGCTCAAAATTCTCCAAGCCAGGCTTCAACAGTGCGTGAACCAAGAACTTCCAAATGTTCAAGCTGGATTTAGAATAGGCAGAGGAACCAGAGATCACATTGTCAACATCTGTTGGATCATGAAAAAAGCAAAAAAGTGTTCCAGAAAAACCTTTACTTCTGTTTTATTGACTACACCAAAACCTTTGACTGTGTGGATCACAACAAACTGGGGGAAATTCTGAAAGAGATGGGAATAGCAGACCACTTGACCTGCCTCTTGAGAAATCTGTATGCAGGTCAGGAAGAAACAGTTAGAACTGAATTTGGAACAATGGACTGTTTCCAAATTGGGAAAGGAGTATGTTAAGGCTGTATATTATCACCCTGCTTATTTAACTTATATGCAGAGTACATCATGCAAAATGCCAGGCTGGATGAAGCACAAGCTGGAATCAAGATTGCCAGGAGAAATATCAATAACCTCAGATATGCAGATGACATCACCCTTATGGCAGAAAGTGAAGAGGAACTAAAGAGCCTCTTGATGAAAGTGAAAGAGGAGAGTGAAAAAGTTGGCTTAAAACTTAACATTCAAAAAACTAAGATCATGGCATCTAGTCCCATCACTTCATGGCAAATAGATATAGGGCAGTGGAAACAGTGAGAGACTTTATTTTTTGGGCTCCAAAATTACTGGTGTTGGTGACTGCAGCCATGAAATTAAAAGATGCTTGCTCCTTGGAAGAAAAGTTATAATCAACCTCAATAGCATATTAAAAAGCAGAGACATTACTTTGCCAACAAAGTAATCTAGTTAAAGCTATGGTTTTTCCAGTGGTCATGTATGGATGTGAGAGTTGGACTACAAAAAAATATATGAGTGCCAAAGAATTGATACCTTTGAACTGTGGTGTTGGAGAAGATTCTTGAGTGTCCCTCAAGAAGTTTAAACCAGTCAATCTGAAGGAAATTAGTCCTGAATATTCATTGGAAGGACTGATGCTGAAGTGGAAACTCCAATACTTTGACACCTTTTGCAAAGCGCTGATGCATTAGAAAAGACCGTGGTGCAGGAAAAGGTTGAAGACAGGCAGTAAAGGGGACAACAGAAGATAAGATGGTTGGATGCCATCACTGATTCAATGGACATGAGCTTGAGCAAGCTCCAGAAGTTGGTGATGGACAGGAAAGCCTGGCATGTTGCAGTCCATGCGGCTGCAAAGAGTCAGACACAACTGAGTGACCTGAACTGAACTGAACAAGAATAAAACAAAAATCACAATTGTGTGTAAAATATGGAAAGATTAGTCCTTGATTAAGGCATAAAACAAAGCTGTCCACTTTTATCTGTGTTCTATACAGTATAATAAGAGAAGAAGAATGAAAAATTTACTTATTTGAAAGGAAAAATTAAACTATTAGTATTTGAGGTTAAGGCAATTATTCATACAGATGATCAAAAAGGATATGCATAAATATTACTGGAATTAATCAGCAAATTTAGCACCTATATAAATTAGCCATATGTAGCAATGAGAGATCACACTGCCAACATTCATTGGATCATGGAAAAAGCAAGGGGGTTACAGAAAAACATCTACTGCTTCCTCATTTACTAGGCTAAAGCCTTTGGCTGGTGTGGTTCACAACAAACTGTGAAAAATTCTTAAAGAGATGGGAGTTTCAGACCACCTTACTTGTCTCCTGAGAAACTGGTGTGTGGGTCAAGAAGCAATAGTTAGAACAAGACATGGAATAATGGACTGGTTCCAAATTCGGAAAGGAGTACAACAAGGCTACCTATTGTCATTCTTCTTATTTAACTGCTATGCAGAGAACATCATGCAAAATGCTGAGCTGGGTTAACCACAGGCTTGAATCACGATTTCTGAGAGAAATATCAACAACATGATATGCAGATTATACCACTCTAATGGCAGAAAGTGAAGAGGAACTAAAGACTGTCTTGATGAAGGTGAAAGAGGAGAGTGAAAAAGCTGGCTTAAAACTCAACATTCCAAAAACTAGGATCATGGCATCCAGTCCCATCACTTCATGGCAAAAAGATGGGGAAAAATTGGAAACATGACAGTTTTGATTTTCTTGGGCTCCAAAATCTTGTGGATGGTGATTGCAGCCATTTGATTTAAAGATGCATGTTCCTTGGAAGAAAAGCTATGACAAACCTAGACAATTTATTTAAAATCAGAGACATCATTTTGCCAGAAAACCCATAAAGTCAAAGCTATGGTTTTTCCAGTAACAATGTACAGATGTGAGAGTTGGACCATAAAGAAGGCTGAGCACTGAAGAATTGATGCTTTCAAATTGTGGTGCTAGAGAAGACTCTTGAGAGTCCCTTGGACTGCAAGGAGATCAAACCAGTTAATCCTAAAGGAAATCAACCCTGAATATTCATTGGAAGGACTGATGCTGAAGCTGAAGCTCCAATACTTTGGTCACCTGATGCAAAGAGCTGACTCATTGGAAAAGACTCTGATGCTTGGGAAAGATTGAAGGCAAAAGGAGAAAGGGGGCAACAGAGGATGAGATGGTTGGATGACATCACTGACTCAATGGACATGAATTTGAGCAAACTCCAGTAGGTAGTTAAGGACAGTCTGTGGGGTTACACAGAGTCAGACATGACTTATCGACTAAATACTAACAACACCAGCAAGTATTTGCTACTTTTCCTCAATTGCTGGGAAGAAGCAGACCTGCTTGCCTCACTGATACTGAACATGTCATAGGACTTGCCTCAGCAAGAACATGCGCAGAAATGAATGATGTGCTTAGGCTTTGGGAGTTTTATGATTGAGCCATCTGCAAGGTTTTCACCTCCTCCCAGCAGAGAACATACATCAGGTATGTCTGTCCATCTGTCCTGTATGTGGGAATGAGACACATGGAGCAGAGCTGTCCCAAACAACTCCCAGATTCTCATTCAGAGGCAGAGGAATGCCAGCTAACTCTCACACATTCTCATTCAGGTCTTCATCAGTTTATCCATTATCACTGAACTCTTAGTTGGTTTCTTATGTAGGTTCTTTGGCTAATAGCTGATTATTGTAAAAAGATGCTGGATATAATGTCAATATGTAACATTACATAACCCCAATTAGTTATTCTAATGAAAAGCAATGTTAAAACTATTTAAAAATATGATATAATTTATAAAAACATAGAACTCAAATTACTAGAAATAAATGTGATCAAAGACATGTGACACCTCTGCAAAGAAAAAAAAATACAGAAAGGAAAGAAATTGAATAAATGGAGTAATAAATTATGTTTATTTATTTTCACATCTAATGATTTATAGATTTTTAATAACTTACTTTTCTTACACGTGAACTCAGGTCATGAAGCAACAGTTAGAACCAGTCATGGAATAACAGACTGGTTCAAAATTGGAAAAGGAATACATCAAGGTTTTATATTGTCACCCTGCTTATTTAACTTAGATGTGTAGTACAGCATGTGGTGGACAGGGAAGCCTGGCATGCTGCAGTCCATGAGGTCACAAAGAGTCAGACAGGACTGAGTGACTGACTGATGGAACTGAACAGCATGTGAAATGCCAAGCTGGATGATGCACAAACTGGAATCAAGATTGCTGGGAGAAATATCAATAAAATATTAACAACCTCAGATATGCAGATGACACCGTCCTTATGGTAGAAAGTGAAGAGGAACTGAAGAGCCTCTTGATGAAAGTGAAAGAAGAAGGTGAAAGAGCTGGCTTAAAACTCAACATTCAAAAAACAAACATCATGGAATCCAGTCCCATCACTTTACACAAATAGATGAGAAAACAATGGAAACAGTGATAGGCTTCATTTTCTTGGTCTCCAGAATCACTTCAGATGATGACTGCAGCTATGAAATTAAAAGACACTTGCTCTTTGAAAGAAAAGCTATAACAAACCTAGGCAGCATATTAAAAAAGCAGACATTACTTTGCCAACAAAGGTCCATATAAGCAAAGCTATGCCCTTTCCAGTAGTCATGTATGTCTGTGGAGGTGGACCATAAAGATGGCTGAGCACCAAAGAGTCAATGCGTTTGAACTGCGGTATTGGAGAAGACTCCTGAGGGTCAGTTCAACTGCAAGGATATCAAACCAGTAAATCTTAAATTAATCCTGAATACTCATTGGAAGGATTGATGCTGAAGCTGAAGTGCCAGTACTTTGGCCACCTGAGGCAAACAGCCTCCTCCATGGACATAGGAACCTGGTGGGCTACAGCCCATAGGGTAACAAAGAGTCTTATCTAGATGTGACTTGTTTTTGGCCTTTCTTAATGTTGTAGCAAATAGAAGTTCTTAATTTTGATGTCAAATTTATCAGTCTTTTCCTTTGTGGTCAAGGACCTATTTAAACATGTTGTCTACTCAAATATTCTTCTGTATTTCCTTAAAGAAACTTTGCATATTTACCTTTCATAAACAGGTATGTGACTCATCAGGAATCTGCTTTTGTTCTTGATGTAAAGGTAGGTCAATGTCTGTTATTCCCCATATGAGTCCAATTCACCCATTTGAAAAGACCACAATGAGATACTGGTACACACTCAAGAAAAAATGGTAGAATGTTTCATAAAATGGCTATATTAAAAAATATCAAAGATATTAGAACTGGCAGTTTCTTTACTGGTGAATATAGGTAGAGCAACTACTTTGAAAGACTGTGCAGCAGTACCTATTAATTTTTTTGTTGTTCAAAGTTGCTTCAGTCATGCCTGACTCTTTGTGACCCTTTGGATCATAGGCCCTCAGGCTCCTCTGACCATGGGATTTTCCAAGCAAGAATACTGGAATGGGTTGCCATTCTCGTCTCCTGGGGATCCAAGGATTTAACCCACAGTTGTGTCTGACTGTTTGCAACCCCATGAACTGTAGCACACCAGGCTTCTCTGTTCCTCACCATCTCCTGGAGTTTGCCCAAGTTAATGTCCATTCAGTTCGTCATACCATCCAACCATCTCATCCTCTGTTCCCCCTATTCCTCCTGCCATTAATCTTTCCCAGCATCAGGATCGTTTCCAATGAGTCAGTTCTTTGCATCAGGTGGCCAAAGTATTGGAGTTTCAACTTCAACATCAGTCCTTTCAATGAGTATTCAAGATTGATTTCCTTTAGGATTGACTGGTTTGATCTCCTTGCAGTCCAAGGGACTCTCAAGAGTCTTCTCCAGAACCACAGTTCAAAAGCATCAGTTCTTCAATGCTCAGCCTTCTTTATGGTCCAACTCCCACATCCATACATGACTACTGGAAAACCTGTAGCTTTGACTATATAGAGCTTTGTAGGCAAAGTGATGTCTCTGTTTTTAAATACACTGTTTAGGTTTGTCATAACTTTCCTGCCAAGAAGCAATCGCCTTCTAATTTCATGGTTGCAGTCACTGTCCTCAGTGATTTAGAGCCCATGAAGAGGAAATCTGTCAGTGCTTCCACCTAGATTTGTCCTAATGATAAAAATAAATATATACAAATCCTAAAAGATCCTAAAATTCCTAAAAGATTATGTTTTGAAAGTGCTGCACTCAATATGCCAGCAAATTTGGAAAACTCAACAGTGACCACAAGACTGGAAAAGGTCAGTTTTCCTTCCAATCCCAAAGAAAGACAATGCCAAAGAATGTTCAAACTGCCACACAGTTGCACTCATCTCACACACTAGCAAAGTAATGCTCAAAAGTCTCCAAGCCAGTTTTCAACAGTATGTGAACAGTGAACTTCCAGATATTCAAGATGGATTTAGAGAAGGCAGAGAAATCAGAGATAAAATTACCAGTATCCACTGAATCATAGAAAAAACAAGAGAATTCCAGAAAAACATCTACTTCTGCTCTATTGACTATGCCAAAACCTTTGACTGTGTGAATCACAATAAACTGTGGAAAATTCTTCCAGAGATGGGAATACCAGACCACTTGAACTGACTCTTGAGAAATTTCTATGTAGGTCAAGAAGCCATGAAATGAAAAGATGTTTACTCCTTGGAAGGAAAGTTATGACCAACCTAGACAGCATGTTAAAAAGCAGAGACATTACTTTGCCAACAAGGTCCGTCTAGTCAAGGCTATGGTTTTTCCAGTAGTCATGTATGGATGTGAGAGTTGGACTGTAAAGAAAGCGGAATGCCAAAGAATCGATGCTTTTGAACTGTGGTGTTGGAGAAGACTTTTGAGAGTCCTTTGGACTGCAAGGAGATCCAGTCCATCCTTAAGGAGACCGGTCCTGATTGTTCATTGGAAGGACTGATGTTGAAGATGAAACTTCAATACTTTGGCCACCTGATGTGAAGAACTGACTCACTTGAAAAGACCCTGATGCTGGGAAAGATCAAAGATGGAAGGAGAAGGGGAAGACAGAGGATGAAATTGTTGGATGGCATCACCGACTCAATGGACACAAGTTTCAGCAAGCTTCGGTGGTGGTTGGTGATGGACAGGGAGGCCTGGAGTGCTGCCATCCATGGGGTCCCAAAGAGTCAGACATGACTGAGTGACTGAACTGAACTAAACTGAAAACAAATTCTATTGATAACTTAAGGTGAGTGATGTCAGATTTGTGATCTCCGAAAAAGATTTAGCTTCAGTACCAGGGACTAGGCTTGATCACTCAAGAGCATTTGGGGTAGCAGAGTTTCATTAAAGTGAAAAAGGGACAGAGAAAGCTTCTGACATAGACATCAGAAGGGGGACAGAGAGTGCCCCCCTCACTAGTCTAAGCAAGGGAGTTATATACTTTTTAAATTAGTTATTACAATAAATCAAAAGAATGTCTCAAGGTTGTAAAAATTTTACCAGACCCACTCCCACAATTTACATTTTAGGATAACAGGATTAGAATTTAACAATAGAAAGATTTACCAGACCCACTCCCATAATATACATTCTAAAATATCAGGATTAGTCAGAAGGTTTTCAGGAAGGAGAAACTGTCCTCAAGCAGGATACATTGTTGTTATATAATCCTTAGTACAGAGTTTAAACTGAGTTGTTTGTTGTGTAATCATCAGTTCTGGGCTTAAAGAAAAAAAAAAGTTTGACTAAGGAATGTAGAGGAAAAATATATGTGTCCTTTCCTCCTCCTTGAGAATTCCAGGCCCCTATAACCTCTTTGAGAGCCCAGACCCCTCTCTCCTTCTTGGGGACCCAAGACTTCCTATCAACCTGCCTAGGAACTGACTCTCTCACTATGACCCAGAAAGTCCTCACTCTTAAATATGGGAGAGTAGGTCAACTTCAGGGAAAGGATGCATATTTATGGCAATAAAGATACTATTTGCAGATATTCTAAGAAAACCCATGACAAACCTAAGCAACATATTAAAAAGCAGAGATATCACTTTGCCAAAAAAGATCCATATAATCAGATGTATGGTTTTTCCATTAACAGTGTACTTATGTGAGATTTGTACCATAAAGAAAGCTGAGAGCTGAAGAATTAATGGTTTTGAATTGTGGTGCTGGAGAAGTCTCTTGCAAGTGCCTTGGATAACAAGGAGATCAAACCAGTAAATCCTAAAGGAAATCAACCCTGAATATTCTTTGGAAGGACTGATGCTGAAGCTGAAGCTCCAATACTTTGGTCACCTAATGTGAAGAGCCAACTCATTGGAAAAGACTTTGATGCTGGGAAAGATTGAGGGCAGGAGGAGAAGGGGGTAATAGAGGATGAGATGGTTGGATGGCATCACTGACTCAATGGACTTGAGCTTGAGCAAGCTCTGTAAGATAGTGAAAGACAGGGAAGTCTGGTGTGCTGCAAGTTAATGAGGTTGCAAAAAGTCAAACATGACTTGGAGACCAAACAAAAGTATTCACCAAAACACATGTGTGAGTATGCTCACAGTGATTCTAGGTATAGTGCCAAACATAGTTTCTAATTTATAGCCAAGTTGAATTTGCCAGCATCAAATATACATTTTCCTATTCTCAGTAGGACTTGGTTAAAATATATGACAACAACTTGTAGACTGAAAGCAATGACTATTTTAGGGCTATTATCTTTGGGAGAATGAAAGCACACAGGAAAAATTTCACATTCATCTTAGCTTCCTCTCTGATATGCAAGACAGGGAATAAGGGGAGCAGTACAGTAAAGGATATCTAGCATTCATATTAAAAATTCCCACTGAGTTCTTGACCTCAACATAAACTGTTCATGTGCATGGTATCAGTCTAGAAGGCCTAGCAGATATTTCTTGGGGGATGGAGAATTGTGCTGATATTTTAGAGACTACAAAGTGATGGGCAATGTTGAGTCCAGTGCAGTCAAGTTGATGATTGAGGGTCAAGAAATGCCACAGTATAAAAACAAGATGCACCCGCTAGACACAGGATAAATACTGAAACATTCCTGCCTCAACAAACCTTATTGCCAGATCTCAAGAAAATCAAGGTGATTTACTGGTGATTTAATTTCCATCCAGAAAAATTTTAATATTTACCATGATTTGGAGAAGGGTATGTAATCCAAAACTTCTGAAATGTATCACTCATATGAACAGTTAACATTAAAAATGCACTGGATACTAAATATGTGAATATTCAGGCAAAATGAGTAGAAATCAGTAGTTGAAATAGTCAACAGAAGCAGATCTGGAGATTATTTAGTTATTAAAATTAGAAGACAAAGATTCATTTAATATGTTAAACTAATATTTTAAATAAAAATAAAGCAAAAGATGGAAAATAGTTAAAAAAGCATATCAACAGATAATTTGAATTTATAAAGCTCACATATATATTCTAAAAGCTAAGAAAATACAGTTTTGAGATTAGGAACTCATTGGATACATTTAATAGAAATTAGCCACAGGTGAAGATAGAAGAAAAGACAAACACAGGTCACTAAAGCTTATTCAAAATGAAGCACAAAAAACTAAAGAATCAGTTCAGTTCAGTCACTCAGTCATGTCCAACTCTTTGTGACCCCATGGACCACAGCATACCAGGCCTCCCTGTCCATCACCAACTGCCCGGAGTTTGCTCAAACTCATGTCCATTGAGTCAGTGATGCCATCCAACCATCTCATCCTCTGCCATCCCCTTCTCCTCCTGCCCTCAGTATTTCCCAGCATCAGAGTCTTTTCAAATGAGTCAGCTCTTTGCATCAGGTGGCCAAACTATTGGAGTTTCAGCTTCAACATCAGTCCTTCCAATGAACACCCAGGACTGATCTCCTTTAGGATGGACTGGTTGGATCTCCTTGCAGTCCAAGGGACTCTCAAGAGTCTTCTCCAACCACAGTTCAAAAGCATCAATTCTTCAGCACTCAGCTTTCTTTATAGTCCAACTCTCACATCCATACATGACTACTGGAAAAACCATAGCCTTGACTAGATGGACCTTTGTTGGCAAAGTAATGTCTCTGCTTTTTAATATGCTGTCTAGGTTGGTCATAGCTTTCCTTCTAAAAAGTGAGTGTCTTTTAATTTCATGGCTGCAGTCACCATCTCCAGTGATTTTGGAACCCTCCAAAATAAAGTCAGCCACTGTTTCCACTGTTTCCCCATCTATTTGCCATGAAGTGATGGGACCAGATGTCATGATTTTAGTTTTCTGAATGTTGAGTTTTAAGCCAACTTTTTCACTCTCCTCTTTCACTTTCATCAAGAGGCTCTTTAGTTCTTCTTCACTTTCTGCCATAAGGGTGGGGTCATCTGCATATCTGAGGTCCTTCTTAATTTTTTTTTTTTTTTTTTGCCCTTGGTGTGAAATGTTGGTTGAGCAGTTTGGGTTGATTTCTTGTTAGGGGTGACTTGTGCCTGTGTTCTTACCTCCTAGAGTGTGCGTTCCAGGGAGGCAATGGCTGTGTGACTGGGGATTGGTGTGGAAGGGGTGGAGAGGGGCCTGGTGTTCTCACAATCAGGAACAGAGTGGGTTCCCAGGGTGTCTGAATGAATGAGGCAGTTCTGTCCCTGGCCCTCCACTCATCTTGACATAATTGACAACTTTCTTAAATTTTGCCCCTGCCTGCAACCTATGACTAACCAACCACATGGAGTCCTGCTCCTAGTTACCTCACTTGCAGTTTCCATGGGCCAGTAGCCTCCAGGCAAGGCACACCTGAAGCCTTCTTTGTTCTTTATTACAAAGTTTTCCCACTCCCCTTCCTGCCTTTGCGCGTCTTCCAAAGGTAAGTGATGCGGCAACCTCTGAGTACTCAATTCTCATTAATTTCAACAGTGATTTCAACTACACAGTGTAGGGAAAGAGCAAATTAATGAAGATGGTGTGGTTAGGCTCTCTTGCCCCACAGTCTCTTGCCCCACATTTTGTAAATAATGATTATGTAACAGCTGAGATCACTTATAGCACTGCACATGAGTGTCACAAGGTACTTGCTTTGTCATGTTCTGGGCACATATATGAGCTTCCCCTAGAAAGCATCAGCATTAATTCTGCATCACAGCTCTGTCCATTGGGTCAGCCATGAGAGGAGAGCATTGTGGTATGGCTGCAGCATCAGCCAGGAGAGAATAAACATATCTGCAGTTCCCGCAACTCTTTGCATCTTCTTCCAGCCTCTTAGCTTGCACCTTGCAAGCTGTGCACAGTGTGAACAGCAAGATAATTGGCATCATGGACAGAGTCAGTGATACACATGACAATATTAATTATGCAGGGGATCTTAATACACTTGGAAACTGAAAGTTGAACTTTTGTTTTCTCATTCTGACTTTTAGGCTTCCCTTAACCACACATCTGGCTAGGAAACCAGGAGGGATGGAACAGTATGTCTATCATGTCAGAAGTCTCTGCTGCAACTGAATTTTATCATTTGAGAAATCAATGGAAGGAGAATGAGCTTTGAAGCCAGTCAAGCTTGGATTGATGGCTAGAACAGGCACTCGCCAGCTGTGTGACCTTGGGTTCAGGACCCAAAAGCACCTACCCCATAAAACTGTTCAGAAGAATATAAAATAGTCATAAAATCAGGTGGCCATCAACAAGCTTGCCCTAGCAAGGGCTTAAACAATGCCAGTCCTCATATTCTTCCCTTCCTGGATATTTCAGACAGATATCTTATATGAACTTAATTTGCAATCACTTACTTCTTTCAAATCAAAGAGTAACTTGCTACTTACATGGTCCATTAATACTAAAAGGCCTTAATACTTATTAACACAGATTATTCCCCCAGAAGTTTTTTTTTTTTTCCCACAAGTCAACTGGCTCAATGTTGAGGTAACAGCAATGCCTAAGTCATGCTTCCTGTTTGCTCACGATTTAATTGAGGAGAAAAGTCATTTCTTGAACAATTAAAGTATATTGTGTTGTATGATATGCCCAACTAATGACAAAGGTGATGAGTGTTACTCGAGTTCATAGAAAGGGATGTGCATTTTGGTGACCTGCGGCCAAGTTGGAGTACATCTGGGCACTAAAATACCCACATAGAATTGGCTAAGTCACAAGTGCAGGTAAAAATAAATCATGTGAAAATAATACATGCTTGCTACATTGAAAATTTGGAAGACATAAAAGAAATCAAATAGAAATTATTTATAATCCATATTCTAGAGATAATCACTGGTAATATTGTAATTTGTTTACTCATAGTCTTTTTTACTATATATAATTTTAAAATAACTTGTTAAACAGATTAAATAAAGATTAAAGATTATAAAGATTAAATACATGCATGCATAAATACATATGCATTCTTTCAGTATGATTTTTTCTCAAATAATTTATAATGGACATTTTCTCATATTATGAGAAGCTTCTGTACTTGGAAATTGAGCAAATGTATTATATTCCTCAGAGTTTATCAAGTAGAGTTTAAAAGTCTTCTATTATTCTTATAATAAAATTATTTTTGTTTATGTCATCCTGTATTATATATGTCATTTCCATTTTCAATACTATCAATAAAGCTGATGAATAAGGTAGCAAAGTGGATCTTTTTAAACAAACTATTTTTCTGCAATTTGGATTATAATTATACCCTTAGATTCCCAAAAAGTGGGGATCACTAGTTCAAAGGGCGAGAATGTCTTTGAATTTCTCGATACATGTTGGAAAATGCTTTTCACAATATCAGACATATCCTATCTTACTGCAGAATTTCAAGAGAAGGGTGTCACAAGAAAGAGGGGAGGCCATCCCTGTCATAGAAACAGCATGAGGGAGTAGGTGTGTTTATTAGGGAAAAGAGGCTGTATCATCAGCAAGACCTAGCCCAGGCCTTGACATTGAGTATTGGCCCACTAATTACTTGATGAGTAAATGAAAGCTACAAAGATGAAGAATTGTGGACATGTTAGGAAAGCATAGAATGGAAATGTTTTTTGGAGGAGATAAAGTCTTTGAGAAACATTGTGAGACAAGTTTAGAGAGGGCTGTGGACAGTCTTAAATATCACAGTATGAGCTTGGAATTTAAGCCAATAAACCAGTGAGAACCACAGAGTAATTTTGCAAGGAAATAATATGAGAAGAATAAAGAATTTTGCCCTTTTTGGCTCTCTGAGCTGCACCATGGCGGTCGGCAAGAACAAGCGCCTTACGAAAGGAGGCAAAAAGGGAGCCAAGAAGAAAGTGGTTGACCCATTTTCTAAAAAAGATTGGTATGATGTGAAAGCACCAGCTATGTTCAATATAAGGAATATTGGTAAAACATTGGTCAGAAGATCTCAAGGAACCAAAGCTGCATCTGATGACCTGAAGGGGCATGTTTTTGAAGTGAGTCTTGATGATCTGCACAATGATGAAGTTGCATTTAGAAAACTCAAACTAATTATTGAGGATGTTCAGGGCAAAAAATGCTTAATTAATTTCCATGGCATGGATCAAAAAATGGCAGACCATGATTAAAGCTCATGTTGTGGTCAAGGTTACCAATGGTTACTTGTTTCATCTGTTTTGTGTGGGTTTTAATAAAAAAAAATGCAGCAATCAGATTCAGATGACCTCTTATGTCCAGCACCAGCAGGTGCACCAGATTTGCAAGAAGATGATGGAAATCATGATCTGAAAGGTGCAGACAAATGACTTGAAAGAGTTGGTCAATAAATTGATTCCAGATAGCCTTGGGAAAGACATAGAAAAACCTTGCCAATCTATTTATCTGCTCCATGATGTCTTCATTAGAAAAGAAAAAATGCTGAAGAAGCCCAAGTTTGAATTGGGGAAACTCATGAAGTTACATGGTGAAGTGGTAGCTCTGGAAAAGCTGCTGGGGGTGAGACAGTTGCTAAAGTTGAAAGGGATGATGGATACAAGCCACCAGTCCAAGAATCTGTTTAAAATGCATACTTTTAATGGTGAAAAACAAAAGATCTTATTTGTTGAAAAAAAATAATGAATTTTGCAAATAATCCTCAGAGCATTTGTGTGATGGTTGGGAAAGACTGACTGCAAAGCAGCAAACTACAGGTGAGCTTGAAGAAATCAAGATTCTCTATTTGGCTATTTCAATTATCTAAATGTAGAGTAAAAATACTGGGATAAAGGAACAGGGATGGAAATGGAAAAGAGGATGTGAGAAAATAATGTAGGGGAACTCTCTGGTAGCCCAGTGGTTAAGACTCCATGGTTTTACTGCCCAGGGCCAAGGTTAAATTCCTGGTTGGGGAAACTAAGATCCCACAAGCTTCTCAGCAGGGCCAAAAAAATAGATAAACAGACAAAGTGGATTGATCATTTACTGTACATGGGGAGAGGGACTGTGAGAGGGGCCTAAGTGACCTTTACTGGACCACTGGGATACTCTTCACAGGCATGGGGGCTCCAGGAGGATCTGGTTTGGACAGATTGATGTTAAATGAGTGCCTGACACCTGGGTCTCAAGAGAAGAGGGAAACAGATCCAAGGATGTTGGTGGTCATCTATGGAGGGGCAATAGATATGCAGTTCTAGAAAGCTTCAAGTGACAGACTTTGCTTAATAATGGAAGCAGGGGAGTTTAGGTCTGATTAAATTGGGGAACTTTTTCACAACTCAAAAGGAAATCAAAGGACAAAGGGATAAGTCTTAGGATGTTTACATAAATAATTATTATAAGGTCAATGACTATCAACATCATGGTTTTATTTACTAGTGAAAAGGCTTAGGGTTAACCATCTTAAAAAGAAAGAGAATGATAGAAGCTAAAAACATACAAAAAATATATCTCTACTGCTGGGCCATGCCAACCTATAAGAAATTAATTTCACTGTTGTTTTCCAATCAGTGTTCACAGCCACTCTGTCAAAGGAGGTTAAAGGGCTGGAGGACAGATGGAAAGTTGGCCCTGGGATCACAAAGTCTTGGAAAATCCATCAATCAGTAAGCAGTCTGGAAATCCACAAATCCAGCAGACACCAAAAACATCAAGTAATCAGAATATGGAGAAGAGAAATACATACATTGGCCCTTGTTGGAGGTGTTTAGCAACCACACCAGACTGGTGCAGCAAATGGGCATTCTTACCAGCCCTACTGTTGGCAGTGTCATGATGATTCCTCACGCGAGTGTAAAGCACCATCTCCTATGGGAGACATGGGAAGTACCCTGTCAGTGCCACCCTGACATCTGATACACCACATCTCACCTGATAATCTGGTATCAGAAGGGCTGTTTGGTCCCTTAGGAGATCACCTTGCACAGAAGGTCTCTAACAGATGTTCTGGCAGGATGGCTGCAGTGATTACAGGATACTCATGTCTAATATAGATGAACAGTGTGTGCCTACAAAGAAAATGCAACCACAGAAAGTGAAAAACCAACAATGCAAACCAAGGATGACAAGGAGGGGCCTTGCAGGAGTCTATGACAAGATAGGAACAAAAATGGCAGGAGCCATAAAGACTGTGTACTGAGAAGTTGCTTGGGCCCAGGCCTTATGCCAGCCATATCTCAACCAATTCACACTGCCGTCCTACCCTGCAAATGGGGAAACTGAAGCATTAAGTAGATGGCCAAAATTTGGAGTTTGAGGGTCCTGAACATGAGCCCTCATACACTCCTCTGACCCTCCCCACATTGTGGCTCTGTGTATCTGAGGCTGCAACAGAGCTGGGCAGAGAACTCAGTCAGTGTTTGCCTCCAGTGATATTCTGATTTCTAATTTAAAGTTAGTCTTATGATAGGAGACATGCCCTCAGCCCAGGCATTGTTCCTCACTTCTTCGTGGTCTTGAGAATTTACTCTGCCCCTAGGGCACTGAATAGGAGGAATCCTGGTGGGAGGAAAGCCTGGCACCTGATCTGGTCAGAAGATGCATAATGGAGCCAGACCTCTGCTCCTGTGCTCTAGGACTTGGGTAAGGATCAGGTCACCTGGGTCTGGCACTGCTTCTGGCCTGTACATGGGATTAGAATACCTACCTCCTGGTGGAATTGTAGGGATTAAATATCAAGCATATAGGAAAGTGCTTTAAACTTTCAAGGGCTATCCAGGGGTGAAATAAACTTTCAAGGGCTATCCAGGGGTGAAATGAACATTTTTCTAAATGAGTACTGTGTAACACACATATCACACCTTGGGCATATGTGCATGCATAGTTCTATTCCAAGATAACACCTGAGGGACTGCACACTCATCTCAATGACACCATCTGTCCTCGGGTCTTCCTTGTAGGCCAACTGGAAGTGAAGCCTCTGAGCTTAGTTTGACAGCTTAGGGATGCAAAGTCAGAGCCCCGGTGGCATGGGAGTTGCAGCACAGCCCTAAGTGGGAGCAGAGAGAATAAAGAGCAGAGAGAGCCAGACTCGGGACAAGTGTGCCAAGACACAGATCACCACCTCACTGTACTCACACCACCACCCCTCCGCCTAATGACCAAGGTCCAGCCTCTCTGGGAATCCTTGTCTTCACTGGTTGATGAAACAATAGCATCTTTATGCAGGCTCACATCAGACTGAACTGGGCTAAAGTCTCTAACTGCCCTGAAAGACATGGAAGGCATGTAATTGAACAGAGGCAAATAAACCAGGAACTATGTCCTCAGACCTTCAATCTTCCCACCAAAGTCCCTTTAGGTCAGGCTCCACTGGCCTCTTGGGTGGGGGGGTGGAGCTCCATCTCACCTTTAACTATTTCAGATCTGGTTTTGGATTAGATTTCAAAGGTGAAGAAAGATGGGGAAAGGGAGGTTATTGATTAATGGCTTTATTCTTTCAGGATGGTTTCAGAGCCAAATTAAAATGCACTGAAGGGAATGTGTTTCATCCTTTAATGATTAAACCTCATATTTGATGATATGCACAGTGTCCACCTTGAGGCAAGTCCTCAGCAACCAGACCTGGGATGTCTATATAATTATGTGAGATGATGTAAATAAAAGCACATCTCACATGTGGTTAATCTATTTATTTAAATTTGTACAACAATAAGTTCTTTGCAATTGACATTGCGAACTGACTAGCCTGCAGTGTAGCTGGGCACAGGAGAAGAAATATCTATTCCAACATTTTCACTCTGAGGATGTTACCAGAGAGCTACCAAAACTTCCTTAAGGACATGCAACAAATTAACCAGAACTTGAACATTGGTCTACCGAAAACTTATCAGGTAGATTCCTCAATTTTTCCCAATTAAATATAAAGAATGAGGCTCAGAGAAGTTAAGTACTAAATGATGGGACCAGAATTCAAACTCAGACAGTGTCAAGCATCAGATACACTATCTCTGAGTCATGGCTGCCTAGAAAGTAAGGACAGAAATAAAATGGGACTGGCTTCAAAAATCAGTGGAAAAGTCATGAAATTGGCTTTTTTTGTGTGTCTTAGAAATAGTCTGAAGGTCCAGGGCCAGTGGGTTTTGATGTCTTATGGAGCTGTCCCTCTAAGCTGACCTCTGGCTGTCCTCTCATGTCCATCTCAAGCTCTAGTCACCTCTACTCTTAGTGGTCAGCAATCACCTCTTGGCTGTTTGTCTTATCACATTGCTCAGAGAGGCCTCTGTCTCTTGCTGGAAAATTTAGGATGAATTTCATAGCTCTGAGGCCTCTTGAGTCTGAATGATTTGAAGTTTAAAGTTCTGGTTAATGCGAAGTAACTATAAGCAAGGTGTGAGAAAATGGTGAGGAAGGAGTTGGGCCTAGGAGCAAAGACAAGTCAACCAAGAAATGGACCTGGTCTATTACTGCAATTCTCCTTGCATGGACATTGCAAACAGATGGGTGACTTGGCTTTGACTGGAAGATCCATTTGTCACATGAGTAAAATCTGTTAAAAAAACAAAAAACAAACAAACAACAACAACAGAAATCCTTCAGGGTGCACATGGTAGAGAATTTTTTTCTAAAATCATTTAGATTTCCATATTTAAAAAATTAACTCATTTCTAAGAGCCTAGGGCCTGGAAAGCAAGTAGGCAGAGATAGCATCAGAGATGGGACCTTCCCCAGCCCCTCATGCTGCTCTACAAACCCTTTCATGTTCTTGAGGGCTAGGGCCAGGGGACCAGTGATTTCCACTATATTCTTTCCAAAACACATACCCATTCTCATCTCACAAGCCTCTGAGCCACAGGCACTTCCCCTCCCAACACCTATCCCCCAGAGAGAAGCAGAAGCTCAGTGATGCCATCCTAAACAGGTTGGCAGCAAAGCCCTGACAAAAACACCAGTCTTGTGACTAAAGGGTCAAAGTTCTTTCCAAGACACCCCAGGACCTAAAGAGCTCAAAGCCTGCACAAGAGAACCCCAGGCATTGTGGTTGCACATTAGATTCACAGCCCAGCTCCATCTTATACCCACAGTGAGAACCTGGAGAAGATCTCAACACTCTTACCTGTTTCCTCACATGTGCAAAGGGCTGATGGTCCCTCCCTGTAGATATGCAAGAGCATGCAGGTAAGGTGATAAATGGAGTGGCCCAGCACCTGGCAGGTGTGCAACATTCTGTAGCTTCCATTCACGCAACCAACATTTCCCAGAAATCCCAATATTCCAGTTTATACAGCAGGTGCCAAGAAACCAAAGAAGAGCTTTGTGTCAAGTGTCAAGAAGAGCTTCAGCTTCCAAAGAGCTGTCAACCAACATGGGAGCCAAGGAAGTATGCGGTTGTGTGTCACACATATGACGTGTGTGCATGGTAGACTACCAAGGCGTCAGAGGAATGGGTCAGGAAGGTTTGGAATAGGGGAAAGTCCATATTGGTGCATAAAGCATGATATCTCCACACCTGCAGCTCTCACTGTTTTCCTAGCTTTGCCCTTAGGAACAGGAAGAGTCTGCCAGTGTGCTGTGACTTCAAGGTGACCAAGAAACTAATTCCTGAACTGTAGAAGTTCTCTCACACCTCAACAAGACCAGCCAGTGAAAACGTATCCTTTGTTGGGTCCAGAAATATGACTAAGACTGTGTTCTCTTTAAAGATATGTCTCTTTACACTATCAGTTTTTGGCATTTTACTGCAAAATATTTAATCAAAGGTGTTTCATTGATACAGAAATATTCATACATCACAGTTCCCATTTCACCAACTCTGGGATGCTTTCACTGACTATTCTCTTTGGAAGGATTCACAGTTCATATTTATATCAGGAAGATTCACTATCCTCTTTGAAGAGCAATCCTAGATCCATTTTTACAGCATGTGTCCTTGAAATAGCTTATCAAGACAGATATAGCAGTGGTCATTTCAAACACAGTATAAATGCTGCCATATCAATGGGGGCTCAAAGCCTTCAGAGCCTCACATAGAAGTAAACCAAGCAAGAGCCTTGTCAAGCCCTGGAGGGGAAATAGATAAAACTGTAAGATCTTGGTACACATTCAGATCTCTGATCTGTAAGCTTCAACTGAAAACTTAGGAAGGTATATATATGTGTGCATGTATGCTTATCTTACCAACTATATCAATGTCACTAGAAGCCAATGATGATGATTCTCAGAAATGAATTATCTGTAAGATAAAAAAAAATAGCAAATGACTCACAAATGAAATGTAACTCATTTATTGTGTAGATTTAAATGAAGATAATCTATTCTCTTTTAAAGTGAGTGTCATCAGTTGAATTATGCATGCTTTTAAACTGTTTTATCAGAAATAAAAATAAGGAAATTGACATAGCAAGCAACTTATCTTTGTTTTCAGAGTTTAGAGGTTTGCTTCTTTGAGGAATTAGTGCAATATATTTTTTTAAATTTTTTTTTCACATGACACCTCTGTCATGAAGGCTTATAAGAACAGGGAATGAATCACAGCCTCCAAGGACAAATTTGCAATCATTCACTCTCATGAGTGCCTGACAGCCTGGTTGATACTGCTCTCATATCTGCAAGAAGTAGGGATGCAACAGCATTATCCCCCACCCTAGACTGGTTTTAATGCTTGTCCTCACCCCCCTCCCCTCGGTTCCTACGCAGACTACTTCATGGATGTTCTCTTTTCACTACCATTTCCTTTATTGGGCTTCACTCCTTCCTATACCTCCAGGGTTGGTACTTTTTGGCCAGCCAAGCCAGACACACAGACCAGATTCCTGGGGCCAAATATATCTAGAATCAGATTCTACCCCAAACCCTTGCTTAGTCTAACTCCCCCTTCTTCCCACCCTTGCACCCACCTTGAATCTTCTCCTTCATGATTTGTTTGACTAGTAACTATGCTACATAGTACTTTATAGCTACAAAGCATTCTTGTGTTTGTTATCTAGTTCCATCCCCTAGATAATATCTTGACTTTGTTGCTCCAAGGAAAGGCTGAAGCTTAAGGAGACAGTCATCCTATGGAGCCCAGGCCTCTGGACACCCATTTCATTGTCCTTCCAACAGGAGTGTCCAGTGCTGCCTTTCTAGCCCCTGCAAGCAGCATGCTCCCAGCCTGGTTTCTTCACCCCTGGCCCCCCAACACTTCTCCTTATGTTGGTAATTTTATGGTGACACCTACCTCTGTAATAGTGACCTTTAGGTGATAAGTCACTCTCCAAATATGCTCCCCCAAACACAGATACACATATACTCCCCCAATACACATATATATCTAGACATGCATACACATAACATTCACACACATATCCGTATGTGCATATATCTACCCACACATACATACACATATACACACATGCATATACACATACACATATGCACATATGCACACACACACACACACATACACACATCCCTAGGTCCTTGACTTTGAGATACTTGTTTCCTGTTTTTAGGTTTCCAAGTACCTTGTATGAAACTAGCTACATGGGAAGCACAAACTGCAGATCAGATCTGTTATGTTTGATTTCCAGGGCAGCACAGTTTTCCAGGACAGAATATCCAGTTCAGTGCCCCTCAATGCCCACATAAGTCCACCTGACCCCGAATAAGTCAGATTCTTTCATGGCTGCCCTTCAAATAAATCCCCCTGAAACCTTTCTTTGTGGTGCTGTGCTTAAGCAGAAGGTCAGGAACAGAGTCAACAGGAAGGTTTTACTGTGTCCCTAAGAGAAAGAGATCAATTCATTTTTCATTCTCCATTGAGTCTGTGTCATTTAGAAGACAATTGAAACTACAGTGTATACTTGTCATTATATATTTATCCAAACCCATAGAGTATGCAACACCAAGAGTAAACCCTGTGGACTCCAGGTGATAATGATATGTCAAGTGTAGAACAATCAGTTGTAACCAATGCACCACTGTGGTGGGGATGTTGATAATAAACAGGTTGTGTATGTGTGGGGATAGGAGGTAAATGGAAAAACTCTGTTCTTTCCACTAAATTTTTCTATGAACCTAAAATTGCTCTAAAACAGAGTCTATTTTAATAATTATAATTGAAACCAAAGCTGGAAAAGTGTGCAAATTGTTCAGCCAGTGCTAAAATATGTGTCAGCTGACTCCCACTGTTTATGAAGAAAGAACTGTTTTAAAAACATGTACACTGCTGAGAAGCCACAGGCAAAGTCAAGGAGAAAGATTGCCTTTGTGACAGTAGGAACTTGGGTCACAGTGAACTAGGGATGCAATCATATCTTTGAGAGAAATGCTTTTATGGAGCCTCAGAGTGGCATGGACAAGCCATTCACTTCAGCATCCAACAAGTAACCTAAGTCCCCTTTAATACTGGAGCAATGCTTCCATGCTAGAGAAAACTATGCAACATTATACAGTGCATCTTAGAGATTATCTTTAATGACTGATTGAAAAGAAAACAGTAAGTAAAACCATATGTGATTGTGGTTTTCATCTGAAGGCTGTGGGGTTATAGTTTTTGCTTCTTCTGTCTGCCCACTGATGGATGAGGATAAGAGGCTTGTGTGAGCTTCCTGATGGGAGGGACTGGCTGTGGGGAAAACTAGGTCTTCCTCAGGTTGGCAGGGCAATGCTCAATAAATCTTTAATCCAATTGTCTACTTAAAAAACGAGACATTACTTTGTCAACAAAAGTCCATCTAGTCAAAATTATGGTTCTTCCAGCAGTCATGTATGGATATGAGAGTTGTACTATAAAGAACGTTGAGTGCCAAAGAACTGATGCTTTTGAACTGTGGTATTGGAGAAGACTCTCGAGAGTCCTTTGGACTGCAAGGGGCTCAAACCAGTCATTACTAAAGGAAATCAGTCCTGAATATTCATTGGAAGGACTGAAGCTCAAGCTGAAACTTCAATACTTTAGCCACCTGATATGAAGCACTGACTCCATGGAAAAGACCCTGATTCTGGGAAAGATTGAAGGCAGGAGAAAGGGATAACAGAATATGAGATGTTTGGATGGCATCATCGACTCAGTGGACATGAGTTTGAGTAAGCTCTGGGAGTTGGTGATAGACAGGGAAGCCTGATGAGTTGCAGTCCATGGGGTCGTAAAGAGTCGCACATGACTGAGCAACTGAACTGATTGACTGACTGATGGTGGGGCTATGCTCCCCCCGTGTTAGTTGTTTGGTCTGAGGCAGCCCCAGTCCTGGAGTCTACAGCCTCTATGGTACGGCTATTAGCAAACTCTAACAGAATTTGTGTCAACACGCACCTCCCAGGACTGCTGCTGCCAGCGTCCCTGTCCTTGAAGCATGCCGCTGCTGACCCACTTCTCTTCCAGAGACCCTCAGACATCCTCAGCCACGTCTGACTCAGTCTCCTGTGGAGTAACTGTTTCATCCCCTGGGTCCTGGTGCCCACAAGATTTTGTTTGTGCCCTCCAAGAGTCTCTGTTTCCCCAGTCCTGTGGAAGTCCTGTAATCAAATCCTGCTGGCCTTCAAAGTCAGATTCCCTGGGAATTCCTAGTCCCTTTGCTGGATTCCCAGGTTGGGAATTCTGACGTGGGGTCTAGAACATTTGCAACAGGGCAAGAATATTTTTGGTATTATTGTTCTCCAGTTTGTGGGTCGCCCACTTGATGGGTATAGGATTTGAGTTTAACATGATTGTGCCCCTCCTACCCTTCTCCTTTGTCCTTGAACATGAGGTATCTTTCTCTGGTAGGTTCCAACATCATCCTGCCAATGGTTGTTCAATAGCTAGTTGTGATTTTGGGGTTCTCATAGGAGATGACTGCATGGTCTTCTGCTCCACCATCCTAGGCAGTTAAGAAGTGACCTCAATGAGAAGCCTTTCTAGTGCAACTAGAGATCAGCCCCTGTGCACTGAAACTAGAGGAAGCCCACACATGAGGAAGGCCCAATTCAGTGAAAAACAAAAATGACAAAGTCTGGGCCGGGGGTGGGTGGGGGGGTCTTATAAATAGAGAACCTGGAGAAGGGAATGGCACCCCACTTCAGTATTCTTGCCTGGAGAATCCCATGGGCAGAGGGGCCTGGTGGGCTACAGTCCATGGGGTCTTAAAGAGTTGAACACAACTGAGCGACTAACACTACAAATAGAGAAAAGAAGAGAAGCAAAAGGCAAAGGAGAAGGGGAAAGACACACCCAGTTGAATTCAGAGTTCCAGAGAAAAGCAAAGAGAGATAAGAAAGTTTTAAGTGAACAATGCAAAGAAATAGAGGAAAACAATAAAATAAGAAAGATTAGAGATCTCTTCAAGAAAGCTGGAGGAACCAAGGGAACACTTTATGCAAAGACTGACACAACAAAGGACAGAAATGGTAAGGACCTAACAGAAGCAGAAGAGACTGAAAAGAGGTGTCAAGAATACACAAAATAGCTATTTTTAAAAAGGCGTAAATGACCCAGATAACCACGATGGTGTGATCACTCACCTAGAGCCAGACATCCTGAAGTGTGAAGTCAAGTGGGCCTTAGGAAGCATTACTACAAACAAAGCTAGTGGAGGTGATGGAATTCCAGCTGAGCTATTTCAAATTCTAAAAGATGATGCTGTGAAAGTGCTGCACTCAATATGTCAGCAAATTTGGAAAACTCAGCAGTGGCCACAGGATTGGAAAAAGTCAGTTTCCACTCCAATCCCACAGAAAGGCAATGTCAAAAAATGTTCCAACTATAATACAATTGCTCTCATTTCACATGCTATCAAAGTAATACTCAAAATCCTTCAAGCTAGGCTATAAAAGTACGTGAACCGAGAAGTTCCAGATGTACAAGTTAGATTTAGAAAAAGTAGAGAAACCAAAGACCAAATTGCCAACATCCACTGGATTGTAGAAAAAGCAAGGAAATTCCAGAAAAAAAAAAGCATCTGCTTCATTGACTCCTCTAAAGCCTTTGACCTTGTGGATCATACCAAACTGTGGAAAATTCTTGAAGAGATGGAAATACCAGACCACTTCACCTGCCTGCTGAGAAATCTGTATGTGAGTCAGGAAGTAAAAGTTAGAACTAGACATGGAAAAATGGAGTGGTTCTAAATTGGAAAGGACTTCAAGGCTGTATATTATCAACCTGTTTAGTTAAGTTATATGCAGAGTACATTATATGAAACGCTGGGCCAGATGAATCATAAGCTGGAATCAAGATTACTGGGAGAAACATCAACAACCTGATACGCAGATGATACCACTCTAATGGCAGAAAGTGGAGAGGAAGTAAAGAGCCTATTAATTAGGGTGAAAGAGGAGAGTGAAATGGCTGGTTTAAACTTCAATATTGAGAAAACTTAAATCATGGCCTCCAGTCCCATCACTTCATGGCAAATAGATAGAGATAAAATAGAAGTAGTGACAGATTTTATTTTCTTTGTTTCCGAAATCACTGAGGATGGTGACTACACCCATGAATTTAAAAAACTCTTGTCCCTTGGAAGGAAAGCTATGACAAACCTAGACATCATATTACAAAGCAGAGACATCACGTTGCTGACAAAGGCCCTTATAGTAAAAGCTATGCTTTTTTTCAGTAGTCATATACAGATGTAAAAGTTGGATCATAAAGAAGGCTGAGTACCAAAGAAGTGATGCTTTCAGATTGTGGTCCTGGAGAAGATTCTTGAGAGTCCTGTGGACTTCAAGGAGATCAAACCAGTCAATCCTAAAGGAACTCAACCCTGAATATTCATTGGAAAGATTGATGCTGACTTTGAAGCTCTAATACCTTGGCCAGCTGATGTGAAGAGCTGACATTGGAAAAGACCCTGATGCTGGAAAGATTGAGGGCAGAAGGAGAAGGGGGTGACAGAGGATGAAATGGTTGGATGGCATCACTGACTCAATGGATATGAATTTGAGCAAACTCTGGGAGATAGTGAAGGATAGGGAAGCCTGGCGTGCTGCAGTTAATGGGATCCCAAAGAGACGGACACGATTTAATGACTGACCAACAATGAGCCATGTGTAAGAAGGATCCTATTTATAAAACACACACACACACACACACACACACACATGCATATGCACTTATTATATGTAGGTATTTAATGTCAATCTAGATATCTTTGGTGCCAAGTTGTATTGGGAATTTGTAATAATGAAAGATAAGCTTCACATTTTCTGTGTGTTTTGAACTCTTGAAACAATGAAGCATTCAGTTTATTTGTGCAAATTATAAAAGGAATAAATTATTCACTGTAGACAAAAATTTCACAAACTTTTTCTTATCTACTGCTTATGAGGGACTGAATACTGATTTACATACATAGTCAGGCAAAGCAAAAACTTGTCATTCATTTCTCAGGTGAGGGATCTGAGACTCGTAGGGTTAAAGGTGTTCACTCAAGGTCATGAGGCCAGTAGCACCGTCTAAGGCTACCAGCTCTGTGTGCACTGTGTCTGCGATTCTTCAGCCAAACATACTATCTTTGAGGTACAGATATCACCAATAACATCAAATTCTAGAGCTCACCTTTGAATATGAGGTTTTAAGGTAGAGACAGGAGGGCTGGAAACAATGCAAATTCGGAATCATCCAAAATTAATCCTAGACTCCTCCTATTTTTATTTCAGAAACTCTACTACAATCTTCTTGACTCTAGAAGATTCTATGTCATATCCCTACCCAAAGTGTTAAAAGAAGGTTCTCACTCATTGTCCAGGTTAAAAGGTTCTTACACAGAGGATGAATTTATTATTTGTCAGTTCTTCCTTCCTTCCATTCTGCCAATATTTACTAAATTTCTATTCTGGGCACTGCTTTAGTTAATAGGCCAAAAGGAGATACAGATGCTTTAAATTCCTTTGAGAGGTTTAATGTGCATAGGAAAACACTTTGCTGCTGCTGCTGCTAAGTCACTTTGGTCGTGTCCGACTCTGTGTGACCGCATAGACGGCAGCCCACCAGGCTCCCCTGTCCCTGGGATTCTCCAGGCAAGAACACTGGAGTGGGTTGCCATTTCCTTCTCCAATGCATGAAAGTGAAAAGGGAAAGGGAAGTTGCTCAGTCGTGTCCGACTCTTAGCAACCCCATGGACTGCAGCCTACCAGGCTCCTCCATCCATGGGATTTTCCAGGCAAGAGTACTGGAGTGGGGTGCCATTTCCTTCTCTGGGAAAACACTTTAGGCTTCATTAAATTGTGAATGTACTTGTTCACATACCTATCAATGCAACTATGTGAATATACAAGGAACAGAGCCACATTAAAAAAGAAAGAACAAAAAAATAAATAAACAAAAAAGAAAGAACATCTTTACCCTAAAGGAGCTTAGGATAAAACAAAAAGTAATTGAGCCTCTGTAGCACTAAATATTTTATTATTTAGTGAACCGGCAATTGATGAGCATTTATACCCTGTGAGGAAAACTTTGCTGAGAAGCAGGCTGTCACGGCTCAGTCCTCACCCTCCAGGTGACAGAGTCCAGGTGCAGGAATGGCAGTCGACAATAGCAGCAGTGAAATTCTTACTTAGGGCTCAGGCACCTTCTTCAGTTACCCTGGAGCAGAAGACCTGTGAGGAAAGTTATGTACTACTGAGAGAGGGAGGAATTAAAGAATACTATAGCAAACATTCACCCCAAGCCAGCTCCCAGTGGACTTGGTCATACTCTCCTCTTCTTCTTAGGATTTGTCCTAACACCTGCCTTCATACACTGAAGATAGATCCCCTGCTGCCTGATGTTTCTCAGGATCCAAATTATCTATGTTCTGTTCAAAAGCCTGCCCTCCCTCCAGCTAATGCAGGATGAACATTCCTGGGTATTATTCTATTAATAACTGTTCTTATCTATAGTTTGAAGTCTTTCTTCAGCTGTTCTATCTAGTGTAAGCTGAATAAGCAAAACTACCTACTGGTCCAGCAGACACCAGAACATATTCATTTTTCCCAGCCCCAAGAACAAGATTCAGTACCAAATTCTTGCCATGGTAGAATTCTCTGCCAGCTGCTTCTTTTCGTCACATCCTTTCCAGTTCATTACACAGTACTTCGTGTGGATCCCCACATTTATCTACCTCATCTATTATTGTATTGGAATGTGATTCTCTACAGAAACTAAACACCCAGCATGAGGGAGGCTGCTATGGGTACTCATGAAGCACTTTCCCCCTTTTTAATGAACCCAGCTTCATAATGTTTAATACGATTAGTATCTGGCTCTTCAGCAGAGTTTTGCCAATGTGAAAAAATGGTCTTTGCTAACAGCGTGAAGTGTCTCAGATAACCAACATGAAGAATGCCATGCATCAAACGCATGAAATGACAAAATAATCAGTTTTTCCACTCAGATGCCTTCTAATATGGCTCACACTTTTATAAGAGCAGCACAACCATAATAAATAATGCAGAGGCTTGGCATGTCCCAAGCTTTCTGTCACCAGCCAGGACTGAATTGTAGAGTGAAAATATTTCATTTGGGGTACTCTGTACACAGCTGTATATTTGTCAATGTCTTTGTAACTCTTACGACTTCATGAATATAATCAGTCCTCTATCCTTTCACAGACTGAGGACATCAGTGTATATGTAAAAAGGCAGGTCTGACAATGCTCTTATTTCCTTTATTGCAGTGACAACATTTATGCCACTGTAGTTAAAGATCTGCATGCAGTTTTATTGGGTACTACTATAGTTTATCAGTTGGCTATAAAAAAAGTTCTTTTGAAATAAAAACTTGTCATGCTAGGATACATTTTTAAAACTAAAATTCTAAAACAATTTTATGTAGCCATTTGAAAAATGACAGCATTTTGTGATTTCTTCAAACTATTTAGTTCACTAGACTGCACTCTTACAAGAGGTCCTAAACTGGTCTCCCACCCTACCCGCCCCCAAATAAGGAAAGAAACAGTAAAAACAACTCTTCCAGATCCCTCTCCACATAGAGATATTCCAAGACACTCAGAAAACCACTGAAGCTTAGGACTGGGAGAGAAAAAAAAATTATTCTTTGTATTCATTTCCTTGCTTTGTGTTGGAGAAAAATATTATTTATCAAGTGATGTGAAAACCTAGTTTTAATTTTATTAAAAGGGAATAAAAAAACTTCACCCATTCTTCAGTCATTAGTTCCCTCTGTTCACACTTAGTTTCAAGAAATATTTTTCTCCTCTTGAAATTTTGCCCATGTCATTGTCCTCTCGCCTTCACTTCATTAGCCAACATAGCAGGAGGCTCTCAGAAGTGACTCTGAAACACCCAATGTTCATTTATCAGGTGGTACCACCAAATTTCCACGTGGATGGATAGATGGCTGGATGGCTGGCTGGGAGGATGGATGGAATGGATAGATATGTAAACGGATGGGTAGATGGGTAGATGGATGTGTGGATCAATGGGTAACAGGGTAGGTGATTAAGTGGATAAGATGATGATGGATGGATGGATAAGTATAGTGCTCAGAAGCTGGGGCTTTGAAGTAAATCAGCCAACTTTGATGCTAGGCAAGCCAAATTTCACTTCTCTATGCTTCTCTATGTTCCTTTTAGGAGACACAGCGCTACACTACACTACACTACACTACAGATTAGCTGTGTGCAATTTCAAAAGATAATGCATGCCTGAGATGTGCTAACAACGGGCTGACTCATCACAGGCCTCAGGGTATGAAGACTGCTGCTGCATGATTACCATGGTTACCATGATGAGTGTGTTACATTCTACTCTCCTCTGGGTACCAATCTTTCTTAGCCTTCAACGCTTCTCTGCAAAGCATCTTGATCTTTTTGTCAACTGAAATTATTATTATTTCTGATAGTTTCATTTTATTTTTTAAACTTCTCCCCACATTCTCCTTAAATACACAGTTTAGTTCAGTTCAGTCTCAGTCGTGTCCAACTCTTTGAGACCCCATGAACTGCAGCACACCAGGCCTCCCTGTCCATCACCAACTCTCGGAGTTCACCCAAAAACATGTCCACTGAGCCGGTGATGCCATCCAACCATCTCATCCTCAGTCATCCCCTTCTCCTCCTGCCCTCAATCTTTTCCAGCATCAGGGTCTTTTCAAATGAGTCAGCTCTTCGCATCAGATGGCCAAAGTATTGGCGTTTCAGCTTCAACATCAGTCCTTCCAATGAACCCCCAGGACTGATCTCCTTTAGGATAAATAGTCAAGTTCTTCATATATCTCTTCCCTCAAGCAGACCAAGACTCACTAAGTGAAGCCTCAGTTCTCCAGCAGGCTTTCCTGGTAGACTGCTGAGTCATAGCTTTCTGATATATCCATGACTCAGCACCACATGAGAATTTATCTTAAATGTTCATTTGTTGAGCATCAAGCCTGACCTACATTCTAAGCCTGAAGTCTGTTTGGACTTCTTATGACCAGTCCATAAAGCAAGACTCAAGAAAAGCTGCATTTATCTTTTGGAGTCACAAGGTACAGATAAGGCGTGATTTTGCTAGATTGGTTTTCCTGGTCATGGTTGTTATTGTACTCAGCTTGGAACATTGGTATTAGTTGAAGAATTCCCTTGTCTTCTGGATCACCTAAGATATGATTTAGGGTCTTTATGAATTTCAGTCTTTATCTGGGGCATGTATGTGAATAGATTCCAAATAGATCAAAAGGGCGCTTTTAGGATATATTGTAACAAGAAAGTGGGACTTTTCTAAATTTAATCGAAGTGGTTTTCTAATCATAATGAAATTAAATTAGAATCAATTACAAGAAGAAAACTAGAAATTTAAGAAATATGTGGAGATTAAACAACACATTACTAAACAATCAATGTGTCAGGGAAGAAATTAAAAAAAAAAAAAAACTTGAGATAAATGAAAATAGAAATACAACATACCAAGTTTATGGAATGTAGCAAAAGTAGTTCTAAGAGTGAAGCTCATAGCAATAAATGTTACTTCAAAATTCTCACTCCAGAGGCAGGGCCAAGAAGGCAGTGAGGGGAGACGCAGTCATGTCTCCCATGCCTAGACTGCCTGTGGGTGTCGGGGGAGGCCTCTGGCAAGCAGGCGGGCAGGAGGGGCCCTGGGGACCAGCAGGTACTGAGCAGGAGGGAGTGGGGAAGGTCCAGGCTGGACGACCAGCAGCACAGGGGCTGCTGCTGGAGGGGGAGTGGTCTGGGGGCTGGGAATGGTTTGGGTGCCTTTGGGCACCTGGAGCACCATACCTGCTTGGCTGAGAGTGGCAGGGACCCCCAGGGGACTGGAGGATTCACTGGGAAAGCCCATGGCGTTCCCCTTTCACTTGGGCCCAGGAGTCTTCAAAGGCCTGAGGGCAGGGGCTTCTGCCCCCTGGGTCCCCCTGTGCCCTCCAGGGCCCTCTCTACCCTCTAGCTGAATCTTCTGCCCTCTGCCCTCCAGGGAGCCCTCCACTCTTCAGGGACCCCCCTCCCATGGGCCTTCTGATTATGAGACTGAGGGAGGAGCCTCCTGAGGGGTTCCAGGAATAGGGAACACCCTGGTGTTCTCCCACCCACTCAGCCCTGGGGAGCCTCCTAAGACCCCCAGGTTGAGCCCATCAGCCTTCATAACCACCTCCATGCTCCTGGTCTGTCCACCTTCTGGAACTCCCCTCCTTACCTGCCTCTGTTCCCACATCCCAGGTTCCTCCTCCCTCTGGAGTCCCCACCCTCTAGCGACCCCCATCTGCCCTCTGGACTGAGCCATCTGTCCCCAGGGGCTCCCCTCTGCCTGTTGTGGCCTGCCTCTGCTCTCCAAGGCCCTCTCCTCCCTTCTGGGCCTTCTCATCCCTCCAGGATCCCCATCCCCAACCTGACCCCTCACTCCTCCAAGGGCCTTGTCTGACCTCTGGACTGGGCTCACCATCATCTAGCACTCCTCCTACCCTCTGGTTCCCTTTGCCTTTTGGGGGCCACCTCCATCCTCCATGGCCACCCTCCCTCAGAGCACCCTCCAGCCACCAGGCCAAGCCCTCTGTCCTCCAGGGCCTCCTCTGTCCTCCAGGGACACCACCGAGGGCACCCTCTCCCACACAGGCCTTGTGGGTGCTGGAAGGAGGGGGAATGGAGCAGGGCCGGCTGAGAAGATCCCTCCAGGTGTGGAGGAGAGGGGAATCCATCTGTTGTTGCCCAGCCCATGACCTCAGGAAGCCTCCTGGGGACCTGGGCCTTATCCTCTGTACCTCAAAGCTGGAGGCACTGCAGAGGTCTCTTTGGCTGTATGGACCCAGGGCCATTTCTGAAGGCTTGGGTCCTCAATCAGAACCCCACCCTTGTCTAAATCCCACCTCCACCTAAACACCTCCAATACCTAAGCTCTTCTACACCTAAGCTCTGCCTTCACAGTAAAGGTTTTTTTCTACCTTTTTGTTTGTTAGTTAATTTGTTTGTTTGTTTCACTATTTGCCAGTGGAGTTCAGTTTTACCCTTCAGTGGTTGTTTCATACTTATTCATATCTTTCCTACTATTTCTGTTAGTTTCGTAAACATACTCAATTATTTTTTAATCTTTGCTATTATTCTGCACCCTCTTATTTTTATTTTTCTTACTTTTTATTTGTGTGTGTGTGTGTTTCCTTCCCTCTCTTTGCTATTGGAGTTGAATTTTACCCTTCAGGATGTGTTGTATTTTATTCTTTGTTACTATTCTCCCTTTATTTCTTTCTTTTTCCCTGCATCCTATGGCTTGTGGAATCCTGGTTCATGGGCCAGAGATCAGGCCTGAGCCAAAGAGGCAGGAATGCTGAGTCTGAACTGCTGGAGTAACAGAGAACCCCAGGACCCAAGGAATATTAATTAGTTTGGGTATTTCAGAGGTCCACATCTCAACACCAAAATCTAACTCTACTCAACTGCCTGTAAACTCCACTACTGGAAACTTTAGGTCAAACAGTTAGTAAGACAGGAACATGGTCCCACCCATTAAAAAAAAAAAAGTTGCAAATAAAGGAGGAAAAGCTACAAGGCCTAATAAATGAAGAGGAAATAGGGAACCTACCTGAAAAAGAATTTAGAGTAATGATAGTAAAGAAGTTTCAAAATATTGAAAGTAGAATGGAGAAAATGCAAGAAACATTTAACACATTTAACAAAGACCTAGGAGAAATAAAGTCCAGGAAGCCCAGAGGTACTTATACAGGATAAACCAAAAAGAAATACACCAAGATACATATTAATCAAGCTAACAAAAATTAAGCACAAAGAAAGACATATTAAATGTCACAAAGGAAAAGCAAAAAATAGCATACAAAGTAATCCCATAAGGCTAACAGCTGATTTTTCAACAGAATCTCTGCAAGCCAGAAGGGAGTGGCAGGATATACTTAAAGTGATGAAAGAGAAAAACCTACAACCAAGATTACTTACCCATCAAGGATTTCATTCAGATTTGACAGTGAAACCAACAACTTTATAGACAAAAAAAAAAAAAAAAGACTAAGAGAACTCAAGACCATCAAAACAGCCTTACAAAAAAATGCCAAAGACACTTCTCTAGTAGAAACATAAAAGACGACAACTCACAAAAGCAAACTGTAAACAATTAAGAAAATGGCAATAGGAACACATGTATCAATAACTACCTTAAATGTAAATAAATTAAAATGACCATATTACCCAATGGACATTTAAATGGATTAAATGTCCCAACCAAAAGACACAGACTATATGAATGGATACAGAAACAAGACCCATGTACATACTGCCTACAAGAAACCCACTTCAGACCTAAGGACATAAACAGACTGAAAGGCAGAGGATGGAAAAAGATATTCTTAACTAAACAATTAAGAATATGTTTATTCTTAATTCAAAATGGCAATATGAACATACATATCAATAACTACCTCATATGTAAATGGATTAAAATGCCTATACTACCCAAAGTAGTCTACGGATTCAATGCAATTCCTATCAAACTACCAATGTCATTTTTCACAAAACTAGGAAAAAAAAAATTCCTCTGGAAACACAAAAGACCCCAAATAGCCAATGAAATCTTGAGAAAGAAGAATGAAACTGGAAGAATCAACCTTCCTGACTTCAGACTATACTACAAAGCTACAGTCATTAAGACAGTATGGTACTTGCACAAAAACAGAAATATAGACCAATGGAACAAGATAGAAAGCCCAGAGATAAACCCATGCACCTATGGGCACCTTATCTTTGACAAAGGAAGCAAGAATATACAATGGAGAAAAGACAGCCTCTTCAATAAGTAGTG